>NC_062291.1:51914198-52221439 GCF_902655055.1 Lutra lutra | reverse complement strand
ATCTTCAGAGAGCAATCTGGGAATCTATGGCCAATTAAGAGAGCAATTTCTATTGACATTTTGATTGGAATTGGGAAATAATGACAGTGATGTCAGTGGTGAGTGAAATCTGTCATAGTCTCTTCTTCTGTGTGGTTTTGTTTGGTGCAGTGAGAATGACATTATTTCATAAAAGGGGCAAGGTCTTCAGAATTCAGACAGACTGGAGTTCAACTTGTACCTTTCTTCGTTCCCAGTTGGATGACTGTGAGCAAATTATTTGGGTTCTCTGAGGGTTTTTATAAAGATTAAATGAGAAATATGTGAAGCTCTTAGCAGAGTAATACATGCTTTAGACTTAACAAATATACACATTGATGTAGTTGATTTTTTTCTCAGCCAGCTTTATTGAATAGACTTTTCAATGTCACTGTGGAAAATGAAAAGGTCATCCAGAATCAAATCTCGAATATGCCTCATTTTAACTTTTTCAGATATAAAATAAGCAGACCTTAGCTACACCAGGTGCTTTCATATACATAACCATCTTAAACTTGGAAGGGGAGGAAGGGGTGGGGACGATGATGGCTATGTTTAATACACTAACTAATAACTTACAATTCACTAACTCTGCCATACACTAATCATACATCCCAAGGTAGTTCCTCTTTATTCCAAACACCACACACATGTGTCCACACATGTACCCATGACTTATTTATTTTGTAACTGGAAGTTTGTATCTCTTTTTAAAAATCAAACCATGAGATTTCAAAGAAATGACATGTTTTTGTCATCACTCAAATACACACACAGCCTCCATCATCCTATGCTGTAAGTGGAAAGGTTTGAGGACTACTTAAACAGTGTTGAAGAACATAGGTCATAAATCTTAGCAGTCTCTCTTTTTCTTCTTTTCACTATCTCTTCTCTCCCTTTGATAACGTAGGTCTTGCAACAGATTTCTGAAATGGGAGATTTCCTCTTCTTTCTCTCTTTTGTCACAGAGAAGGCTCTGGCCTGGAGTCTGCCATGGAGGTCCAGTGCTCTCCTTGCCTTAATACAGAGGAGCTATTGAGGAAGACCTAGGTGCGTCCTTCACTGAACTCCCAAAAGTTTCTGGTTGGTAGGAAAGGTGGTTCTCTCTTCCCCTTTTCTAGCAGTGGACAGATGCTATAGAGAAGGGAATAAATTGGCAGTCCAAAGTCTCATGATGTTGCATGTAAATAAGCTATAGTCCTAGACTAACTGATCTTCTGGAGGTAGAAGACAGAATGAGAGGTGATGGGGAAGGTAGAATATGAAAGGGTAGACACGGAGAGGTGAGCAGGTTGCAATCCAGGAGTGGTCCCCATTGGGGAGGGGGCAGCAAGCTGCCCTGATGGGCAAGGAATGGAGACAGGTTGGAGAATGAGGATCTTCCTGAGCCTTTTTTTTTTTCTTCTCACCAGCTGCAGACAACTGTGATATTTATTGTAGCCTCCCGCCTCGAGAGAAGACATTGAGTTCCTGCCTCCCCAGTGAAGTTGATTCACCTGTGAAACTTGGAATGGGCAACATTAGTTTTGAAAACAAAATCTTCTCCAGAGAGAAAAGGGATTTTCAAAGTTCACCCAATTCATCTTTACATTGTACAGGAGGAAAGCTTTGCTAGAAGCTCTCATGTAAACAAGTAGTGAAGTAGTGTGAGGAGACTCCCACCTGACAGAAAACAGGTGAAGGGTTTTAAGGTTCTAGAGCCTGGGGAGCCTTCCACAAATCCTCCTCTTTCCCATATCTCTTTGAGAGAGAGGAAATGATATGAAAGGCACAGGTATGTTGAAGATGGAGGGAGAAGCTGAGCCAAGAGGTGGCTGTGAGTACTTGAATTCATCTTTCTCTGCCTTAGAAAAGAAAATGGAGAGAAAGGGAGAGATGCTACAAGGGAAGCAAGTCTGGAAGGTTGTAACTGCTTGTCTTTCGAGATCGAAGACAGTCATGAGCTAAGGAATGTGGGTAGGCCCCTAAAGCTGGAAAAGGTGAGGAAACACATTCTCCCCTGGAGCCCTCAGAAGGAAAGCAGCCCTGCCATACCTTGATTTTATCCCAGGGAGACTCATTTTCAACTTCTGGTCTACAGAACTGGAAGAAAATGGGACACACAGTTGGACAAGTTAGAGCATCTTCATGGACCAAAGGCACTGAAGAGTTGGAGCTGGGACTGTTGAAGACAGTTTAAATGCGTGGTGATCACCGGGGCAGAGATGTCACCTCAAGACTAGTCGGTGTGCTGGTCAGAGTTCATGCTCTAAGGTCAGCTGCCCAGATCTGTCTGGGCTTTTTCCCACTTATTAACTATGCAACGCTGGGCACATTACCAAATTGGTCTAAGACTCAGTTTTGTCTTTCTCAGTCTTCCTGAGAGAAAACCACCTCAAAGGAAGCAGCCACACGTTTAAATGCTGCTGGTGGTGGTGGTATGTGTGTATGGTGGTGGGGGGAGTATTTAGGGAGGGGATAGGCTATCACAAGGGCACCAGGAGTGCCTGTGGCCTCAGAGGAGACAGGTAGCTGATGGTCCTGGTCCCATAAATGTGCCCAGGGAGGGGTCACTATGGTGGGGCAGAATGAGAGCTTCAGGGAAGATGGGCCATGTCTGATGATGGGTGCACAGGGAGATGCCTTAGCTCCCAGGACACAATGTCTTCAAGAGAAGAGGACACACGTTTCATCAACCGTGTACATCAGGTAAGAGCTGGTCACTCAGTGGATAAGAACTTCTCAGTCAGAGGTCAATATGAACTATAGGACAGCACAAACCCATACACCCAACAGCTACCTCTAAATTCCAAAGGATATGCAAGACTTGCCATAGATATCTATATATCTATATAGATATAGATATCTATATATCTATAGATACGTATATAAATACATATAGATACATAGCTATATATGTATGTCTATATATAGATATATAGATATGTATATCTATACATATCGATGTATAGATATATGTATGTATATATATGTATATATATCACTTCTTTTTTAGACATCTAACTATATAAAATTTTGACCCCATGATATCTGCATAACTTACATCTAGCAGTTTGCTTATCACACAGCACATGCTCAGAATATATTTGTTGAATAAATATTTCAGAGATTATGTAGTCTACTCTGTTTTCTTAAACCAAAAAACAAGTTAACAAGTAACAAGTTATAAAAACATCATATTCCATCTTCGTATGCTGAGGTAACGTCTGTAGTTGTATGTTTCTACATACACAGAATGCATTCTTAAACTAAAGTTGAGAATGAAAAATACTGTATGACAACTGATTGAAAGCATTTCCAGTGGCCACGTCAAAACACTTAATGTCAAAGAATTAAAGCCATATTTAGAAAGCAGAGACCCAAACTTTAAACACACCTGAATCCCACAACTATTTTGAGAAGACTATAACATTCTGGCTTATATTTTCTGCTCCTTTTTTCAATTCTCTAATGTATGTATGTATGTATGTATGTATTTTACTGAGAATTGATCAGAGGGAAGAAAATTTTGAGTTTTGGCACTGAATCTGAACAATGGGATAAAACCAATTTTAGGTGAAAGCAAAGGGCAAAAGTGGGTTTCATAAAATGGAGGTGATAATAACTTTTACATTTAGTATGTCACCTGCAATCAACTGGCTCTTCCAATTTCTTTGCAAAAGATGAATAAATTTCATGCAGTAACAACCTGAGGTTTTTAATATTTACACAAGAAGCATAAAGTGATATTTTATGAAGATAAAATAAAAGCTGATAAAAGTTATCTACACTATAAAATATCCAGTAGAAGAATTAATATTACAAACAAAAGCTTTTCATGCATGCATGCACACACACACACACACACACACACACACACAATAGAATAGTAGCTGAAGTTCTCATTCCACATGAAGATATTTCAATAAACTAAAGAAAATGACAGCTCTAGCGGTACACTCCTGTCTTGACCATTAACTTGTAAGAAAATGATAAAAGTAAATGAAGCTCACAAATGGCATATTAATCTAGAATTGGTTGTTGGTTTGGTTGGTGTGTTTGTTTTTGCAAAATGTCATTTTCCCCTGGCACCAAGTAGGATGTCAATCCCATCTCATGACCATCTGGGCATGCAAAGCGAGAGAACTGCAAGTGACCACATCCATAAAATTGACCAAATTCTTCCATTTTACTTAGGAACTTAATTTTACTATATTATCACTTAACTTTCTGCTCTAACAGTCTCCTATCTTAGGATTCAAATAGGATAGTGGACTTTTCTAAGGAGAAGACTGCTTTTCTTCACATATTTCAACTTTATCAACTCATTTGAAGGGTAATTTGGTTTCTTATCTCAAGTGATCCATTAGATCATGAACTGTTGACACTTTGTGCTGTCAAGTTATTTGGACTAGGTTAGCCATGGAGTCAGCTTATCAATGTAGAAGCATCAACTAACTGACAATTTTCCTCAATAAGTCCCCGAATGATCAATGTGCTACCCAACTGAGAAAATCTGTAAAAATATCTTGTCAGTTGCATAATTCTGTTGCGGCCATACGGACAAGTGGGAATGATGGAGAGCATAACTTTGCACTTGAAGTTCCTTGCCTACTGCTGCACAGATTTTAGGCAGCCATCCAGTATCCTAAAAGCAACTGTGAGCTAAACACCTATAAGATCTATATGCCTACAGAGGATTTGTTTTTCCAAAGCTTCCTCTTGGGTTTCCTTTCTGTTGCCACTCTGTCCTTGTGTTCCCCCACATTCTTGACTATGAAAATAAGAACTTATGGCTGAAGTGTGAAAGACATGCTGCCTCATGACAACACAGTAACGTCCAAGGGACAGAAAAACAGAACTCTGCAAGGCTGTCCAATAAGACTATTCTACAGAATTTAGATGAACTTTTGATTTTGAGAAAAAAATCAAAGGGACTTTGATTTTGATTTTGAGATTTTGATTTTGATAAATTAGAAGGGACATAAGGAGTCCTAGGATCCCTCTTGAAAAGGAAACCCAGATCTCCTCATTAATCCCTGCATACTAGATGTGTCTGGGCTTGAGTCACTCAAGAACTCACTTACCCTGGAGACCATCCCATCTGGAGTCCATTCTCACTGTTAGGAAACTCTTCATGGACCCCAGGTGTTCTAGGCATCACCAGCCAACTGAGCGTGTAACTGTAGTAACATTAATCCCATGAAACTCCTACTTGGAAGACTCCCCAATGCTCCTTAGTTGAAAATGGTCTTACCCAGAGAGGAAGGGTGACCTTCCGCAAGTATTTCCAAGAATCCACCAAAGAACTTATGTACACAATCCAAATGTTTCCTAGGTCTCAGAAGTTCTGGGATACAGGCAATCTCCCTTCAGACGTCCCCAGGTCATCACATTAAAGAAGGCTGTGTGATATCTCAGTATATAAACAAACTACTGCCACCATTTCTGTATGCTCCCGGTGCCACCTGGAGTCAAGGATTCCCTCCTCCAGATCACTAGACTCTCATTCTTTGTGTCTTGGGAAGAGCACTATGACTTTGTGTCTTGAAGGGCAGGTACCTCTCTCAGAGGGAGTTCCCTCAGTAGAGTCATTGAGATCTTACTGACATAGTTACATCTTTATGCCATCACCCCAAGGGCTGGAGGGCTAGAGGCTGGTTTTGCAGGATGTCAGTCACCCAGAAGAAACCAGTGAAGATTTGCTTCTGGTCTTTCTACAAGGGGTACCCGTCTGAGTTGTGGAAGAGCTGTCCATGGATACAGTGAAGATGCCTGAGTAGTATGCGCTCCCAGAGGTGTCAGGAGAATGTTTACACAAAGTTACAAGTGTGAATGCTGACTCACCCAAGGAGGATAACCCAGGCCATCCAGGGAGAGCTCACCTGAGGCTGTCCTTTCGGTTGTGAATGGTGAGGAAATTTGGGTCACCTCTGGCTCTGAGGCAGTCTGTGCCTGGTGCTTGGTTGGGCAAATTCCAAACTCTTTTCCTCCAAACAGCTCACATCACAGATGGGCAGTCTGGGCCTGGGGAAGCTGACTGTGAAGCAGGCTTCCTTCTGACAAACATGCCTCTTGATAGTGGGTCCCTTAAAGAGTGTGCAGGAGACTTCTCCGGTAGCTGCCCCTCTAAGCACTTTTAGGAGTTGGGGGAAATTGGAAGGGGAGGTGAACAATGAGAGACTATGGACTCTGAAAAACAATCTGAAGGGTTTGAAGAGGTCGGGGGGTGGGAGGTTGGGGGAACCAGGTGGTGGGTATTAGAGAGGGCACGGATTGCATGGAGCACTGGGTGTGGTACAAAAAACAATGAATACTGTTATGCTGAAAATAAATGAAAAAATGATTTAAAAAAAAAACACGTGTAAGACCAACTACTGCATATTTTTGTTGTTCTGTGTGTGATCAGCACATTTCGCTCTGTCTGCAGCCAGAGCACTCTCTGATCCTAGGACCTGTTATTCTCTCTGTCACCTGATGGTTGCCCTTGGCAACCACTGTATGTGTATGTGTGTGTGCGTGCGTGTGTGTGTGTGTGTGTGTGTGTGTGTGTGCATATATGTGCATTTTCCACTCAGCTTTCCTTCTTGGAAATGATTTCAAGTCTCCTTCACACTTTGATATCTCTGCAAACCTTTATTCCAACCAAGTTATCTTTTTGACTACAAGAGTTTCTTTGTAACTACTCAAGATACTGTAAACTGGGCAAATGAGATTCTTTTCTTACTTTTAGGGGTCTGTCATTTTTAAATCTACTCAGTCAATGAGCATTTGTTTGGCACCTACTTATACCTCTCTATTCAGTAGGCCCATAGGTAATACAAAGATATAGAAGATATGGTCCTTGCACTTGAGAAAACCATACTTGAAAGAAATGTTTAGATCCAGTATAGGAAAATATCTGATCAATTATCTGGGTCTTATTGGAAACACTACTTGGTTTCAAAGTAAAGCAGTGTTTCCAAAGGAATAGTCTACTGGGGAGTTTTGGAGTGATCCAAAACATTTCAAGAAAGAGGCGTGACTTGAGTTCAGCCATACAAGTTGGCTAGGGGTATGACCAAGTCTGGGTCACATGGAAGACCACAGCAGGAAGAATAAGTCAGTTTAGCAAAGGGGACTTGGTGAGGTGCCATCAGGATAGACAGGAGTAGGACACAGTAGGACAGGGAGTCTTCCTGACGCACACTGCTGGCAAAAGGAAGAGAAGATGAGTGGGCGTGGGGTCTGTTTACCCCAAATCCACTCCTTGCCCTTCTTCTGCTCTGCTTGGTCCCACTTTTCTCAGTCCCTTGTGTCAGTTTAGCCAGTGATAGGACAAGCAGGGGATTGTGGAGCAGGAGAAAGAATGAATTCTAGTTGTTTTGTCCTCTACTTCACTGGTCCTGGGCATTGTCTCAGCAATGGTCATCTCTCCTTATGGCTCCAGCTCCTGCCAAGTGGGCCTGCTGTGAATTCTACCTGCCAGCTTGTGACTCCAGCCCCTGGACTCCAGTAAGCCTGGTTCCCTCCTTTGTCCCCACCCTCCTCCTGTTGGGGTTGGCAGTGGCTTCTCACTGTGGCTAATCTCGGAGAGAGCTTACTGCTCCCTGGGTAGCCTTTCAGCCTCATCACGGGTGATACCAAGTCACTCTGTTCACTTTTAAATACTGTGGGATTTTTTTGTCCTGGTTGGGTCCTGACCTATGTAGAGGGTAAGAAGTGGATAGAAAGTTTTATGAGGAAGAGTCAGTAGAACTTGCTGTTTGATCCAGGAGCTAAAGACAATGACTAATAAAATGTGACTCCAATATCATTGTAATCAATCATTTTCAGTGCCAGAAAGCCAACTTGGAAGATAGAGCAGTCAGTAAGAAATGAAGACTGCTATGGGCTTTTCACCAAGAAGGTACTGTGAGTCTTAGGCAAGTTTCAGACCATATATCTCTAACAGGCCATCAGACTAATCATCTAAGTGGATTTGAGGGAGGGACAGAGATATCATAGCTGATGTCACTGTAAATTATTCAAATAATGTAGGAAAAATAGCTCAGTTCTCAAAGTTCATGTAAAACCAGAAGAGTAAGGATGAAGAGAAATGCCAGGAGATACAAGGGAGGAGAAGAAAAAACTTGTCCATGCCAGAGACAATAACCCTAGACCAGAGGTGGCCCAACTACAGCCTGCAGGCCACAGCCACTGGCTGCATGTTTCGTAAATAAGGTTTTAGGGGAACACAGCCACACCCACTCATTTGTGCATTGTCTGTGGCTGTTTTTGAGCCATAACAGCAGAGTTGACTAGTGGCAATAGGTAACCATGTAGCCCTTAAAGCCTAAAACGTTTACCTTCTGACCCTTTACGGATATTTGCCAATCATGGTGCTAGTCCTCCATGTGGACATTACTCCTCCTCGCATCTGTGCTCTCATGCTTCTTTTCCTATGCAGCTTTTCACTTGATCTTAGCCAAAAGGCTGAGAAGCGATTCTATGCAGCATTTTTCTTTAATTTTTTTAAAGATTTTTATTTATTTATTTAATAGACAGAGATCACAAGTAGGCAGAGAAGCAGGCAGAGAAAGAAAGGAGGAAGCAGGCTCCCTGCTGAGCAGAGAGCCCGATGTGGGGCTCAATCCCAGGACCCTGGGTTCATGGCCGGAGCCGAAGGCAAAGGCTTTAACCCACTGAGCCACCCAGGTGCCCCGTTTTTTGTGTTTTTTTGTTTTTGTTTTTTTGTTTTGTTTTAAGATTTTATTCATTTATTTGACAGAGAGACAGAGATCACAAGCAGGCAGAGAGGCAGGCAAGGGGGGTGGGGGGAAGCAGGCTCTCAGCCAAGCAGAGAGCCCAATGCGGGGCTCGATTCCAGGACCCTGAGATCATGACCTGAGACGAGGGCAGAGGTTTAACCCACTGAGCCACCCAGTGGCTGCACTGCACCTCTAGGCAGCTTTTCTAGTGCCGATTACCGTGTCACCTAATCACTGCAGCAACTGTGTTTTGCCATAACCATGTCCCCATTGGATTATAGCAGATGCCCCCATGTCCACCAGCTTCCATCTAGCCCCTATGCAAATCTGCCAGAATAATCTTTTTAAAACACAAGTCAGGCTATTCCAATGTTCAGTGACCACCAGGAACTCCTATCCATTTAAGTTCAAACTGCAATACTTTACCATGGTCTTGAGGTCCCTGCCTCCATCCTTGACCCCGTGTCCTACCCAGTCCTACTGCAGCCACACTGCTCACTTAGGGTGCCCCCAAACAGGCCAAACTTGCTCTCTCCGGGCTTTTGAAATTGCTGCCCCCCTCCATGGAAACCGCCTCCCCCAGATACTTGCAGCTGGCCACTCCCTGATATTCAGATCTCAGCACAGATGTCACTCTCCCAGGGAAGCTGCTCTAGTAATACTATCCTCCCTACTCGTTCTATATTAATTCCCCCTGTTTTATTTTGTTCGTAGCACTTACAGCCACCTGAGATCATCTTGTTTATTTGTTTACTTGTACTTATTCATTCACTTTTTCCTACAACACAAGCCTTCCAAAGTGAGGGCTTGTCTCCCAGACTCATGGTTGCATTCCCCATGTTTAGAATAATTCCTAGCACCTGGGTGCTCAATAAAGATTTGTTGAATACATGAATTAAGGAATTGTATAATAAGTATTGATTTATTTGTATTTTGCCTCAACCAGACTTCAAGCTCTCACAGACCAAGGATTGTACAATTGTTATATCCTTAGTACAAAATAAGGTGCCTGGAATTCATTACCACATTTAATAAATGTTTGTTGAACAAATAACAGCTTTTGAGGGAATACTTAAAGACAGTGACAATGTTGGGGCGCCTGGGTGGCTCAGTGGGTTAAGCCTCTGCCTTTAGCTCAGGTCATGATCCCAGGGTCCTGATCGAGCCCCCGCATCGGGCTCCCTGCTCAGCGGGGAGCCTGCTTCCTCCTCTCTCTCTCTGCCTGCCTCTCTGCCTACTGTGATCTCTCTCTGTCAAATAAATAAATAAAATCTTTAAAAAAAAAAAAAAAAGACAGTGACAATGCATGCAACCAGAAAGAACTGATGTTTTGTCCTATAAATATGCAAACCACAATTGAATTAGTTTGAATACTAAGGTATTCTTATGAGATGACAGATACTGATAGTGTTGAACTTTACAAGTTTTGAAAGATTTCAGATAATGGTCACGGTTCCGATTTACCTAATTGGCCAATTATTTTTGCCTTCAACTGACAGCAAATGTCCGCCTGCATCTTTGGTTTACTTGTGATAGTATGTGTTCCTCCATAGGTAAAGCCTACAGATTCTCCCCGTTGGTAAGAGACAAGATTACAAATCTGGCATCTTCACAAGCCGTGCATTTCAGACATGATCGTAGAGTTAGACGTCTGACAGTATTGCAATGAAGCAAAAGAAGAAAAGAGTCTATTTCGCTCTAACTTCTCTTTGATGACACTAATCATGTGTGCTTTTGTTAGCTCAGGTTTGGTTCCAAACGAATAGAGAATAGACAGCTGAATGTCTATTCTTCTCTTCTTTCTAAGGTAATTTACCCCCGGAAAAAAGAGAAAAATCAGTATTTGCAGGTGCATATCCATTCAAAGTCAGCTCTCCTGAATCCAAGCGTCGTAAGTGAAGATGCAGTGCCCTGAAGTTCAGAGCCCAGTGACTGAAGCTAATTACTAGCGAACAAAGAAACTGGGGCTACCATAAGAGAACATTCAGGAGAGCCTGCTTTATGTCTGTCCCCACACGTGTGCATCTAGATGTAGGGCAGTTCCACGCCAGTACTCCGTACAGTCAGAGAGCGGGCAACTATGTCATCTGGGAGGGGAGGCAGCTGCCAAGCCTGCAAGACTCTGTCTCTTCATGGGGTCATGGCATTCCAGCATCTGCTCCTCAGCTTTGCAGGTCCAGAAAATGGAATATGTCAGTGTGCTTGTACTTGATTAATCCCTGGAATTTACAAGAGACTGATGTACGAAACCGAGTGCCAATTTAGCAATTTACACTAAGAAATGCAACTGCCAAGAGGTTCAGAATGTTTATGTCAGCAAGAGAAGACAGCCTCCTAACGGCACGAGGAGGTACTTCACAATCACAGGGTGACTGGTCAGTGCGGACTGGGAGCAGGAGGACAAAGTTGTCTGACCTTTATGACTGCCATCATGGGATCTGACTTTGAAATTTACCTGCCCAGGAAGGCAGGACACTTGGATCCTCTGGCCAGTGCTGGAAACCCATTGACCGTTCTTGCTCACTGTCCTTTGTTTTTCTAGATTCCTTGCTGGACACCTACACATCCTCCCCTCACGTGCATTCATGCTGCTGAATAGGTTATATCTCTTTTTTGACATTTGGCGAGTCTTCATGGCTAACAGTGATGAGCTAATGATTATCGAGAGGTAATAAATGTTAGACATATGCTAACAGCTCTACTGTCAATTCTGTTCAAATGCATATTTTGAAAACCCAAACTTGTTCCAAAACGATTGCTATATTAGGGAACCATTTGAAAATAACATCAATTTCACTTTTTTTAAAAAAATATTTTATTTATTTATTTATTTGACAGACAGAGATCACAAGTAGGCAGAGAGAGAGGAGAAGCAGGCTCCCTGCCGAGCAGAGAGCCTGATGCGGGGCTTGATCCCAGGACCCTGAGATCACGACGTGAACTGAAGGCAGAGACAAGCTGCTGAGCTACCCAGGTGCCCCTCAATTTCACTTTTTTATGCACAGTTTTCTCTGGAAGAAATACTAAGTGAAACCAAAAAACTCTGCTCAGCTGAAACCACTTAAGAACACCCGCCGAGCATCCGTGCACATGCTTCAGGTGTCTACCAACTGCCCCGGTTCCCCACCTGTCATGGGGCAGCTCCTCCAGGCCCAGCGTCACCATATGTCATCCGACTTCAGAACCCCTACCCATCCACCACTCCATAATTGCTCGCAAGTTGTAACCCTGCCAACACCCGATCTCACAAACAAAGCCCGGGTCCTTTTTCTAATATGAAGCCATATTTACTGTAATGTTCATATATTCACCATAAATCATGTAAAATTGCATTGCCATTTTCGTTAGGGTCTTGTTCTTTGTTTTAATGTGTGTCATCGATGGCTTGGTATTATGCCTCAACCTCACTTTTTCCATGAGCCCTGTGGTTTTTATTGTGCAATTTTGCATGGCACAGTGGTTTTTAGAAATGCCTATGTTGCATTATAGCAGAACTGCCTGTACCTTATGATCTTATTTAATCTTACAAATATGAGGAAATTGAGATTTAAGGAGTTTGTAATTTACCCCACAACAAAGAGCTGCTAAGTGGTCATGCGAAGATTTGAACTCTGCTCCACCATGGTATGAAAGCCTTCGGCTCCTGATTTGATATAGGAGCCTGCCTTTTAAGATGACTTTCCCCAAGAGCCAATAAGAGCTCTCCTTTACTCAGCACAGTGTCATAGTCAGTGGTATGCCCTCTGGAGCCCTACTGCCTGGGTTCAGATCTGGCTTCTGTCGCTTATGACCTGGGTAACAGTGGGCAAGTTACGTCAGAGGATGTGTTGCTGCACAGTGGCCCAAGAATCTCCCCTTTTGTAGCTCACCCTTTGCAATACGATTTGCCATCAACAGGAAGATTTTATTTTCCCCACACCTTGACTCTGGGATGGCCTTGCAACCTGTATTAATGAACAAAATACAGTGGAGATGACACCAGACCCATCCTGAGGTCAGGCCTCGGGAGCCGTTGAATGCTCTACTCATTCTCCTAGAATGCTGCACAAGTCCAGATGAGCCTGCTACATAAGGAGAGATCACATGGCTCTGCCACCCCAGTGTCCCCTGATGACAATGAATGAATGCCAGAAATATAAGTGAGGCCATCATAGACTCCCCAGACATCAATGAGCCAACAGCAAATTTCAGATGCGTGAATGAGGCCAATAAAGATCAGGTGAGCCAGACCCAAATCAGCAGAGTCATTATTTTATACTACCAGATTTGAGTTTATTTGAAAAAAGCCACCGGATGCATTTAACTTATCTATACATCAGCTGTCTAGTATGTGAAGTGGGAAACATCATCGAGCTGTGAGAATTGAATGAGTTAAGTCCATCTAGAAATACTTAGAATAATACCTTGTAAGCCCTGCTCTGGTTATCCTGTATAACAAAAATAATGGCATAAAGCAACAATGATTTAACATTATTATTTCTCGAAGTTCTGAGGGTTGACTGGGCTGTTGGGTTGTTCATCCTTGGGCTCTCACATACAGATGCAGACAGTGATTAGGGCATCAGCCATCTGGAAACTTCTTCACTCATATGGTACCTGGGCTAGAAGATTCAAAATTTGTAGACTGTACCAACTAGAGTTCAGACATCTTTCTCTATCTATCATCCATCTATCTATCTCTATCTATCTATCTTTCTGTCTCCTTCTCTCAGATCTCTCCAAATGGTGCCCTTGCATGAGCTAGACATCTAATTTGGCAGCTGAAGAATCTCAGAGTAGGACCCCCAAGAGAGGGAAGCTGCATGGCCTTTTCCATTATGGACTCAGAAGCCTTCAAGTGTCACGTTGCCACCTTCTATTCATCAAGATAATTACAAAGCCCTGTCCCGGTTTGAGAGGAAGGGACATACACTCCATGTCTCGATGGCAGAGGAATTAGAGAATTGGCAGATGTCTTAAAAACACTCTGATCAGGACGCCTGGGTGGCTCAGTTGGTTAAGCAGCTGCCTTCGGCTCAGGTCATGATCCCAGTGTGCTGGGATCGAGTCCCGCATCGGGCTCCTTGCTCAGCGGGGAGCCTGCTTCTCCCTCTGACTCTGCTGCCACTCTGTCTGCCTGTGCTCGCTCTCGCTCTCTCTGACAAATAAATAAATAAATAAATAAATAATCTTTAAAAAAAAAACCAAAACACTCTGATCTTCTTACATACACACCCATAATCACATCATTCTCACAGCTACCCTAATAAGATGGGTAACAACAGGATATCCATTTTCTTTATTATTTGAAGATCTATTTTTTTTGACAGTTTTAGGTTCCCAGCAAAATTGAGAGGAAAGTATAGAGATTTCCCATAAACCACCTACCCCAGAGCCTCCCCCATTATCAACACCCCCCACCCCACCAGAATGCTATATTGTTACAGTTGGTGAGCCTACACTGACAAGGAACAGCAGGGTATCCATTTTCAACACAAGAGAAACTTGGCCTCAGAGACCCTAAAGTTTAGATACAAAACTAGAACTACCCAGTATCTAAAATACCAAAGCAGGGGTGCCAGGGTCGCTCAGTGGGTTAAAGCCTCTGCCTTCGGCTCAGGTCATGATCTCAGGTCCTGGGATCGAGCCCTGCATTGGGGGCGGGGGTGTCGCTGCTCAGCAGGGAGCCTGCTTCCCCTCCTCTCTCTCTGCCTACTTGTGATCTCTGTCAAATAAATAAATAAAATATTTTTAAAAAATTAATAAATAAAATACCAAAGCAGAGGAGGGGAGGCAGAAATCAAGGGGAGGAAATTAACTTAAGCTACCCTGACTAACCCAGAAATTGGTACTGAAAGTGGTACTAAAACCCAAACATGTGGAAACTCACACTGGAACAAAATCTCCCTCAGGCTTTGTTCTGAGTGACTAAGATGAACAGAAAATGTGGCATGAAAAGAAATAAGTGCTTTTAGTGTAAACTGCTCACATTTGTTTTTTCTTTTCTTTTCTTTCTTTCTTTTTTTTTTTTTTTGTTAGCTCAGTATAATCTAGCCTATCTTGGTTAATACACTATGTGCTCTAAAATGATAAGGAAGAAAACTATGTCTGTTCTTGAAGTAAATTAATATGTATGAAGGAGTTGTATCAGCTATCAACTGATGTGTAATAAACCACTCTAGATCTTAGTAGAATGGGTTATATATAGGACCCTTCTGGAGTACTGGAAATGTGTTTTGGGGAAGTAGTCACATCAGTGTAAAGATATAAATAGATGCAGAAAAATACATATATAAAAATAAATCAGGATGAACTCTAAGATTTACTTTGTGTATAAATAGAAAATAAAAATAGAAAAAGAACACAATAAAAATAGAAAATGGAAAAAGAAACAAAATAGAAACACAATAGCATAAAATAGAATCATATAATTAAAAAGAAAATAAGTGGAAATGAAGTAAAATAGAATAATAGCTACCATAAAATAGAAAAAGAGACAGTAACAATCTAAGTTGACAGGACATCTCAACATGGAAGAGAGGAGAAAGGAAGTAAATTTATTCTTGCTCTATTAGCATTCCCAGAAAAATATGATTAAATATGTGTATTAAAAATTTAAGAATAAAGGGGCGCCTGGGTGGCTCAGTGGGTTAAGCCGCTGCCTTCGGCTCAGGTCATGATCTCAGAGTCCTGGGATCGAGCCCCGCATCGGGCTCTCTGCTCAGCGGGGAGCCTGCTTCCTCCTCTCTCTCTGCCTGCCTCTCTGCCTGCTTGTGATCTCTCTCTGTCAAATAAATAAATAAAAATCTTTAAAAAAAAAATTTAAGAATAAGGTCGCCTGGCTGGCTCAGTCGGTTAAGCGTCTGCTTTCAGTTCAGGTTATGTTCCCAGGATCCTGGCATCAGAGCCCTGTGTCAGGCTTGCTGCTCAGCTGGGAGCCTGCTTCTCCCTCTCCTCCCCGCCTGGGCTCACTCTTACCATCTCTGTTGCTGTCTCTGTCTCTCTTTCTCAAATAAATAAACAAAATCTTTAAAAAATTTTAAGAATAAAGTATCTTTTTCAAGCAAAGTAAGTAAAGAGTTCATAAATTGAAAGCAAAAAGAGCTAACCATAAAGGAGGAGTTATAAATTTTGCTATGTTAAAGTGGAAGATTCTGTTCACCAAAACACAAAACTGGAAGGATAAACTTGCAAAACATATATCCGCATGTAACTCATATGTAGAATATCCTTAGATATTCTAGATATCGTAAGCATAAGCAAAGAGGCAGATAACACAATAGAAAAATTAGCAAAGAAGTCACACAAGAGGATATCCAAATGACTAGTGAACTTGAAAAAGTCTTCAAGTTCATAGCCATCAAGGTAATGCAAATTCCCACTCCAAAGTGATATTGTTATACCCTCACCACAGTGACTAAAATGGAAAAAAGATGGAAATAAAGTTTTGGCGAGGATGTGGAACAACTGAAACTTTCCTACACGAACTGAGGATTCCGAGGCGTATACAATGGTCCACCCATTCTGGAAAACTGGTGGTAAAACAGTTCTACTAAACCTACCAGAAACCCACTAAAGCTGGACGTACACAGACTGTGTGACACTTGAATTCCATGGCGAGATGCACTCCCCAAGTTGAAATGCATCATGTACTCACCCTAAGACAGGTTCAAGCAGGTTCATGGCATCATTATTTATAAAGGCAAAAACACCTCAAAAGGATGGTGAACAGTCAACAGAAAACTGGGCAGCTAACCTGCAGAGATGTATAGGGAAATATTGCATGCTCTATGCTGCACAGCAATAAGGATGAACAAATTATGGCTGCATGAAATACCATGCGTAAATGTCAAAAGCAGTATGTTAAGCAAAAGAAGCCAAATATAAGAGTATGATTGGATTTACACAGAGTTCACAAATCAGCAAAACTAATCTCGGGTCTTGAAAGTGAGAACGAAGTTCCCCAGGCAGAGGGATAGTCACCAGGAAGGATCTCTGGAGAGGAACTGTGGGTTGTTCATTGTTCATGCCTTGATCTGGTTTCTGGTAACACACAGGCATTCAACTCGTGAAAATTTATTTGCACACTTTTTTTAAAAGTTTATTTATTAGAGAAAGAGTGTGCATGAGCGAGGAGAGGGGCAGAGGGAGAGAATCTCAAGCAGACGCCTCTTGAGCGTGGAGCCGGACATGAGTTTGATCCTAGGACCCTGAGATCATGGCCTGAGCCAAAATCGAGTCTCATGCTTAACCGACTGAGCCACCTAGGTGCTCCTGCACTGTTTTCCGTATGTATATGATAGTTGAATACAAGGTTTATTTTTTAAAAATTAAAAAAAAAAATTCAGTGGGACATTAAAAAAAAAAAGTGAAGAGGATAAAATTTCCAAATCACTAAAGGAAAAAATTGCTCAAAGAGAAAACAATCAAACAGAGCACAGAAAAGTGAAAAAGAAAAATAAGAAACCATAATAACTAGATAACAAAGAATAAGAAATATATAATGAAATTAAGGCCAAATATAATAGAAATTATAATAAAGGTGATTGAATAAAAATCTTCTATGAAAGACAAAGTTCTCGAAGAATCTGATGAAATAAATACCGTCTACCTTTATGCTGTCCACAAGAGACCTAGGACAGTGGCACAGAAAGCTTGAAAATAAAGGAAGGGAAAACAATATTGTGAATCAATACCACTGAAAGGCAGGCAAATACAGCAATTTTAATTTCTGACAAAATTAACTGGGAGGCAAAACAAAACAAAAACCTTCAAAAAGAGAAAGAAGAGTATTTATTATTGATCGTAAAGTGTAATCCACCAGAAATTTAACAGTTGTGAGCCTTTATATGCTTAACAACATAGTTTCAAGATATATAAACCAAAACTGAGATAAAGACAAGCAAAATTTGACAAATCCACAATCACTGTGGGAGATTTTTACACAGAAAATCAAAGTGAAAAAACAAAAAAAGGCTCTAATACCTTTGATTAACAGTCACCAAACTTGATTAGAGAGGGAAAACTCTTCAGAAAATACAGATTATTCTCAAGTATGTAAGGCAGCTTGACAGAAAAATTCACCAGTTAGTGGTCTAGGAAGAAAATCTCCATACATTCTAAGCCAGTAGTCATGCAGGCCATCTTTCCTGACAATAATGCAATCAACATAGAGATCAACAAGAAAAGGATTTTGGGAAAAGCCCACCTAATACGAATACATATGTTGGATATTTAAGAATGCCTCACATTGTACAGCTTTACTATTTATTGAAATCCATTTCAGAGATAAGCCCACTTGCTTCTACTCATCATCTCCTCCCTAATTCACAGTTGAGAGACTGCAAACAAAACCCACAATTTGTGCAAGTCACAGGACAAGTGTGTATTACAGCTGAAATTAAATCTTATTTCCGCTGGTGTACTAAATTTCACTTCTTCCCACAAAGGCCTCCAGATGTGTCAGAGTTGCCAAATCCCTGTGAATTTAGGGTGTATATGCCTCAAAACCACTGTCTTTGATGAAGAAGTCTACATTTAGACACCAATTTATTTGCTTCTCTTATTAAATGTAAAAGTGAATTTCACAAAATTACTGAGCAAACCCCAAGTACAGTTATTAAACCTTTACACTTTTATAACCAAAGATTCTTCAAAACCATGACCACTTTTATGTTTTCAGTGAAAATTTTGTCCACAGAAAGCAATGTTACATCTAAGCAATGACATTATTTTTAATATTTGTCATCTCTTTTCATTTTTCTACATTTCCAAGTTCTATTCTAGTGTCAAAGCTCATTATTCTATTTCCCTGTTCCTCCCACATCCCACCTAGGGGGTCTTTGTATTAAAGTTACTTTCCAGGGCACCTAAGTGTCTGCATTCAGCTCAGGTCATGATCCCAGAGTCCTGGGTGGAGTCCTGTATTGGGTTCCTTGCTTGGCAGTCTGCTTCTCTCTCTCCTTGTACCCCTCCCACCTGCTTGTGCTCTTTCGCACTCTCAAAAAAAAAAAAAAAAAAAAAAAGGGCGCTACTTTCCAAGCTGTGGAGAGTGTCTATCCTTTTATACACTTTGAGGAATTCCCTTCCACATATCTGCTTGCCTTCAGAAGGCAGCTTAAAAGCTTTGCAAATAGCCAGTGACCATGACTCTTCTATTTAGTCTCAAAAGTGCAAGTCCTGCATTAGTCTCTATTTTTATACCAAAGCAACCTGCTCTCTTTGGGCTTTCTTTTCTCATTTTTCTTTTATTCTCTTTTGTTTTTTGTCCCTCATTATTATTCTTTTTAATTTTCCCTAACCCTTTTTTCAGTACACTTCTCCAACTCCCCATTCATCTGGACAAGAAATGGGGTTTTGAGGGGCAAGGAGAAAAAGGAAAAGATAAGAAACAAGAAAAGGTGATTACTGTAATAAAATAGAGAAAATAGGTAATGTGAGGCGAGAAGAGTGGAAAATGGGGTTTTGTATGGATTTTTTTTTAAAGATTATTTATTTATTTATTTGAGAGAGAGTGAGAGAGAGAGAGAGAGCAAGCCTGAGCAGCAGGTGGAGCAGCAGAGTGAGAGGGAACAGGCTCCCCACTGAGCAGGGAGCTCCACGTGGGACTTGATCCCAGGACTCTGAGATCATGACTTTAGCCAAAGGCAGACGTTTAACCGACTGAGCCACCCAGGCCCCGTTTTGTATGGATTTTACTGTGCTGAATGGGAAGAGAACATATGAAAGAAAAATCAAAGAATCAAAGTGAGAGTAAAGAGAGCAGAAGAGTGAAATGGGGTTAGGATCTATTTGGTGGCTTGGTCATCAATTAAGTTTCTAAACTGTTGCTACTGGACAAACTGCTGGCCTTGCAAGATGGTGCCTATAGAAAATGCTTATACTACGGCACATAACAACTTGTAACTTCTCATTGCATTTGTTACTCACTGAAAGTAGAGTGTCTGATTCTGCTTACTTTAATAGAAACAGCTTTGACACAAATGAACAGTAGATTTGATTGGGAAAGCAACCAAAACAACCACTCATTTTCATCTCACATGCAAATCTTAGCACTTCACTGACAAAACCATACTGTTTTATAATAATTTTCCCAGCTAATGTAGCATACATTGGAAACAATATTCCTCTTTGAAGCATATAACACAGCTTTTTCATGCTGGAAAATACCTGCCTACACACCTTCTTCTTTTGCTTCCTGTATTTTTGAAGTGGCTAGTGTATGCATACCTTGGTGTTCCACTCTAAAAAGGGTCTCAAATACAAAGTTAAATGAAAGAGGCTTATTTTGTGTACCCCTGCTTTAATTGTAGTTTTAGGGAAACAAATAGATCACAATGTAATCTGATTTCTAATTATAGTGGTCCGATATTGTTTTTATCTGCCAGGCACCTTATATTTTCTGGCAACAACTCCCCTGCCTTCTGTGTTGGAAAAATTGTCTCTCCACTCTACCTGATTCAGGCAGAACACTTTTCTCCTTTGTTTACCTTCATTCTCTGCAGGGGAGGGCACTGACCTAGACATCACGAGTTTGGTCCTTTTGGTCCTCCCTTCAGTATACACACTTGAAGTATCATAAAAGAAATCACATATGTCATTTTATGTTATTTGAGAGTTCGTGTTTAACTTGATTTTCTATTATAAACCTCATAATTTTTTTGTTAAATGTCTTAACAGTACTTTTTTAAACAACCAACCATGTGGGAATTGACAATAGCAGAAAGTTGATCTTTTTTCTCTAATTCTTATAGATGCTGTATAACTTAAAGACACCTGCTTCCACCCAAAGAAGGTAACTCTATACTAATAATAGCACATTCCTGCATGAATTTGCCTGGGGGTAGAAGGCATTTATGAATTAGGGGCCCAAAGTAACAGAAGTATTACCAACAGGAATGAGAAGAACAGAAACAACAGGTGAGCTATGGATTCATTTTTTATTACATTGAACCATATATTTTGTATATATTGTGTATGTGTTGTTTTATTGAACTAGCAGCGTGGTTAGAGTTTAATGATAATGGTTTTCAAAACAATCTTTGACAATTAAAACATTTGGCCAATGTATTTCAACAAATTCTTTTCATAGGCAACAATCTTGAATAGGTGGAAGGATTTTTTACATCACTTAGTTATTTACCCAGAAAATTGACTAACAGCCATGTGACTGATCCACAAGCAGTCATTGAATCCCAGAATTTACAAATGTAACTGTGTACCAAGTCATCTGTGGAATTACCAAACACACACACACACACACACACACACACACACACAGGCACACACACACGCACACACACACACACATATATCACACACACACTTATATATATTTATATTTATATTTTTATAAATTTATATATTTCCAGATTTTCACCCACCCCTTTATTTTTAACAAGTTCCATGTGTGGTTCTGAGAGACATCTGGCTTGAGAATCACTGGTTTAGTCCATCTCTTTCCAATTTGTTCATCTTCAGTCTTGAAAAATTGAAATTCTGAAAGTGTGAATGCTTGTAGTAAGAATCATCTTCTTACTCATCATGTATTTCAGTTTAAGAACACAAAGGCTCTCCTTGATGATTAGAAGCTGTCGAGGCCATTTTATGGGTGTGACGTCCCTTACTAGAGCTTGTGTTTGCTTATGTATAGGCTGCTGTATGATGGAAACTAGAAATCTGACACACCCAAGTATGTTTGAGCTACTCCTTCACTGTAAACTGCTGGATAAATTTCCTTTTTTTTTTTTTTAAAGATTTTATTTGTTTATTTGACAGACAGAGATCACAAGTAGGCAGAGAGGCAGGCAGAGAGAGAGAGGAAGGGAAGCAGGCTCCCCGCTGAGCAGAGAGCCCGATGTGGGGCTCCATCCCAGGACCCTGGGATCATGACCTGAGCCGAAGGCAGCGGCTTTAACCCACTGAGCCACCCAGGCGCCCCTAAATTTCCCTTTTTAAAAATTGTATTAGTTCTGGGGTGCCTCGGTGGCATAGTAGGTTAAGCAACTGACTCTTGGTTTCACCTCAGGTTGTCATCTCAGGGTTGTGAGATCGAGCCCTGCATTGGGCTCCATGCTCAGTACTGTCCGCTTAAAACTCTCTCTCCCTCTCCCTCTGCTCCTTCTCCCTGCCCCTCTCAAATAAATAAATCAATCTTCTTTAAAAAATTGTATTAGTTCTTTCAGATCAGTTGAATAACTCTTAAGTTTAGCCTCCATGGTCAGAGTTAGAAATGTAACATTTTTTCCCAAAAACGTGTTGAAATTAACATTTTGCCAGTAGTGAGTTATTACAAATCTGACCTCTGGCAAGAAGAGAGGAAATGGGAAATCTCCACTGAAGAGAGGAGAAACTAACTAAGGGAATGCACAGGCAGGAGGAAGACAATGCAAAGCTTGTCAATCACTTGAACCTTATCCTCCTCCCATAGCTACACTAATGTCATTCCCCAATTATATTGCGTTGTTTCTCATGCCAGTGCCTTTGAACATGCTCCGTGTTTCTTGATGAAGTACTGTCTTTTAACACCCAGCTGAAATGTAACCCCTTCTGTGGAAATTTCTTCAGCTCTCCAGCTCCCTCGTATGCCCCTTCCAAGTCTCCATCTAGCTTTTTTGACAGTGCCATGTAACTATTTGGTTTCATTCCCCTGTTTGGCTATCCATTACATGAGGGCATTTCTGGGTTTTCAATTCCTATCTCTGTATTTGACACCCCCAAGTGACGAAGAAATGCTCATTCAGTAAATATAAAATGACTTGCTTAATTAAATTTGCATTCTACTGTACCTCCTCAGCCTTATCAAGGGGCAACTGAAGAGGGCTAGGTGTCCTCTTGGGGTCCTTGACATCACAATAAATCCACTGACTTTAAAAAAGCAGGAGACCTAAGTCCTTATCCAGCAGCTACATTCACCAACTTGCCTACAGATTTCTGTGACTGAGTTGCTGTGATTTGGACCTGGGAAGAGACAGAGAAGAAACCTGGGTGAAAAGTCCAGAAATGTGCAACTGGGTGAGCCAGATGGCCAGTTTCAAAACCCAGGGTTGCCAGCTGTAGTCCAGCAACAGGAATTCGTACTGCCCCTCAACCAAGAGAAGGGCAGGAATCAAAGGGCAGGCACATAGCCCTGGATCCCTGGAGAGAGGTCGTATAGGTCACAAAGAATAGGGAATGATGAGCAGTATTACTGGGACTGAGAGACCACAGTAGCCAGGACTCTTAAGGTACAAGTGATAAAATCCCAAAGCAAAAAACTGGCCAAAAAAAAAGGAAGAAAGAAAGAAAAGAAAAGAAATGGAACCATACCTATACCTCCTCTAGGGTCCCAAAGCCCCCTATGGATGTCTTTATCATTTATCATATTGTCTGTTTCTCCTTCTGGTCTCTGAACCCCTCAAGCAAAGCCATTTCAACTCATTCATCTTTCTGTCTCCAACACCCACCAGGAATCCAGTGTATTGTCTGACACTTAATTTACACTTCACATATTTTTGCTATTGAGCTGGCCTCTTAAGAATGAAGAAGTGTCTAGCTTTCTCTCTCCCAAGTCCCTAGAGCTAAAGATAAGTTTTTAACCCAATGTGTTTTACCACATGAATTTCAGGCTACCATCTAGTTCCTTGATCCTGTCATTATGAGAGACATTTTCCCCTTAAATTATATGTGAATACTGAAGCCCTAGATGATGGGGAAATAAAGAGATGTAGGTAGAAGAGGGAAAAAATGCAGGAAGACTACTTTTTTTTTTTTTTTTAGTAATGATGCATTCAAACAGTGTTTTATCTAGTGCCTAAGAAAGTAAAAGCTTATTCAATTACACTGTGGTTTTGAAATAAAATCCGCTGCTCTACCGACTGACTGCTTATTGCTTCAGACAAGCTTGGGTGTGCTGGCTGATGGCTGGTGCAGTGACTGGTAGGGTGTAAGATTTCTGAGTGGCAGAATGGTATCAGCTTTGTGAAGAAGTTAGCTGCAATTTTATTGAAAAAAAAAGTTATCTGACGAGATTGAGCACTTACTGCATATGCATAAAAATGTCCCAGCAAAGAGCTGTAAGGTATCTTCTTGATCAAATTGAATTACACAATAGAGAGCAAAAAAAATCCAGCTTTTCTTCCAGCCTTATAGATCATTAAATGGGTGCTATAAAATATCATTGCTTTCCTTTCCTGCTTTTTATCACTGCCAGTACAGACGTTAAGTTTATCCTTAATAGTAAATGGACGTTCCATACTATGGCATTGCTTCACAAGGAGAATGTCAAATTCTTATGGTTATCTCCTCATTCATGCCCCATGTATTTAACCCATTGGTTGCCTATTTTATGGTACACAGAGGAGTGGGATGTGCAAAGATGAATAAGTGATAGTTATTTAAGGAGCACAAAGTCTACTACTACCAAAAAACAAAACAAATAGTGCCCATATAATACCCTAAGTGCTATGATGAAGATTTTACAAAGTACTATCATGGAGGAAGATAAACCCTTCAACTTTGCCCATGTGGATGAATGAGAACTTGAGAGGGCTGAGCATGTTAATAAGGAGATGCCGTGGGAAATTACTGTAGTTCTTTGGGAATTTTGGAGGAACTCTTACTTAGGGGTCTACTAAGCTCAGTAGGTTTCTATTGGAACAGTAAATTAGTTAAAAAAAAAAAAAAGTTTGGGACGCCTGGGTGGCTCAGTTGGTTAAGCAGCTGCCTTCGGCTCAGGTCATGATCCCGGCGTCCTGGGATCGAGTTCCACATCGGGCTCCTTGCTTGGCAGGGAGCCTGCTTCTCCCTCTGCCTCTACCTGCCATTCTGTCTGCCTGTGCTCGCTCTCTCTCCCTCTCTCTCTCTGACAAATAAATAAATAAAATCTTGAAAAAAAAAAAGTTTGTGGTTGAATGCAAAATTTACATAATTTGGAGTGAAATGAAAATCTGAAATTGACTCGTGCAGCATGAACTATACCCACAGTCTGAACAAAGCAAACCAACCAATGAATTATTAATTCACACAAAAGCAAGGTCCTTTAACCCCATCTCCATGGAAATTATTTCTCCAGACTTCAGTCACCTTCATTCTGAGTTTACTCGCCTCTAAAGACCTATATCCAAAAGGTGATACAGGTTTACTAATAAGGGTATAAGCATTGATGGGGTTAAAGATCATAAGCTTTGGGACACAATGGTAGCAGGAAACCCAGATGTACAAATTGGCTGTGTGCCAATTTGCCAATTATCAGGCATAGCAGTGGTTGAGAAATAACACTCTTGGAAATTATAAAAGTGGTGCATCTGAAGGATGGGTGATATGGTTTGTTTTCCATTATAGCCCATAATACATGCTATTTGCTCTTTGATCCATATCATGACTCCTGGACTCCAGGCATAATAGAGGTAAGAAGAGAGTACAACACTGGTCCCATTCACAGAACTTAAGGACATTTTGTGGCTACCAGCAACAAATACAGGAATGAGGATGAAGGAAACTTTTCCTTACTGGAGTTCCCTTGATTTTTCTTTCTGACAATTTGGATCTCAGTACCACCATCTACTGAAAAGGATTCTAAGAATTGTTACTCAGTATCCTTACTAAAATGGTTCAAATGTGAAGTAGGTCCCAAAGCAAATCCACCTCCTGAAGAAGTGATTCTGATCACCAGATGTTCCCAATGACACAAATGGTTATTAGAAGTGCTATTCTAGGGGTGCCTGGGTGGCTCAGTGGGTTAAGCCTCTGCCTTCGGCTCAGGTCATGATCTCAGGGTCCTGGGATTGAGCCCCGCATAGGGCTCTCTGCTCAGCGGGGAGCCTGCTTCCCCCCTCTCTCTCTGCCTGCCTCTCTGCCTACTTGTGATCTCTGTCTCTCTGTCAAATAAATACATAAAATCTTAAAAAAAAAAAAAAAGAAGAAGAAGAAGTGCTATTCTACCGTGAACATCCTTGTAAATGAATCTTTGCATGCTTCCTAAATTCCATTAGGATATATGTTCGGAAATGGAATTGTAGGGACAAGGAATGGGCACATATTAAAGTATTGCCAGTATATATATATACATATATATATATATATGTATATATATATATACATGCTCAAAGTATTGCCAAGTATTCCTACAGAATGTTGGTATCAGCAGAGTCAGACTGTTCATGTCCGTAATCCAGTTACTTGTACTCACGGAGGCTAACTTGTCACTCAGATTGCTACAATATTCCAGTAACCACTGGAGGATTCTTGAATGTTCCAAAACTCACCACAGTGGTTCAGAACAAGATTCATTTCCTTCGAAACCCTTTCTTTTCCTAGCATGCAATTTTTTTTTCAGATTTTTCCAGATTTCTCCAATCAGTTAACAGCAGTTTAACACCACTGAGCGTATTTCCCTTATTGATTGTCATTAAATAGGCTACAGTTTAAATCACGTGCAAGACTTCTTGATGCCAAAATTTATATCAAGAACAGCGTTTAAATGATCTGGCATTTAAACACTCACACGCACACATGGAACCATTTAGATGGTGCAAGAACTCGGTTCAGGAAAGAGATGCTTCAGAAAAAACCCTAGTTTCTCTTTGAGGCCAGTACTTGATGTTTAAATGGTCATTTCATTAAAATCACCGAATCTGTTAATTTCCCCAGCCACTGAGGAAAATGTTGAGAGGAAAAGTCGATTTTCAATCTGTGGGGAAATGATGGCAGTACTCCTTTTAACGACCGATGACAGCAGTTGTCTTCTGGAACACCCGGGCTGCAGTCGCCAGCTAGATTCCTTCTGCTGCTTTTTTCTTTTTCTTTTTCTCTTTTTTAACAGTAAAAAGAAGAAATTACAGAGGCAATTCTGTCTACGGAAAGGAAAGGATTCAAAAAGAGAAGGCTTCATTTTGAAGCATCCACAGGACATCGTGGAAAGCTCCCATGCACTTGAAAAGAAAATCTCATTCCACAGACATCAATAAGGATAAATCCCCTTGCATACAGCTTAAGACAGGGGTGGGGGTAATGAAGCCATATTTTTAAAGTATGGGCTTTGCAAGCTGCATGTCCTCAAATAACAACTTGAAGGAACTGAAGTGAATTCAGCAGGTGGAGATGGCATCCCTTCCTCATATTGTTTTATGGGCTTTCTCTTATGGTAAGATCTACTGTCTAACCTCAAAGCACACTGGTTCTACCATCTTGGCTGTTTGATGAGACATTTGCTCATCACACGCCTTCTAGCCCAACAGCCAAGGACACAGCTACCATGACCTAGGACTGAGCTGGGTGGAAGAGATGCAGAGCTCTCATGGTTAACAAGGCCAATGTAACTGTCCTGGTTTCCCAGCCACAGTTCTCGCATCATTCTAGAAGCAGCCTGCCCAATCGCAAATGTATGTCAAGCATTTTCTCTTTGCCAAAAGGGGTATCTCTTTTCAAAATCTCACAGACCCCAATTTCAACCTAAAATCATACTTCAAATTATATTCCACCAAATTCAATTTTAATTCCTAAATCTTTCAGAAAAAAAGTATCCAAGAGCTCTCAGATGGATAACTTAATTCAGAATCTTTATTCATGCACCTTTTAAAGTTAGTATAAAAGTAACACCCACATAAAATAAGTTCTTTTTGTCCCCAGATTGTTCATAAAAGTAAATCATAAAAATAAATCACAAATATAAAGTTTTTCCTTCAGTGAATCAACTGTTTTTTACCTGCAAAATTGCCTTTACTTCCTTATAGCAAATTCAAGGTAATCTTGGGGAGGGGGGGACAAAAACAGCAACAACAACTGTGTTACATTTGTTTCCACAAGCTATGAAAGAATAAACTACTTTGGATTATTTGCTCTCTCTGCTGGCTGTAAAGCGATCCAATATCATTTAGAAGAGAAAATGGCTTGTCACAGAGATAACAGTGATAGTCATCACCACTCATGTGTATATTATGTTAAAATATATAACCTAAAGCTATTTGTTAGCTATTACAGCTGGTAATAATTCTGTGAAACATTATTTTTCCCATTTTACACAAGTAAACAAGCTCGGGGTTGTTAAATTATACACTACTGTGTGACAGAGTCATATATGAACACAGATAGGGCTTTACAGCATGCAGTGGCTAATGTCACAAAGGTTACATCCCCGACCTTTCTGTCTGAAATGGCTCCACTTCTCCGTGGTCACCTCTGTGTTCATTAGAAATGGTGATGCAGTTCAGAAAACACACCAGTATTTCCTTTTCACCCATTTGTCTCTTTGTAAATTTATTTTTTCAACAAATAACAAATGATTACTTGACACTGTGGAATCAAAATGACAACTCATAGTGATCATGACTCCTGAGTTTGGTGAGCAGAATATACAGATTTTTTTTTTAAGTAGTTAAAAATTGCTCTGGGCAGCACAGACATTTTTACAATGTTTATTCTTCCAGTCCATGAACATAGAATGTTTTTCCATCTTTCTGTGTCTTCCTGAATTTCTTTCGGAAGTGTTCTGTAGTTTCTAGAGTACATATCCTTTACCTCTTCGGTTAGGTTTATTCCCAGGTATCTTAGGGGTTTGGGTGCAGTGATAAAGGGATCAGCTCCTTAATTTCTTTGTCTTCTGTCTCATTGTTGGTGTATAGAAATGCAACTGATTTCTGTGCTTTGATTTCGTATCCTGCCACATGGTTGAATTGCTGTATGAGTTCTAGTAATTTGGGGGTGGAGTCTTCTGGGTTTTCCACATAAAGTATCATGTCATCTTCGAAGAGAGAGAGTTTTGACTTCTTTTCCCCATTGAGAATGATAACTCGCTGTGGGCTTTTCATAGATGGCTTTTATGATATTGAGGAATGTTCCCTCTATCCCTATACTCTGAAGAGTTTTAATCAGGAAAGGATGTTGTATTTTGTCAAATGCTTTTTCTGCCTCACTTGAGAGGATCATGTAGTTCTTGTCTCTTCTTTTATTACTGTGCTCTATCACGTTGATTGATTTGCAAATGTTGAACTACCCTCACATTCCAGGAATAAATCCCACTTGGTCCTGGTGAAGAATCCTTTTAATGTACTTTTGGATCTTATTGGCTAGGATCTTGCTGAGCATTTTTGCACCCATATTCATCAGGGATATTGGTCTGTAATTCTTCTTTTTGATGGGGTCTTTGCTGGTTTTGGGATCAGGCTAATGCTGGCCTCATAGAATGAGTTTGGAAGTTTTCCTTCTATTTCTCTTTTACACTGTTGGTAGGAATGCAAGCTGGTACAGCCACTCTGGAAAACAGTATGGATGTTCCTTAGGATGTTAAAAATAGAGCTACCCTATGACCCAGCAATTTCATTACTAGGTGTTTACCCCAAAGATACAGACATAGTGAAAAGAAGGGGCACATGCTCCCTGATATTCACAACAGCAATGTCTACAATAGCCAAACTGTGGAAGGAGCCAATATGTCCTTCAGTAGATGAATGGATAAAGAAGATGTGGTTCATATATACAATGGAATATTACTCAGCCATCAGAAAAGATAAATATCCAACTTTTGCTTCAACATGGATGGGACTGGAGGAGATTATGCTGAGTGAAATAAGTCAAGCAGAGAAAGTCAATTATTGTATGGTTTCACTCATATGCGGAACATAAGGAATAACACAGAGGACCACAGGGGAAGGGAGGGAAAATTGAAGGAGGAGAAATCGGAGATGGAGAAGAACCATGAAAGACTCTGGACTCCGGGAAATAAACTAGGGTTTCAGAGGGGAGGGGGTGGGGGATGGGGTAGCCAGGTGATGGGTATTAAGGAGGACACGTGTGGTGATGAGCACTGGGTGTTACACGCAATTAATGAATCATTGAACACTACATCAAAAACTAATGATGGATTATACAGTGGCTAACAGAACATAATTTTTAAAAATTAGTTAAAAGAGCCTAAGATGGGGCGCCTGGGTGGCTCAGTTGGTTAATTGTCTGCTTTCACTTCAGGTCATGATCCCAGGGTCCTAGGTCCCTCTACTGTAGCAGGTTCCCTGCTCAGCAGGGAGCCTGCTTCTCCCTCTCCCTCTGCCCCTCCCCCTGCTTGTGCATTCTCTCTCTCTCTTGCTTTCTCTGTGTGTGTGTCAAATAAATAAATAAAATCTTTTTAAATTTAAAAAAAAAGACTCTAAGATAAGTTAATGTGTGGGCAGAAGACTTAGTGTGCAGTGGGAGCCCAGAGAAGAGGGGAGAATATATTAAGAAGACAGGAAGACCTTGACTGGGGAGACACCAGTTTTGTTGAGAGCTGGGGCATGAGTAAGAGTTTGCCAGTATTTTCGACCCCCATTGCTTGCCTCTTAATTATTCAGCATGTAATCAGCTTCCAAATATCTTTCATAAGTTGTATCTTCTTTATGTAAGTTAAAAATTATAAATAGTTTCAGTGTCTTTCCTCTGGTTATTTAAAGGAGTTGGAATAAAGTCAGCTTGTTCTAGAGAGAAAGTATTAGAGCATGTCAGGCAGTAGTAGCAGTTGAATGAAAAATAAGAGCGTATTTCTTTCTTCCAGAGATGCCTGGGGCCCTGAATTTGAGCCACAGATTTGGAGTTTGGGTTGTTGTTGTATGTTTTGTTTGTTTGTCTGTCTCAAGTTCCCTGTCAGCCAAGTGTGGTTTCCTCAGTTGTCTATGGAGTTAGGACTAAGGACTGCATCAAATCAAGACAGATAAGAAACGTCGTTTAACAAAGTTGTACTTTGCTTTTTTCTATTTCTTTTGCCCTACTAAACATATGCATAGTGTCTCTTGTTTGGAAAGGACCGTCTTCTTGTGAGTCTGCTGGGAGGGATTTCCAGAAGAAGCAGAGATTAGAGGCCCTGTCTCAGCCAAGGCTTGAGGGCCTTGCCTGGGGCTTTGCAACGTAGGTGCATAATAAACGTAGGTTGACCAAAATGAAGGTCCCAACCCAAGCTTCCTCCTTTCAGATTTTATTTCCTTTCTCTGACAAATTTGCCTCGTCTGCCACCTGTTGGCAGGAGGAAGCATTTTTCTGGCTGAGCTCAGTCTAAAGACTCAAACCTCAGCTCAGAAATTGGCGTCACCCAGCCATCAAAAGAAATGAAATCATGCCATTTGCGACGATGTGGATGGAACTAGAGGGTATCATGCTTAGCGAAATAAGTCAATCGGAGAAAGACAACTATCATATGATCTCCCTGATATGAGGGAGAGGAGATGCAACATGGGGGGTTGAGGGGGTAGGAGAAGAATAAATGAAACGAGATGGGATTGGGAGGGAGAGAAACCATAAGTGACTCTTAATCTCACAAAACAAACTGAGGGTTGATGGGGGGAGGGGGGTGGGGGGTGGGGTTATGGATATTGGGGAGGGTATGTGCTATGGTGAGTGCTGTGAAGTGTGTAAACCTGGCGATTCGCAGACCTGTACCCCTGGGGATAAAAATATATGTTTATAAAATAAAAAAAAATTAAAAAATAAAAAAATAAAAAATAAAAAATAAAAAAGAAATTGGCGTCACCATACATTACCTCCTCCATCACAGCTGTTCAAGGACAGGAGGAGAGACTATTGGTGGTGGGGGGAGTTTGGATGTTGGAGAACTAGCAGAGCAGTTGCTTCCCTAGGCATCACATTTATAGCCCTGCCCTGAGCATCCTTGTCCTGATTGTTCCTCCAGAAGGGGCTTCAGTCTCAAAGAGTCTGTATTTCCTTTTACATCAAAAGGGGATGACAATATTTTCACTTCCCAGCTCTCAGTGAGTTTGGGAGACAAATGAGATAAAGTTATGTGCCCACCAAATTATTTATACCTTTAATGCCCTTCACTCTGCTCTCAAAAAAAAAAAAAAAAATCCTTACCAATAGCTATTACATGTATTTGCCTCATTTGCCAGAAGAGACCAGATACCCAGAGAGGAAATGCCCCATGACGTGTGAGCAAACTTGAGGACACAAATCACAGATCTCTGTGGCTAGAACTCAGAAGTAGCTTAAAGACTCACAACAGAAGAGCTGCAGCCTTTCACATTTTGTGTTTTCACTGGCTTTTATCACATTCTGAGCCATGGAGGGGTGTGTGTGTGTGTGTGTGTGTGTGTGTGTGTGTGTGTGTGTGTTACTGTATAAATGGGCAAAGTGGGACCCCAAAAGTCTTAGTAATTTGTTCAGGATATGAGAGTACATCAGAATTGGAGCCAGAAGGTACTGTGAGATCTGATACTAGGCCTCTTACCATTTCCCTCCATTGTTCGTCGCTTCCAGGGGGAACCCCAGATTGCCTAAGTCACAAAGTAGCTTGGTCTCCTCGGTTCTCTGAAGATCTGGAGACTGTGACCCTTGCTTTCCCCAAAACCCAAATGAATCATCAGTGGCTGTGCTGGAATGGGGTGGAGGGAGCTGCAAGGGTGGAGGGCTATGAGACTTGCCCCCGTATAGCAACAGATGGGGGGGAAAATGAACACAGGGAAAAATCAAACCTACACGTGGTGGAAGGCAGAGGGCTTGGTTTGTACAGGACCAGACACAGCAGATCTGCTGACTTGTTCTGGACATGATTATCTTTAGTCTGGATACATTCCAGCTCTGGGAAGGCAACATATTTGGATATTGTTGCTTAGAAGAGTAGAGATTACTTAAAACAGTGGCGACGGTTTCCTGCAACATATTTCTACCATAGGAAAGAGAATCCCAGGGGCATGTTGTCTCCATCCTAGCCATATCACTCATGTAAAGCCCAGCCTTACCATATGTATAATGCTAGTGGCAGCTTGGGGACTCTGGGCCAGCTTTATTTCTGAAAGCATCCTGTCCTAATGTACACACAAAAGAAAACCAAACCTGCTACATTTTACTGGTGGTGGGGCAAATTTACTGTTATTGATATTAAATTGAAGAGTGAATTTGGTTACTGTTTGTACATTCCCTTGAGCACAAATTATGACATCAGTTATGGTTATAAATAGCATTGTGATAACTACTCTATGCTTCATTTCATCCTCACAGCAGCTCTGTGGGATGCATTTGCCTTACAGATGAGGAAGCTGAGGTGCGGAGAGTTCAAAGGCGTTGCCTGGGGATGTACAGGCAGGAAGTGGTAGAGACACATAGAATCTAAACTAACTGAGACCTTACCCCTAACCGATAGTCTGTCAAATCCAGCCTTGTGTTTCTGTTACCTGGGTACGTGACTTATCCTTTCCACTGGACGGCAGGCACTTGGAAACCAAGACTCAAGTCTTACTCTGTTCCCCGACAAAAGTATTTGTCATAGTGTGGAGCAGGAATGTATCCTAAGATCAGGATGGCCAGACACAGATTTTGTAAGTCAGCAGATAAATGGATAATCAGTAGAGGGAGAGAGACAGACAGAGAGAGGAAAAGTACAGTTATATGGAGAAGGGGGGATGGGTGGTGGAAGAGAATCCACAAACTAGCAGAAGGCAGAAGAAAAGATATTTCAAATATAATACTTTAGTTCTAACATAGCAGCCAAGTAATAAGCTAGTAATAAGACATGTCCTTGCCGAAAAATAGCTAATATCTCTGCTGATTTACACTTAAAAGGATTTATCATTCGCCTTTCCCCTGTAAAGCAATGTAAGATCATCAGGATTACTGGCATTCTGTTGTACCCTCTGCAGAGTTTAATACCATCGCAGACTATTAAAAATTTATAGAAACAAATAAGAAAGTCCAGCATCAGCTGAAGCTCTAAGCCCCTCGAAGAAGAGAATAGTTTCTGGGCTACCATTTCCCTTGCAAATGTAAATTCAAGGGATTTGGGTTCGCAGGTGACCTCAGCCTTCCTCTTGAGCCACAGCCAGAGCAAGCTGGCTGGACATCCATGGAACAGTGATGTAGGCAAAGGAGCATATCAGCCCATCCTAATTTCTTTTCAGTGTAACAGAATTCATTGTTTATGCATCACACCCAGTGCTCCATGTAATACGTGTCCTCCCTAATACCCACCACCAGGTTCCGCCAACCTCCCACCCCCCGCCCCTTCAAAACCCTCAGATTGTTTTTCAGAGTCCATAGTCTCTCATGGTTCATCTCCCCTCCAATTTCCCTCAACTCCTTTCTCCTCTCCATCTCCCCATGTCCTCTGTGTTATTTGTTATGTTCCACAAATAAGCGAAACCATATGATAATTGACTCTCTCTGCTTGACTTATTTCACTCAGCATAATCTCTTCTAGTCCCATCCATGTTGCTACAAAAGTTGGGTATTCATCCTTTCTGATGGAGGCATAATACTCCATAGAGTATATGGACCACATCTTCCTTATCCATTTGTCCGTTGAAGGACATCTTGGTTCTTTCCACAGTTTGGCGACCATGGCCATTGCTGCTATGAACATTGGGGTACAGATGGCCCTTCTTTTCACTACATCTGTATCTTTGGGGTAAATACCCAGTAGTGCAATTGCAGGGTCATAGGGAAGCTCTATTTTTAATTGTTTTTATGAAGTCTATAAACATAGGACAAGGAGGCAAGGGGTAAGAGTGAGATGGTCCTTCCTCTCCAAAGATGAGACAAAATTGAAGATAAAATAAAACTGCCTTATGGATATTATAGTACAAAATCATTCCCTTAGAGTAGATAGGCAAAATCACTTGAAGGAGGCACAATGGCCATGGTATTTATTCACTCACCAATTTGTACATCCATAAGATTAATAAGAAAATGTGCCTCTCAAAAAGATGATCATGAGTCATGGAAGCCTCCAACACCAAATGTTTCTAAGGTAAATATGCCTGGCATCCCACCTAGGAAGCAGGAAATCCATCCCAAAGATCCTGACCTGTCTGGTCCCAAGGACCATTCCACCTGCTCCTGGAGAGAAATACATCAGGTCACTCCGTCATGTGATTCATTTGATTCTCTGTTCTAATCATACATCACAGAATCAGAGACTCAAAGAATCCCATTCAAAGATGCACTTTATTTTATATACCACTGACGAAGAAAAAGTAAGTCATGATAACACTATTCTATAGCTTTTGAGTTTCTATTACCTGAGCACTTGACTTAACCCTTCCACTAGACTGCAAGCTCTTATAAAGGATCAAGTACTCTTATCACTGAGATTTGTTTTTATATTATTTTATATATTTGTATTTCTATTATTATTTTATATTATTCTAAAGCAAAGTACTGGTGTAAGCCTTATTTCATATATCTGCCAGTTGCCCGCTACCCTTGCAAAATCTACTTCCCACCTTTCTGCATGCTTGCTGTGTTCTGACCCAGAAGGCTGACCTGAATAGGCTACCTCAGCAGATCGCAAAGCGTGCCCAAACCCCTGGGCCTCCTCAAGACTTTGGCACCAGGTATACAAGGTCGAAACTATTTTTATAATAATACTAAGACATTATTTGCCTTTGCGTTATGTTGGCATTTGAACTGATGGTAAAAATCAAAAGTGGGCAAAACTGCTGGAGCCGTAGCAGAAATTAAGACATTGGCACCGAGCCAGACTAGCAGTCATTGTCTTCTTCTCTTGTCAACCACTCTCAATTTAAAAAAAACAAAACTGATTTCATTCCAGAAAGTCCATGATAAAAGAGCAAAAACAGTACTAGTTTTATTCAAATCTCTTTGTGTCCACATCCACTTTTCATTATTATTTGATTTCAGGGGTTTGACCTAGGGCTCAATCCCATGATCCTGAGATCATGAACCTGAGCCCAAATCAAGAGTCAGTTGCTGAACTGACTGAGCCATCCAGGGGCCCCTGTGTCCACATCTTTTTAATATTCCACGTAATGAATTGGGAATGTGTGTAAACTGTTGCTATGTACAGAAGCATGATGGCTCTCTATAGGAGAAGCTTTTATAGATCTGATTCTTCCTAATCACTTTTTGCCAAAGAGTCACTAATGGTCTTCTTTTCCATCCCTTGTGCCATCAAGGTCGTGGTGAGCTCACATTTCTAAAAAGGGTTATCTGCATTTGTCTCCAGATTTTCTCCCATTTTGCAAGCTTTAATGCTGGCATTTTTTATCTTATGCATATGCAAATTTTAGTAAGCCACATCTCGATTGTTGTCTGGCCAGCGTGACTGTTGAACTCCATTGTCTAATATATATCATAATTTGGGAAATATTAAAATGTGATAATATATGTGTCTTAGAATTAATGAAATATGATAGTTCAATTCCATGCTCAGCAAGCAACCTTCTAATTATCTAGCTTCACATGAAGCTTCATCCTCTCCCAAATCCTTCCATTATTGTAACATTGGTTCATTCATTTCACAGCTGCTTAGAAATCTAGATCAACTCGTCAAATTATAAGGAATTTTGACATTCCTGGCTCTGAGGGAAAAGAGGAGTTACTACTAGTCCGTAGCTCAGTCACCAGCTTGCACTAAGCATGTTTAAGTTTCAGTCTGGAACTTTCTCACTTCCGGGGAAGACAGGACCCCTTTTCCATGAGCCTTCAGGAGGCCTGGCCCCTTCAGGTGAAACCCAGTGGATCTCCTATCCCAGACACAGCTCCAGGCCCCTAAGTGATTTGTTTACCCCTCAGGTGTCTACACCCAGGGATTCCCTGGCCCTCTCCACACCACATATCCCAGTCCTCGGACAGATTCCACAAGAAGAGTCTGTCTTGGAATTTTTCTCAGTTTTTGTGTAATCTTTATCTCACTTTGCCTTTTTTTTTTTTTTTTAAACAAATCTGCCATCATTCTAGACAACCAGTACCTTTGCTCCTCTTAATTAAATTTACCCTGTGTACCTGCGGCCTTCTTTTTGTAATCAGTTTGCTTTGCTGTTTCCTGGCATCAGCCACCTTTTCTCCTTATCCCTCTGAACCGAAGATGCAGAATCCTTGTTTTTCCAATTTTTGTCGGTACGTTCCTGGGCCATCTTAAAGCTGTGATCCTCAAGGCCCTGTGTCTCATCAATACACATAAATTCATTTTTAATGGAGGAAGAAAGGAATAGGGGTATAGGGCACTTATAATCCAATATTGTTTTTAGCATTTATTCAGTACTTACCAGGCACTGGGAATTATGATGCCAAGAACTGTGCATGATTTTATCACGTAACCCCCCCCCAAAAAAAACAAAACAAAACCCTAATAATAAACACTGAGGCCTAGAGAGGCTGATAATGCACACCAAATTCATATAACTAATAGACCCAGAGGCCAACTTCAAGTCATTTCTGGCCCCAGAGCCTAAACTCTAGGCTTTTGTACTTATTTACTGAGCACCACTTTGGGCAAAATGCTGTTCTAGGCACTGAGAGGAAGACAGAAAAGCAGGAAAGATGGGGTCCCTCCTGTCAAGTGACGTATGTTCCAGCAGGGGACAACAGCCATGTCCATCACACTCCTAGCACTGGTTCGGATGCAGTCCGCCCTCTATGAAGCCCACTAACGCTGCTAGAACACAGAGGAGAATTCCAGCCGGGGAGATGGAGTGAGGCTTCAAGGAGGAACTGGCATTTGAACTGCACTTGAGTGATGGGCAGCATATAATGAAAAGCTGTTAAAAGGAGCAGAAAGTAAGGCCAGATGCCTGAGGGTCTAGGGGAGGGAAGAAAGGGAAACTGAGAAAGAGTTATTTATTACTGCCTGTCACTGTTTGTGATTCTGCTTCTTAGATTCATAGTCGGTCCAAAGTCAGAACTCGGGGAGGCCGCCCCCGCCGCCCCACCCCCGGCCGGCTTGGCCACAGCTTGGTTTGTTGGCTGCAGCTATGCCCCAGTGCGGGAGGGTGTCAGTGGATTCTTAAGGGGTTTCTCGTGTCCCCCGCCCCGTGCACTCCCCTCACTTCAGCTCAAGCACTGGCTGTCATTTCAGTCTCCATGCTTGCCTGGTCTGAATGAGGTGGACTGCCCTGAACAATGGAGTTATCACCACAGATTGTCAGAACCAGGGGCCCTGCAGGGTCCTGGCGACCAGACGTTAAGAAAAGAAAAACAGGGGGAGAAAAGAAAAAAAACCAACCCACCTGGTAGCCTATTCAAGGTCCCTGCTCATCTGACGGGGAGTATTTAAAAGACGGGGACACAGCAGGTAGAGCAGATGTTCTCTGTTCCCCAAAATACCACCTCTGCCCTTGCCTTACACCCAGGGCCTTGGACACTGACTTCCCTGCAGAGGTCCTTGGGCCCCTGAGGGTTTGGAGTCCTGATCTCTGGACTAATCACCACTCAACTTTGAGAATAAGAGAACCAATCCCCCAAAGCCTTGAGCAAGATAATACAGTTACTTAACAACGCTGACAGTTAAAACCCAGAATTTCCTCTCACTCCAGTGATTTTCCCAGCAAAACCATACCTGTCAACCTTGTAAGTGAAGCAGGAGCTTATAGGATTAGCAGAGAAATCTTAACACAATATTCAAATGGCCACAGATCATCTACAAGGAAATCGACAAATGCACACCTTATCTCCTTGTTTATGCAGACTTGCCGCCCTGGTGACAAAAGTCATTTGTTTTTGTTTATGGATACCCTGCTATATTCCAGAAAAGACTGGCATTACCTTTCAAAGATACATAAGGTCCATCAAGATAACAAATTAGAGAAAGAAGATAAAGAAGAGGAAGAGGGATCCAGCAGTAAGGAGATAAGGTTGATACAAAATAATAATGAAGTAATATTTGCTGACCATAAGAGAGCGGCACATTTGGAGGAAAGTGCCTGCATATTTTCCAACAGTTAATGCTCTTTCTCGTCCATCACATAATTCTGACTCCCAAAGAGAAAATCAAACTATCTGCCAAGAAGAAAAAACAGTAGCTTTTCCTAAATCGAAAAGTCTCCCTAAAGAGATGGGGGACTGTGTGATGTAATTAACCCAGCCCTTTAGAACCAGTACATTTCTTGATCTTCATCTGGTGATTACACAGCATAATTAACTCGTGTTACTCTGGAAAGTAACCTAACTTGTGAACCACAGAGCCCTGGAGAACCTTGACCTTTTTGCAAGGATTCCTGAAGTAGTGCCCGCACATTTATTCTATAAATAATCATCTCACTCATCAACATATGAAAAAGTTCCAATATTTATGGATGCTCCTGTGATTATAAGATACATTGAATTTAAATTGGGTCCACGGTTTGTGAAGGCTTATTTTCTCATTCTCTATTTGACAAGGGACATTCCAAGGACTCTTGGAATTGTCAGGGGGTGACAGGCAGGGGGACTCCACATGGCTTTGTGATGTGGGAAAGAACCCCCACTTCGAAGACAGAGTCAAGACAATGTGGTTATTTGCCATCACCATCCCTTCACTGGTTGGGTTCAGTGATGTGCCAGTTGTCAAATATTAATGTTCTTGATTTTAATAAATACTAATGTTATTATTTCCCTTGTTAAGAAAAATTAGGAAGCATTTATCTGGAGGATTTAACAGATTGTCTATCCTATGAGCTCCTCTCTGTAAATATTCTCTCTCAACTAAGAGTTTGAACAGAGCACCAGAGAATTCAAATTTGTAATCCTTGACAATTACCTGGCTTGGGGGCACTTTTCTCTTGCTCCTTAAATTTGAAATGGTATGTGTTTACTTGCAACTGAGGTAGGGGATCTGTTGACATCCTTTGGTGAAATTTTAGAAGCCTAACATGGATATTCATCTCTCTTCCTTTCTGAGAGGGGATTCAGGCATTCTGTGGGAACACAGCTGAGTTTTTATTCATCCTGACACCTGCATCTCTCTCTGTTAACTCCATGGGCTAAAACCAGTCAATATTGCAGTAAGATGACTGCATAAAACAGTCTAAAAACATCTAAAAACATGTCTAAAACATCATTCATGGAATGCCTAATTTTGAGTCATGTTATTTCCTGCTGTTCCCTTCAATGCAAAATATGTGCCAAGAGCAAAGAGTGAGATGACTTGCTATGTGAAATTATTAAATGTGAGTTAATTAAAAATTAGTTGCTCTCTGCAAACTGTTTTTCACTTTGGCATACCTTATCAGTAATCTTCCTCTTTTGTAATAATTAGATGGCATGTCAAGTTGTCGACTAAGATCTCTTCCTAGATCATGAAATTGAAAATACAGCGGCTTTATATATAAAAAAATGGTGATCCCAATGTGTTATCAGATGATAAGAAACTAATTAAAATGAAGGGAAGTCAGGACATAGCCAGCCATGCTTTATCTCACTAGAAAGGCTTGCCTCTTTGATAAGGGGCATCCTTACTCACTTTGAGTCTTGTGGAATATTCGATTCAACATCAGTAACTGAGTGTTGGGGGAGGGGAAAAGAGGTATTTTGAATTGGTTTAACTTTTTGTTCACAAACTGAAAGCTAATGGAAGGTCAATAAAAATGACAAATAATTCTATATTATTCCTGATAGATTTCTGCATAAAATGAATATATCTCTATAGAATAGTAATAGCTAAACCCCACCTCCTCATCTGCACTATTAGCTTGAGAAACTCAGACTTACCATTTTAAGAAATAAGTGGGCCAGATTTTAGCCCTCACCAAATTGTGCCACACCTATCATTTACTAACATCAAATAAATCATCAAGAAGCATGGCACACCATCTAGCATGGGTTCTTAATTTAGGCTGGTGCTGGCAGTATTTCTTAGATGACCTGTTTGGTTTGAGATTCATGATCACATGTACTAAGGAAAAACAGTGAGTCAGGGGTTAAGTAACTTGCTCTAAATGGACCACAGAACTTCCAGTACAACTTACATCTTCTGGAATGTAGGCAATGGTTAAATTTCCAAGCAATCCTATTCTTTCTAGGCCTTCCTTCCCTTGCTTTACCAAAAATACAGCATCACTGCAATGAGCTACCTCTTTATACCATTAGGATGGCTATTATTAAAAAGCAAAACAAAACAAAACAGAAAGTAAGAAGTGTTGGCAAGGATGTAGAAAAATTAGAGCCCTTGTGCCTTGCTGACAGGAATGTAAAATATTGCAGACCATATGGAAAACAGTTTTTTGGTCCCTCAAAAAGTTAAACATAGAAATACCATATAATGCAGAAATTCTGCTTTTGGATATAGACCCAAATGAATTGAAAGCAGGGACTTGAAAGATATGTGTACACCAAAGTTCATAGTAGCATTGTTCATAAGGGCCAAAAGGCAACAACCCACCCGTCCATCAACTGGTGCATGGGTATACAAACTGTAGTATATCCCGACAGTGGAATATTACTCAGCCATAAAAAGGAATGAAATTCTGACACACACTACAACACGGAAGGACCTTGAAAACAGGCTAAGTGAAGTAAGCCAGACACAAAAGCACAAATATTGCATGATTCCACTTACATGCAGTAGCTAAAATAGCAAATTCATAGACACAATAAATAGAATAGAAGGTACCAGGAGCCAGGAGGAGGAGGGAACAGAGAGTTCTGTTTAATGGGTACAGAGTATCTGTTTGGGGATGAGGAAAAGTTCTGGAAATGGACAGTGGTATAGTTACATAATTTTCTGAATGTACTTAGTGTCACTGAGTTGTACACTTAAAAATGGTTAAAATTGTTAATTTTGTTATGTATATTTTACCAATTTAAAAACATATACAGCACTAAAAGCCACCATGCCCACTTCTGACTCTCTCATTCCCCCATATAAACAACGATTCTATTAGCATTTGTTGCATCCAATCTTAGAATCCCCGGATCTGCCTGTCCTGGGCAATCCTGGCAAATCCCCTGTGAGGACAAGCGTGTCCCTGAGAGGAAACTCTTTGCTGTCTCCCAGGTGACAGTTTCAGGAGGCCACTGGGCTCCTGGGCTCCACCATAGTTGTAGGTCAGTTATTTTGAATCAGTGGCTTGGGCTGTATCTTCGCAAGAATTGTGTGACTATTCAAATTCAATCACTTTAACAGGGTTATAAGAGAATTTAGGTTATCAGTATGCACCTGAAGGAATAACTTAAATCTTTAGACATTTGAATGTTACTGCTTGAACGTATGCAAATTTGAAGCAGTTGGAATCCCCACACCTTCCAACCACCATCTCCAGAAAAATTCAACCATAAGGAAAAAATTGTCTGTCAATAAACAAAAGCCTCCATTGAGGTGCTACATTGGCCTAAGCCAAACAAGCCTTTAATCATACCTACAAGGACAGTAAATGAATGCATGGGTCTAAAGTGATTATCCAGTCCTATGGCGGTTAGAGACCAAGCCCATCCTTTAGACCAGTGACTGCTCCATCATGTGCCTGCCACAGAGAAAGTAGTTACCTCCTCTCTGATGTCCCCATTTCTCCTTCTCATCTAGGGGGTAAGAGGCAATGTCAGGGTCCAAGAATAATCATCAAGCACACAAAAGTGCCATAAGACTCCTGGCTACTGAGATTTCTTTTGCCACAACAGAGGATGTTTTCTGGTAAAATACTAAGTATGAACCTAGTGACTCCCTTGGAGGTACACAAACATCCGGGCGCAAACTAAAGTGTTGGCCACCCAAGTGATAACTGTGTGTCTTCTCCTCACGTGGCCACAGTGGTAGTTGAAGCAAGAACAACTCCCCACCACATGCGTGCTCTGAGGTGTTCTCACTTGGTGTCACAGCTTCTCTCAATGGGTAAGAAAATATCTGTAATCAGTTATAACTCCTGAACTGGAGTAAAATGACCCCAAATCAGCAGTTCTTAGAACCAGAAGGACCTCTCAGCCTATCCAGTCTACCTCTCTCATTTTACAAATGAAGAAGCTGAGACAAGGAAAATTGAAAAGACCTGCCTGGGGTCTCACTTTCATTAGTGGTAAATAAGGGACTGACCCTGAGAAGTCCCAGCTCCTTGTTTGGGGGACTTGCCTCAAGAATGTGCTTCTGCCACGGACACAATAGAAGCATCCAGCCTTTGGAAAGTCGTCATGGATTTGGTAGGTTGATTTCATTTGAACGATGACTCCAAGTGGAGGGAAAAATGTGTTTTTCTCTCTTAGAGCTGTTTACTCTGAGTCACTGCTCAGGACAGTGGCCTCGGTTTGAATGATTCATGTCATGACAGCCATTACAGACTTGAAACTCTTAAAATGTCATTGGGCCGATGATGTATTGGATTTTACTTAAAACAAGGAAAATGCAAATTGTTCAAAAATGATATTTTTTCTATCCCTTTGTGGCTGGGATTTGATAAATAGTACCATAAGAAATTCCAAATGGCAGCTTTCTTTTGTAATAACAAAATTGGACTAGTGATATGGATGTGACTCTCTAGTTTGTTCTGTAAATCCAGTAAAATATGGCTGCAATTGATTTTTGTGTCCTAGACTTCACCAGTTTACTAATGCTCTATGATTTGTTTTTCACCCCAGTGGACAGTCTTCTGAACAGTCACAGATGTTACAAAGAAACTGAAGCCTGGATTAAAGTCTAGGCTTCACCTTCACCACCTCTGTAGCCTTAGACGAACCACCAGTTTTTCCGTACCTTGGTTTCCTCATCTCTGAATTTTGGGGGGTGTGGGGGGTGGTGTGGAGGGAGACAGAGAATCTTAAGCAGATTCCACATCCAGCACCGAGCCCGACACAGGATTCAATCTCATGACCCCAAGCTTATGACCTGAGCCAAAAATCAAGAGTCAGATGCTTAACTGACTGAGCTACCCAGCCGCCCCTCTCATCTTTGAACTTTTTATACCAATTCCAATCCTGGTTAACTTCATAAGAGATGTTGGGTAGACCACCTGAGATTCCCTCATCCAAAAATGCCTTCAGAAGAATAAAGTACTATACACATTTAGGAAGCCAGATCTCTTAATCACTTCCCCACCACAAGAAAGACTGAGAAATTTATTCAGGCAGGTCATAAAGAACTCAAGCACTGTGGTTGAGTAGTTTCCCTGGGTAGAGAACCAAGAGGAAGGGTAACATTTTCAATAATGAAATCGTCTGGTGTAAAAGCATTCAGGGAAGCTGGACTGAGGTTGGGGTTTTTGGACAAAAAAGCAGCACAGGACCAGAAGATAATGTAGAGCTTGAGTAGTAAGGTTACCCTAAATAAAAGACAACCGAAGGAGAGAAAATGGAAAAATATTTAATATCAATCAATGAATAGGAAAGCTAGGAGAATCAGGATAAACGAATAGATGGATGCCTTCACCAGCAGACTCCCTTTCCTTGGCACTTCTTAGTCTTTACCTCTATGTCAGTGTGTGATTTAATTAGTAAATATTTATTAAGAAGCACCCATTGCATGCTGGGTTCTGTTCTGGGCCTTAGGAAAATTAATTAATGAATAAACCATGAAATCTCTGACTTCACAGAACTTACATTTTAGCAGCAGGAGGGGGAGGAGAAAAGAATGAGCAATAAACAGAAAATTAGACATTTTCTGAAGAGCTAATTTCAGAGAGCAATCAGTCCTATAAAACATAAAATAGGGCAACAAGATAGAAAATGGCAGGTAGCACAAAGGGCACTAAATTAGCTAGAGTGGTCAAAGGAGGACTCTCTGAGGAGATGACATTGAGGTCACAATGCTTTCAGTTGCAAGTGATAAAAATCGGTATCAAACTACACGAAACAGAACAGAGATTTTATTGGCCCAAGAGGGGAGATAGGATATTGGAGTAGCCTTGAGATTGAAGAGCAATAACAGGTCTGGGACCTTGATGCCTCAGAGATGGGGAAATCAAACCCAGAAAACACAGCCTTCTTTTCCACATCTCAGCCTCTCTAGTCTTTGCAGATCACATCTCCCCATTTGGGCATGCCCAGTAGAAAAGAGGTTTCTTTTTCTCAGAGATTATTTCTCGACCTCAAAATGCAATTTTGGCCAGAAGCAAGTTACAAGGTCTTTGTTATGGCTGGTTCAGAGTTGTAGGGGGATGAAGGAGAAATGGGGGGGAGGAGCATTTCACCAGGGAAGAAGGTGGAGAAGCTATAGGAACAACACGATAGCTATTACAGATGACTGCATTTGACCCCTTCACTTCCTAGCACATTCAAGGCACCTTGTCCCCCAACACTGAATTCAGAAATGCCCACGTATGGAAATACCAGTACCCTGTGTACAACAGAAAACACAGCCAACCCAAATGACATCATTTGCTAGATTGATTTCCAAGTCTTCTCATATTCTTGCCAAATAGGGAATTTAACCACCCCACCAGAGCCAATATAAAATTATGAAGGAGTACATAATTTCTGCAGTAAAAACTCCTATTTTGGAAAGCACAGAAAGGAGTAGCAACATCAGCTGTCTCTAGTCCACAGCATATATAGCATGTTTCTGAACGAGAAGATCAAGGACTCCCTTCCCTGTCCACACAGCAAGTCCTTGGATGAGTTTCTCCATCTGCCCCTGGATACTTGCCAGAAGAGTTGACCATGACCATTGGCATATTTGAATGCGCCTGAGACAGAATTAGAACTTGATACTTCTTTTAGGTGTTGTGATGATTTATCCACTTCCCATTGGTACAGTTACAGCTGTGGTCATGACCCTTAAGTCTGGCCTCAGGTAACAATTTCTGTATTTATCAGGACTCTGATTTTTAAATCGGAATTCCATTTAAACTTGGAAACTAAGGATGTGGCAACCTTTTCCCTGGACTTCAGCTGACTCTCCTTATGTCCCTAAAAATAAATGCACTTTAATCACTGCATTAGACAGATCTCGTTCAGTTGTAAGAAATAGAAATCAAATTCACATTAACTTAAAGAAAAAGTATTTATTGGTCTCCTAAGTAGAATGTATTCTGGGGAAAGGCAGGGAAACAACAACAACAACAACAACAACAACAAAAAGGTGTAAGAATCAGGATCTTAGGACCCTAGCTGGATTTTATTTGGCTTTCTGATTGGTTTCATCCATAGACTCTCTCTGAGATGGTAGACCAAGTGGTTCTCAGTGGTCCCAGATCCTAATCCCTCTATACAATAACCCCATCAGGAAAGAAAATGCTTTCTTCCAATCTCAGTCCTGGTGAAGAGCCATGATGGGCTAGCCCTGGGTCCCATTCCCATCTCTCTGGTGGTTACGGGGGCAATGAAGGAGAGAAGACACAGATTAGCAGAAGAAAGATTAAGACAAATTTGTTGGACAGACAAATATTTAACCACAACTGTGTTCACAAAAGTCATCAGTTAATTAGACACAAGTATACAGTAGAAAAGATATTGTGTGTTCCACAGTTAGAAACAGACATTAGGTGAATCCTTCTGGGCTTCAGCTGGACATTAAGGATGAAAGTAAAGCCTGAACCCCCATCACAATTTATTTATTTATTTATTCCTTCCTTCCTTCCTTCCTTCCTTCATTCTTTTTTCAACAAACTTTTATCAAGTGGCTACCAACTCCTGAGCACTGAGTTAGGTGCTCTGCATCAGTAAACAGTGAAGACATGGTCTCCACCTTCATAGATGGCAAGTCATACAATGAAACAAGTTATCCCATTAAGTGAGATAACAGGCACCATAAGTAATAAACCTGAATCTATGAGAGAACACAGCAGGGGTGCCTGTCCTATTCTGGGCATGAGGATGAGCTGAAGTGTTCAGGGAAGCCATCTTGGGAGAAGTCACACTTAAAGCAACACCTCTAGAATGAGTACAGGTTAACCAAGTCTGAGGGACAGAGTGCTCCAGTTAAAATAGGCAAATGCTCAGTGTCAATGAGATCATGGCACTTGTGGAAAAATGAAAGAGTTAAAGAGAGCCGCCATGCTATTTCTGCCCAGTGGCCTGATTTTCACTTGCTGTGTTCTGAGAAGAGCAAAACACTCTAGTGTATCTATTTCCACCTGTCTCTACTGCTTTGTCTCCAGGTCCCTTTTTGTCATCCTTAAAGGCAGGAGTGGCACAAATGGGGAGACGTAGCAGTTTAGGAGTCAGTGGAAGTGACTAATAGTTTTGTTTTCCATTCTCCTCCAACCCAGTAACTTCAAGTACTGTTCTCTCTGCCTCTAAGTGTCACTGCTCCTCCAGTCCCGTGAAATGGCCTCTCAGTCTGGGAACAACAGATAGGCAATAGGGCTGGCATTTTCCCTAGAAATAGCTGGCCTTGCCTCAAATGTGGCTTTCCCTGAAGCAGCTTGATGCCCATCAGGGCAGTTGACCTGCATCAGAATTGTGTCCTTTCCTGTGTCTCCTTGCTGGATATGAGATGAGCTGTTACTAAACTCTGTCCAAGTCACCAGGGCCATGCATAAAAAATAAATAATTGAGCATGACTAAAATGAATACTCTATTATCAGGTGCATTTGCATAATTAAGCTTGCTCCCAAAAATTGGCAGAGCACAAACCAGCAAAGTGGTGTTGCATAATATCGACCAAAAGCCCTGGAATGTGATTCTAGCAAAACACAATGAAGTCAGAGCTCTGTGTGTACAGATTAGATAAATGCATCAGCTCAGTGACCAGAGGACAAACTACATGCTTAGAATTTTTTTTAATGTAGTTTCTTCTTTTTGTTCAGAATGATATGACTTCTGACCAAGAAGAAGGGCTTGGGAGAGGCAGCTCACATGGAGAGAGGCCAGGCCAGTTGTCAGAAGATCTGGGACTCAAGCTCAGTGGCATCTGTGATGGGTTTCATGGCCTCTAGCCAGACACATTACCATGCTTTGCTTCCATTTCTTCATTTTTAAATGCTGTGACAGGGGTTCCTTTACCTACCTAATGGTTTGTAAAAAGCACAATGAAAACACAGAGCTATCTGCCCTGCTTCCCATCTCCCCATGGGGATACAAGGAACCTCTAAGCCCACATCTTCATGCAGGAGTTGGTGGTGGGCACAGATGTGCTGTGTGCTCTACAGGAATTCATCATGAACCAGAAGAGCTGTCCTTCTGATCTTTCCCTTGGCCTGTTTCTCGTATTAGAGAGAAGCATCAGAACCAGCCACAAGCAAAAGCCTGGGACTCTAAATCAGTGTTTCTTTCTTTCTTTCTTTCTTTCTTTCTTTCTTTCTTTCTTTCTTTCTAATTTATTTTTTTGACAGACAGAGATCACATGTAGGCAGAGAGGCAGGTAGAGAGAGAGGGAGGGGGAAGCAGGCTCCCTGCTGAGCAGAGAGCCTGATTCAGGGCTCGATCCCAGGACCCTGAGATCATGACCTGAGCAGAAGGCAGAGGCTTTAACCCACTGAGCCACCCAGGCACCCCTAAATCAGTGTTTCTTATAAAGGAGTTTCCAAGAGGGAAAAATGGTCAAGAAAGGTGTGTGGCCTCCTCTGATAACCTATTAAACCAGAGGTTGGGGAATCAAGGAGAATCTCTCAGGGTATCCTCATCCTGAGGGGGAAACTGTCAGCACCAAGAAACCCCCAGATTTCTGTATTTTCTTTTCACCTTGAGACTTTCTGCAACACACAGAGGAGAAAAGCAGGCAGCAGGCCAAGATTTATATTACCTCTCTTCCTGTTTGGTTTTGTGAGAAGAAATTCTACTCTAATATAAGCCTGATCTATTGGTGACACCCGTCACCCATGGGTTACCAAGGCTGATTTAGTGTCTGTTTCCTTTCTCTTGCTTCCCACTGAAGCTGCCTTCTAGATCAAAGAAGATTACCTTCTCAAATAATGAAGACCTCTTTTCTATCAATACTGTGTGATAATCCCATGTTACTAATGTAAACGGTATTGTTGTCTTCATTATCATCTGCTGGCAGGCCTCAAATTGGTGAAAATTTGTTTCACAAGAGTTCATCTTCAAGGGACTTCTTTCCCTCAATCTCTAATGATCAAATTCAATTATCCAAATCAAGTTGTGGTCTTTGGGATGGAAATGTATATCCCTCAATGGGGTGAGTAGTTGGGGGGACACTGCAGGGGGCCTAAGGAAAGAACAAGAAGCAGTAGAGTGGAGGACCACAGTGACAGTAAACGTGGGGTCTGCTCCTGCCATGCAGAACCTAGTGGGGAAAGTTAAGACCAGAGGAGCCCTGACTCTGGGGTCAGAGTTCAAAGATCGGCACTTGGAGTCCACCAGACTGAATCTGTGTCTTACTGAGAGTGAGACAGGGTCTCAAGAAAGTGGCTGGCAAGACACAGCTGAAGAAATGGAATGGGCAAAGTAAAAGGGAAGAAAAACAGAGACGGATATAAGATGAGAAGAAAAGACACAAATATTGCTGATTTCTCCACAGTGCCTTTTCTCCTAGCGGCAGGCATTGAGAAGGAAGGGAAAGAAAAGGAACCTTCTGGTGGAGAAGGATAAGAGAAGGACACCGTTATATAAAGATTCACTGTGATGATCTAAATAAAAAGGGATACAAAATACTGCGTGGCAAGACGTTACATGGTAGGAATGCCTATTATTGATTCCACTGGGTTGGACCCAAGAGACCTGTTTGCAGTAATTCAAATCCCTGGAAATAAGTCATTCAGTGTGCGCCACAGACCATTAGAAAAATTGGACTTTGAAGGGAGCATTAAAAGAAAAAGAATGAGCCAATAAGAGAGCATCCTTTGAAAGCTAAGGTTAAAACATGTTTTTTTTTCTCTCCAGGGAGGAACAATTGCTGCAGGAGGCATTGTGACTGTTTTCAAAGGCATTATGATGGACTGGCAGTCTCAATAACGGGATGGCTGACTGGGAGTCTGAACTTGGGAATGAAAAACTGAAAGTCAACAATGGGAAATGCTCACCAGACACTTTCAGCTTAAGGGTCCAAGATTAAAGCCATTATTAAGGACAGCACACATAGAGAGATGGGGTTTGATGATGATCTGAGAGCCTTGTAGGAACAGAAAAAATTTTTCTAGTGTAAAAAATATTCCTCCAAGTTTATAAAAAATTCCTTCCTTCTTAACACTCATAGTTTCTGGTTGATGCACAATTTACCCTTTCTCAGCTCTGATCTGTTGCCCTCCCAACTACTCACTGTGTTCGCTGAAGATCTTGGCTGTAGTTCATGGTCTTTCTACCCATGTCATGACAGGCTATTGTCCTGAACAACTACAGTTGTCTCTAGACACCTACAAAGAAAATAAGCCCCTGCCCTTCTCACTTCTGGTGACTTCAGCTCCTCCTCCATTCTGCCACACAGATCATATCCAATCATAGCTTATTATCATGATCGGAACTTTCTACCCATGACATTTCAATCATTCATTTACTCATTCATTTTACAGATATCTACTGACTACCTACCTTGTGCCAACCACTGTGTCAGCCACTGTAATGATAATTATAGTTAAAAGAGACAATATCCTTTCCTCTGGGGACCTCATAAACTAGTGAAGGAGACAGAGAAATCAATAGGCAATTACAATAGAAGATTTTAGGTGCTTTTCTGGGGTATGCTGGGGTCCCACAGGAAGAGCATCTACTCTGGACATAGGTTGTCAGGCAAGGCCTCCTGGGATAAGCGTTATCTAAAATGACACTGTAAGAATGAGTATGAGTTAGCCAAGCAAAGATGAGTGATATGTGGGAGAGGAAGCATGTTCTAGACAGAGCAAATAATATTCACATTGACAGATAAAAGGAGAGAAAGCATATCTAGGGTTCTAAAAGTTGTTCAGAATGGCCAAGCTTGGTAACTGATGGACTACATATGTTTGTTGAGGGAGAAGATATAGGAGAAGGATGCTCTAGTTTTGGCTTGAGCAATCAGGTGAGTGTTGGTGTCATCTACCGACAAGGGGATGCCAGAGGAAAAGCAGAATTTAATTTATGGTGTGTCAAGCCCTAACTATCAGTGTGACATCCCTGTGAATCTTCCTCACATCACATCCCACATCCACTCACCCTCCTTCCCTACCTCCATCTGCCAAAACACAACAATGTACAAATGATTCATTACGGGGGTGCCTGGGTAGCTCAGTCTGTTAAGATCTTCCTTTGGCCCAGGTCATGATCTCAGGGTTCTGGGATCAAGCCCTGCCTTGGGCTGTCTGCTCAGTGGGGAGCCTGTTTTTCTCTCTCTTTCTGCCTGCTGCTCCCCCTGCTTGTGTTCTCGCTCTCTCAATCTCTCTCTGCCAAATAAATAAATGAAATCTTTAAAAAAAAAAAGATGAATAAACAAATGATTCATTACCTACCTCAGTCCTCTCATCTGTCAAGACTCAGCTTCAGTGGAACTTTCTAGGAAATACACTATGATGACCCCTGCCCATCCCTGCTAAATCCCTGCCATCCCAAGGTCACCTCTGCTGCATACTGAGCAGCAGTTTCCTCTTTGTTGTTTATCTCCCATGCTCGTCTGTGCATTCCCTAAGGAATGGAAAGGTTGTTGCTGGGTCTTTTTAATGCAGTAGCCTCAACAAATGTGTGATTTTTTTCTTTTATTATTCATAGGTTAGTTTTCTTTTTCAGCCCTTACATGAGCAGGCATTTCTTTCTTTCTTATTCTAAATCTTCCTTCTTAATACAATAAATCCTAAATCATAGCACAGCATGCTAATAGTGTCACTTCAAACACTGTTCTGACACAACTTTTGCCTTTCTTTTGCATCCCATGTTTAATGGATGCTAAGTAGGTACTTGTTAAAGTTTAATGAGTGAATGATTGCTTGCATGAATAAGCAAAGCAGAGTGAATAAACTAGCATTTTCATAGCTTTTCAGGAGAGAACTATCTTTGGGTAGGATAGGTGAATCTGGACATTTGCACTTTGGAAGGATGCACTGCAACAAAGAATTAGCTTAACTGTTACCCATACAAACCAAACAGGAATTTGGGGCTTTAAGACAGAAAGGAGGTAGAGGACAAAGAAAAGGAGGGGGACAGGTCGTTAAGCCATTCAGTGAGAGAAAGGTGCCCAGTGAGGAAATCCTGTGGGTGGAGTAATTAGATACATTTGTTAAAGATAGAACAATCTGCTCTATGAGTTTGAGTGGCAACACTGAGGTAGCAGAATCCCTCAGCTTCCCAACCCCCCTGCAGGGCTAACTATCCTCAGATGCCTTACATGGGCCATTTTTGTGCAAATTCATTCCTCTTCTAGATCAGATTGGAGAGTAAGGAGACGGAATAGCCATGAGAAAAATGTATGAGAGAAGTAAACATGTCAAGACTTCACTGAGAACAGGCACTCAAATCCCTAAGAGACCTAGGGGAGGTGAGCTCTGTGGGATCCACCAGGACTTGGATGCCTACAAGATGTGGACGGGCAGTTGAGGCAATTTTATTTAACTTTTTATGATGGTTAACTTTATAGGTCAGTTTAACTGGGCCACAGGGTGCCCAGACATTTGGTTAACATTATTCTGTTTGTGTTTGCAAGGATCTTTCTGGATGGGATTAACATTTGAATTGGCAGAGTGAATAAAGCAGATTGCCCTCGCCAATGTGGGTGGGTGCCATTGACCATGGGCCCATCTGTTGAAGGCCTGAATAGAACAAAAAAGGTTGAGTAAGATAGAGTTCACTCTCTCTGCCTGTCTTCTGACTGAGATACCGATCTATCCCTGCTTTTGAACTTGAAGCTTACACCAAGTGGAAGTTTATACCACGGCTTTCCTGGGTCTCCAGCTTGCCTACCACAAATCCTCAGACTTCTCAGCCTTCATGACCACATGAACTAAATTCCTTACTTTCTATACTTAAAAAAAATATATAATATATAAATAATGTATAAATATATAGTATTATAAATATAGAAATTAAAGAATATATATACAGTAAAGAATATATATTCCATTTCTCTGGAGAACCCAGACTAATACTCTCCTCTTTGTAATCTCTGAACCTACAAAGTTCTACTCAGACAATTTCCAAAAGTGAGGGGAGACAAGCCAGAGCACCTGATTAAGCAAGGATCTCATTCTCTCAGCCCAAATGAAGGCGTAGAAGACACACAGGCCAGTAAGAATAAGACAGACTCTAGGAACAGTTTAAGGAATATAAAGAAGAAACTTTATATTCAGAGAGGGAAATAAATAAAAGGAAAGGAGGAAGAAACTGGGGGTGAACAAGAGCTACATAAGAAAATGGTAGGGAGAAACTTCTTGTTGCAGAAAAAAAGAAGACAAAAATACCTGCCTCCGTAGGAGCAGCTTTGTCAAAAACCCGGAGAAGAAGAATGGAAGTGAGAAGAAAAGAAGCAGAGGGATTAGTGTACAGAGAAATCAAAGATAACATGAGTAATGGGCCCCATTGTAGGTAGAACTTGAGTCCAGAAGACTATGGAATACCTGAACCTCAGAGAGGACAAGAAGCACAGAAAGACATGAAGAGAGAAGAGTGCTCAGAGGAATACTTGACAGAGTAAGAAAGATCACCTGAACTTGGGACGAGCACAATTCCGAAGAGAAACATGGTGCACAAGTGGCAAAGGAACTCAAGGGCACCACGTGTTGCCTGAGGGACTCAGAAGAAAATACTAATGGAATTTTTGTGAAAAAAGCAAAATGGAACACAAAAAAAGGGAATTTACTGCTCCCAAAGAACGATATTGGAGGCTCTTCACTTGGTAATGATAGGACTTAGCCACAGTTTTTCTAGTGGCAATAGAAAGCAATTCAGGTTGGCTTAAGAAAGGGGAAAAGTTTTTTTATTAGAAGGAGACTGAGTAATTCGCTGAGCCCAAGGATAGCTAGACCACAGGAGGGAATGGAAACAGTAAATAGTTACCAAGAAAATTAGCCATGCTTTCCGTCCCTGCTTCTCTCTGAGTGTGTTCACTTCATCTTCCCAGCACAGAAGGTGGTGAAAGATGGCTGCCTCACAGTTTTATGAGTAAACATCAGCTCACTTCGAGGCACCCACAGAGGCTGACTCACCGAGGAAAAATACGACTGGACCTCTAGCTCAGCCATTTTGGTACAGGGGCAAAGGCAGATGACACACAATTGTTACAAAGGCCCCTCCCTTACTGGTGGGGATGATTGTCAGAGAAATGAAGTTGTTGGGGCGCCTGGGTGGCTCAGTGGGTTAAGCCGCTGCCTTCGGCTCAGGTCATGATCCCAGGTCCTGGGATCGAGCCCCACATCGGGCTTTCTGCTCAGCAGGGAGCCTGCTTCCTCCTCTCTCTCTGCCTGCCTCTCTGCTTACTTGTGATTTCTCTCTGTCAAATAAATAAATAAAATCTTTAAAAAAAAAAAAAAAGAAATGAAGTTGTTATGAGCCTAAAGGTCACTACTTCACTGGACAAATGGAAACATCAAAATAGAAGGTAAGAAGACAAAATATTTTTGAAGCACACATAGACAAGATCAGAAGAAGAGTTGCTGGTAATAAAACACAGTGGAAAAATCATATGATGAAAATAAAATCAAAGAGTAAAAAAGCACAAATTCTTTTTCTGCTTCTGCTGTCTGGGTAACTGTGACTCTTCAAATGTAACACAATTCTACTGGGTGAAATAGAACCTTTAATTACCAAACAAGAAAGACTGAGTACTTGCCAATGCCAACTCTTATTCTCCTGGCAATCCTAGAGCAAGACTGGCATCTGTGGGCTGAGGACCTTTGCCTCAATGCAAACTATGCTAAAAAAGAAAAAAAGAAAGATCACAAGGGGCACCTGGGTGGTTCAGTCAGTTGAGCATCCAACTCTTGGTTGCAGATCAGATATTGATCTCAGGGTTGTAAGATCAAGCCCTGAGTCAAGCACCACTCTCAGCACAGAGTCTGCTTCAAATTCTCTCTCCCTCTCCCTCTGCCCCTCCCACTGATTCTCTCTCTCCCTCTGTCTCAAACAAATAAATCTTAAAAATAGTTTTATACTTTCTTCATCATACTTAAGTTTCCAAATTTTCTATAATAACTATGTACTACCATTTTAATTAAGAAAAAATTATTCATATTTCTATAAAAGTCTTTAAATTCCCATGAACACAGAGACAAAAGAATAATTCAGTTCTACTCTACTGAGCACAATTCACTAAATATACCATAGAGCTCAAGCTAATTCCTTTTCTTTCTTTCTTTTTTTTTAAGATGTTATTTATTTATTTGAGAGAGAGAGACAGCATGAGTGGGGAGGAGAGGAAGAAGCAGGCTTCCCACTGAGAAGAGAGGCCTCAATCCCAGACCCTGGGATAATAACCTGAGCTGAAGGCAGATGCCTAACTGACTAAGACACCCAGGTACCCCAAGCTAATTCCTAATGCTGATATTCAGAGTAAACTAAGTTAAAGATATATGCCACGCTAACCAACTAGAATAACTGGCTGTGGAGACTTACCTATTTACTTGGCCTGTATTTGTCACAAATCTATTCTGTACCAGGCTCTAAGCTAAGTCATAAAGTTGTTAATAATGAACACTTGAAACATAAGCCCAGCCTCACAAAATTTGTGTTCTAGCATGATGGACAAAAGCAAGATAATTGAAAAACAAAATGACAACTTCTAACAAGTTCTGTGAAGGGGAAAGAGTTCATTGGGAAGTATTACGGGGGCACCTGGGTGGCATGAAACTCTTGGTTTCAGCTCAGGTTGTGATTTCAGGGTTGTGAGATTGAGCTATGAGTCAGGGTCCACGCTCAGCACAAAGTTTCCTTGATATTCTCTCCTGCTCTCCCTCTGCCCCTCCCCCTGTGCACATGCTCTCTCTCTCTCTCCAATAAGTAAATACATAAATCTTTTAAAAATAGTATTGCAGGCTGACATATGTAGATGGTTAGTGAGGGTATCTTTTAGGAGGTGACATTTAAGCTTAAGGGAAAGCATGGAAAGGAGGGAACAGCATATAATAAAGCTTGGAGGCAAGAATATGTTCAAAATCCTTGTGGAACCAAAAGACTAAGGCCCAGGGAGCAAAAGGAGCAGGTCTGGGATAGAACTATAGAGAGATAACCTCCATAACCAGGTTAAAATCTGAGTGTAGCTACCAAAATCATAACTTTGTTTTTAGAATGGTTAATCTGTGGCCCTTCTAGGGAAGCTGCTGTGTTGACAATAAAGCCACTTTCTCTCTGTAAAGAAAGTGTCTGCCATGAGAAGGTTGATCTTGATCTTGAGAGAGTTCTCATAGGTGGGCAGAAGGCAGATGCCTTGCCTTGGGTAAAAAGACTTAGAAAAAGAAACAAAACAAAAAATAAAGAAAAGAGAGGGAACGGAAAAGTAAAATAATGAACACTTTTTTAAAAATCGAGCACTAGGGGCGCCTGGGTGGCTCAGTGGGTTAAGCCTCTGCCTTCAGCTCAGGTCATGATCTCAGGGTTCTGGGATCGAGTCCCGCATCGGGCTCTCTGCTCACAGGGAGCCTGCTTCCCCCTCTCTCTCTGCCTGCCTCTCTGCCTACTTGTGATCTCTCTCTGTCACATAAATAAATAAAATCTAAAAAAAAAAAAATCGAGCACTATATGAAAAATGAGAGATAACCCTACAAGGCTAACTGGTGTGCACAAACTGTTTAACTATAATTGGTCTCATATAATGTTCTCATCTATCTTCAGTTTAATGTCCCTATAATATATTTGTTCTATTATTAGGAAAGAGGCAGAGTATAAATATTAAACATGGGACATACAATGTTTGGCTTTCTTAAACATCTGGAAACGTAGAAGAAATGTTGAGTACATCATATGTAAATGTCTTCTCCTTTAATCCTCTGGGAAGCTGCATTAAAAAATAAAATGGGACACATAAAAAAATAATTATCAAATGGAAAGGAAAAGAAAAATGAAGTGAAGACAGACATTAATTTTCCCACAACACTCTCCCCAAGTCTCACAACCACAAACCCTCTCAGGTACTTGAGCAAAGAACAGAGCCCACCCTCTCTAATATCCAAGTAATGTACACAAAATTCTGTAATAGAAATTCCTCGGCTTGTCCAGTATTATTTTAAAAGCTTCCCAAGCTGTGCAAACTGTTGTTCAGATTCTAGTATCCTTTCCCAGTCTGTCTTTTTAAAAAAGAAAGAGGAAATAATTAAGCTAATAAATTATATAAAAAGAGCTCATCTATTCATTGAGATCAAAAAGGCTAATTAGTGGAAAACACTGAAAGACAATGAAACTGATCTTTCTGTATTGTGCTGCCAAAAAAAAAAAAAAAATAGCATGGGCTCTTAAGTCCTGTGCCAAAGAGAATTCTCAGTTGGTTGGAAAGGAAATGAGACACAGATCTAAGTTTTCAGCAGAACATTCTCTTGCTCTTAAGGAATGTATAATCTATACTCTATGATGAAAGCTGTCTGTGGAAGCCTCCCAAAAGCAAATGGAACATGGGAACAGAGAAATTGGCTCATGACTCTACAGTCACTCCCACAAAACTGAAATCTTTTAAATGGAATAAGGAATTATTATTAAGAAATAATGTTACTAATCCTTTAGAGGCTTAATATTAATTATAAGAAAACAAATAGGCCAGATAGCAGAGCACTTTCAAACCTCCCTTCTTCCCAGCTGCCTGCCAAGGCTCCTGAAGGCGAGTGGCTGGGCATGGTCAGGCATGTATAGAACAGTCTTTCTGTTGCCCGCCCCCCTCAAACAATTGCCTTAAAAACGATCATTAATATTATCCTGCTGACGAAAATCAGCCAGGCTGATATGTTGGACCTCTGTGGTTTTACAAATCAGAGAAAAATCTCCGGATGTGACAGGATTTCTGGATATGGTAGAATCTGAACTCACCTCTTTTCTGTTTCTATTATATGGATTGCCACGATGTGGGGAGGGAAAACTGGTGGAGGAATTGGAGAAGGTGGATGGTTGGGATATCGTAACATGCTGACTTGGAGATGAACATGACCCAGGCCCTCCATGTAGGAGATAATTGGGCCAGTCCAATCTCTTACGAATCTTTCATTCCATTTGCCGCAGGATCCCGAGTGACCACAGCTACTGAAACAGGAGGAGTAGGGACTACTAACTAAAAGACTGCCTGTTTCTCTATCTTCATTTCCCTTCCAGTACCCTCTTCAAGGCTCTGTAGAAGGGAACTCAATAAGGGAAAGATTAATGAATTTGTTGAGCAAAACTGACAGCCAATTTGCAGAATTCAAACTAGACACCTTTAGTTGCCTCAAATAAATGACATGGGCCCCTTGGCATGGATAATTACTTGTACTCCCCACTTTTCAACATTGACATGCCTCAAATAGAGTTGCCACAGGCCTAGACTTGAGCCTGATAATGCAGGTCACTTTGTCAGGAGGAGAAAGAAGCACATTGGAAGACCAGGGCAGGCCTATGTCCCCAACCTCACAATGGGCTGAGAATGCTTCAGGCCCTGGAGGTTTTGAATGTCCCCTTATAGTGTTTTAGGGGAGCACTCCTCTTTGAATGCCTTATATTGGTGGAATCCCAGCTTGGAAAGCCAGTCCATGAGGTGCTAAGATACCATTGGATTCCTTGAAGTAACAGGCTTCTGCCATGCATTAAAAATAAGATTCCACATTTTAATGACAACTTTGGAAGATGATCTATATAATAAAACAGATTATCAGTGCCCCAATGACCATCTTGCCTACCTTAGGTAAATCTGATGTTTGACTGTCAAACATCTTGTTGCAAGAATATGCAAAGAAAACCACCTTGATATTGACCACATTTGTGCAGTTATTCAAGTCTTGATGACTTCTAGAGGATTCTTCTATCCCTATGTCACAACCTCCAAAGAAGCTGCAGAGATCTGGTCCATATTAAGCCTCTGAAGGCTTTATTTTATTCTTAGCTGCACTCATTGGTATAGGAGTCAGAGAGTATGTTTGTTTCTTTATGTTTTAATTACCAAAGGCAGTCCTTCATCGAAGAGTACAATACAAAAATCCTTAAAAGAATTACATGAAGCCAAGGGCTAGGATCCTGAAAACTTACTCCATGTAAGGGAGAGACCCCTCTCAGTAGAAAAGATACTGAACAGGCTCCAAATGTTGGAAACTTAGCATGTAGTGGGACATGATACCTGTACCACAATAGAAGGTTCAGCCATGCACCTAGAAGAACTGTCTTTCCTAGAGCCCAGGGTCCCTGCGGGGGGAGGGAGGGTGTCTTCTCATCTTCTCACTTCCATTCTAATTCACTCTAAATCACTCAAATTCACTCTAAAGAGAAATTGAATTTTTAAGGTCTATGAAGTGGGTCCCAAGCTTTGACAGGTTCCCTTGAGAAGAATTTCCTTTGTTCTAGATTCATTTTCTCTTGTCATGGTTTGGGTCCATGGATTTGACCAAGGATTAGAAGGTTCTGCCCAGAGCTCTGTGCCATTTTTCTGCCATTTAGGATCAGGTTACAATGTGAGAAATTAAACCAGCCGACCCTACCCAGAATACTTTCCTTCTCCTTTCCTGGTGAATGATCACTTCATTTGCAACAGTAAATTGGCTTATAAAAGAAAGCAATATTGACCTAAGTTCTCATTGTGAAAAGCAGTGGAGAAAGGAAATGGGGAAATTCTTGCAAATTTCCCTCTAGCCCCTTATCTGCCAAATAGAGCCGAATGAACCGAGTCATAGATGGTGTTTTGCATGTGTTCTGTTTCTCTGTGCCTCGTGTTTATAGCTCGTAGCTGCCTTGCCCTGTGAGATGTACTCTGCCAAATTTATTAGTCAGAGTTTAGCCTGATATTTGTTAAATGGGTTTTTTTCCACTAGCCTGCAGCTAAATGTAAATAAGTGTAATAGGATGCACTTATTTATGAAATGGGAAAATGCCAAAAAAAAAAAAAAAACCCTAGTGTCAAATGACTTCCAGGGGATTTAGATTAATTTGCATCTGCTCATCCTGTACCTGCTACACATTTGGAATGTCTGGGTCTTACCTAGGGCTAAAAAAAAAAAAAAAACCCTAAAAGTTATATTAAGGTGTTTGATATGTTATCTATCTGAGTGTACCTGAGAAAATTAATCGCCACTTTTTTAACTGCTTCATCTAAATAATCAAATGATTATTAGTTTTTTCTAATTATCTTATGTAATATGTTAAGATCTTTTGACGGAGAACCCGTGTCTTTAGACTTCAACAACAACATACTATTAATAAATTAAAAAGCATTATGGAAAGAAATTATTCAAGTTCGTTTCCCTCATCAAAGTATATTCTGACATTAATATACCAACATTAACTTAGTATTTAAATTGGCTTCTGTGCTCTTTTCTTGAGACACTATCTTGCTTTTACTTCTGTACTCAGAAGTGTATTTCCCCCCAGAGCATATGGTTTAATTATGCATTGGCATTGTTGATGGAAAAGGGAAAGATAGCACGTAAATTGCTATATAATCACAGCCTAGTAGCTCTTAAAAGGGCAGTGGATTGAGAAAAATTAATAGCAATTTCACAAATGCAATAGAGTGTATAGGAAATGCCCCGCTAATGCTCATATCCACATGCTTTCCTTTTCTAGGCAACATCTGGGTAGAAAGGTGGAATATTCTCTTAGACTCCACCATTGACTATACTATCCTGAATCCAGAGCTTGACAAAGAAGGGATCTACTGAGAGACATGTTATTCATTCAGAGAATATTGATGTAACACTAAATTATACCAGACTCTCTTTCATGAAGGTTAAAGAACCAACTTGTAGTAAAATCTAGAACCTGGCATGGAATCTGTTTCTGTGGCTAGTCTATCTTCTTAGAGGAGGGTGGGCATATTCTCAAAGTGTTATATAGAGGGGGGTGGAATTCCAACAAAGGCAAAAGTGCTTAGCCCTCAATATTGTAGGCACAAAACCACAAGGTTCAACTCACTGCTCTACTGCTCGCCAACTGAGTAACCTTGGGCAACTTGCAGAACCTTCTTGAGCTTCAGTTTTCTCATTCGTATGGTAGTAAAAGTAGCCACCTCTTAATATTCTTGAGCATGATAAGTGACCACATACATTCTAAGATTTTTAGCTATTATTTTTCAAAATGCTTAATGGTATCCCATTGGATCCTGGGCCAATGAAGCTGAGCCCCTAGAGCTGTCTTCTTTCATGGTAGGTCTTTGTGTAGAGACAATTTAGACAGACTCGATAATGTCTGTCTTATGTAGCCTTCAGATCTTGAATTTAAAACCCCTCTGGCGAGTTGGGGAACAAGGCTGGAGCCAGCCTATTAACCTCGGTAATTTTTATATGACAAAAGAAAAGGCTTGAACTGATGGGTAAGTGTAGAAAATGATGTGGTGTTCTATTATTTTGGCCCCTGAGCAGTCTTCAGCACAAACTCTTTCAGTTTTTAATCTCCCAAGCTTTCTGATTTTAAAAGGAGCTAAAAGCTAACACACATACACTGTAACAAAAAAACATAAGCCTCAGAGTTCAAAGTCATATATCTTCATCTGGATATAATTTTCTACAAAGGTTGCATTTCATTGTCTTTACACAATAGTTTCACGTAAAGTTCAAAACCATTTCCATAAAAACTACATATTAGAATAGACTGGGCTGTGTGTGGGACACATCACAAAGGATAGAGAACTTCAAGATCTATCCATATGACCATTTTATTTTCAACATTCTGAAATATGGCTTGTGGTCTTGATCATGGTAGTGGTATTTGTCATGAAGAAGAAAGAAATAGTCAACATAGACATAGACTTTTTCCACACATGCCCAAAAGGTGAAGATTGGACAATCACCTACCTCATTTTATTCAATAAATTCAATAAATAAAATAAATTTATTCAATAAATTCTTCTTAAACTCCTCTGTAAACTAAGTGCTGGGCTAAATTAAAATAACATGCAAAATCATACCTGCCTTCAAGAAGCTTTAAGTCAAGTAAATAAATGGAATATATATATGCATATATATTCATATTAATATATTATATTGTATATAATATAATATATATAAACTATATATATGTAGTTCTACATATGTGGCTCATACAAAATAGTCAACATGAATTAAGTAGACCAGAAATGCAAACAAGGAAGGAATCTTTGCTGATAGGCTCATATTAAGCTCAGATAAGATGGCAGCATTAACTGAGCAGTAAAGGATGAATAGTTAATCACAGAACATTGCAAGCTTTCAAACAGTACATGTTAAAAGAATTATTCTCACTACTTTTTACCAGCCAAAATGTAAGGTGGCCATTCTAAGCAGAGAAGCCTGTGGGGGCCAAAGCTTACAGAAATTATATCCATCCTTTAAGACCCAACACCAATGCAGTCTCTCTTGCAAAGATTTCTCTGATCCCCCCAAACTATCTAACGCTGATTTCTTCCATTATTATGGCTTACTTGGTATGAGAAAAATGCCTATGCTTATTTTATCCCCCTCCATTCATTAGGACTTCATTCCTCCTTAAAAGCCAAATTCTTGTCTTATTCATCTTCATCCATAAACACCCCTCTTGACATCACCAATTATTTGTTTAAAGATTTGTTTGAAGTTAAGAAACAAATTTCAAAGAGTGGTAAGTCCTCTAATGATAACCGCAGCCTTCCCCACTTCATGCCATGATGTAGCTGGTTTTGGAAGAACATAAAATTAAAGCGGAGACCACTGCAAAGGCAGCTGAGAGAATGGATGTGCTTATTCTAAAGCTTTCTACTGAGAGATGAAATCTCCGAATGGAGTCCTTTCGTTTGAACCGGTTGATCCTGATTTATCTGTATTACTCTTGGCTCCATTTATACAAAGAAAAGAGAGGAACTGGGCAAAGACCCAGTAGGTTGAATCAATGTCAAAAATCAATTCTGTATGCCTCTTTCTTCCCCTTCAGTAGCAGATTATTTTTTTATTTTTCCCCTGGATTGCTCAAATGACGAGGTGACGTTTCTATTTCACGTTTCCTGTGGTTTTACAACCTAAGGGTCAGCTGATGTTACATCTTTGCCACATGGACATGTAACTGCACAGGATTCCAAGGTCCAAAAACACGTCTCAGAAAGAAATGAAGTGAGAATTGCCGGTAACTACGGGTCAGAAAGATCAAGAATATGAATTATTCAAGCCAAAAATATTATCTGTCTCCATCAAATGGTGAGAAAGGAGTGACGAGAAGCTGGGCAAGCAGGGGTTTTGTTTCTGCGCTGCCATTTCCCACAATCTGTAGGACCTGGGACAAGTCATTGAGTTATTTATTCACTGGGTTTCCCCATTGACCAAAGCCATCTCCCTTCCAGTGCGGAGGTTTTATGGCTCCAAATGTGACCTCCCTCCCTGGGAGCTGTCAGAATCAGATCTAGAGCACTGGGCTTACAACATGGCAGTCCAGCCCATTTTAGCAATTCCTGCTTTTTAATATCACCAAACATGAGGCTTCATTTTGGAAGCCTTTTCATCTGGAAGGTTTTAGAAAGCAATCAGCAGTTTGGGTTTTTTCTTTATTTTGTAACTTTTTTGGAATTTGACGGAACAGAACAGGAAACAATTTTATGTAGCAGATAGTGGAGATGGACCTGTGTAGGCCTCAGCAAAAAGATTAAATGGTCCCAATTCTTTTCATTGGGTTTCTCTTCCTCCTGTCACTGAGCATTTACGCAGAATTACGCATTCAGCTCTCAAGATACTATTTCTCCTAGTCTGCATTATCCTTCACTTAACGCGTTAGCAGACCAGGGGTCCCCGTCTCAAATGTCTGCCAGGGCCAGGAAGGTAACACAGCCAGGTTGAGAATACTATGAGAAAAGAGAGCTGGGGGAGGAGCGCGCGGGTGTTGAGGGTGAAGCACAGACTGCAGACCAAACCTAAAGATATTTAAATCAATTTAAAATAAACAAAAGCATGCCAGCCAAATAAAACAATTGTTCTTGTGCAATTCGGCCAGAACTTTTAGTCCTGTTATAAACTCTTTAAAATCAAGGGTCATCTTACTCAGCTTTTTACCTCCAGCATCATGGAAGAGAGTTTGAGCTAGAGCAAGCGCTCCCGTTAAGTATTTGTTGAATTAAATTAATGGCAAAGGAGCAGCTCTGGAAGCTTAGATATGCTGACACCTAGTGGTGGGGGAGAGGGATTGCTTATGACTACAGGGCAGAAACCACAAGACTTTCTTAGAGTCAACATTTGCTGAACGCTATGCAGGAGCTTCCTGTTGAATTAATATTCAATTCTCACAAAAGCTCCAAGAATTAAGTACCATCGTTACCACATTTAAAGCTGATGCGACCAGGTTTTCAGTTAAGAAATTTCCCAAGGTCATAAAAAGAGGGAACTGAGATTTAGTTGGAATTCTGGCTGAGAACTGAAATTTAAGTGGAAGGAGAAAAAAAAAATCTTCAGCTGTCTTGACTCAGCCAGTGTTTTGTATAACGAAAATATGTGTATTAAACAACTTCAACTTAGGTTATTGAATTCCATGGAATATTCAAAACAAATGTGCTTTTCTTGCTTTTTAGCTAATACTTCTGATGTCGCCTACTCTGACTCTTGTAACCCTAAGGCTTTAACAGGGTGTCAAGAGTTCCCCCCGCCCAAAAAAAGTTGATTGCAAATGCCTCCTGAGGCTTCTTTCATACCACAGGTGAAACTAGAGGGAGGAGGAACACACAGCCATGAGAGAGAAGGAATTCCCGCCATTTGTAACAACATGGGTGGAACTTGATCATTATGCCAGGAAAAAGCCAGACGGACAAATGTTGTGTGGTGTCATTTTTTTGTGGAAGCTTTAAAAAAAAAAGTCAAATTCGTAAAAACCGTGGAAAAGTGGTTTCCAGAGGCATAGAGGGGTAGGCAGTAAAAGGAAGAGGGAGAGGTGAGTAAAAAGGGATAAACTCTCAGTTCTAAGATGAATGAGGTCTGAGGATCTCATGGAAAACACGGCGGCTGTCTAGAGTTGAGAACACTGTATAGTACAATTAAAATTTGCTAGGAGAGCGGAACTTAAATGTTCTCATCAAAATTAAAAGATAAATATGAAAGGTGATGTACACGTTAATTAGGGGGACAGGAGGGGTCCTTTCACAATGTATACTTGTATCCAATCGCCATGTTTAAATATCTTATAATTATATATGCCAATTATACTTCAATAAAGATGAATTTAAGAGAGAAAGAAAAGGGAGAAGGGAAATAGAGCCTTTCATGACTTGTCTGATTTTCCTACTAAGTTAAAATGAACACGTTGGTCCCCCAGACACCTCCTGCCTCTGGAACATCTGTTCACACAGGTCAGGATGCCTTTTCTTGGGTCTTTCTCCTACTGGACTCTATTAATAGAAGTTGTTATTTTGGTCGCAAAGCTCACATCTCATTTGTAGAATTCTCCAGTCACAGTGACCCTCCTACTTTATTCTTCCCTTTAAAAAGAGACGGTCGCTCCTGATTTCCCCCCTCCTACCTGCTACTTAATCAGCAGACAAGGATGGTAGACAATTGAACAGCCTGCCTTGGCTTCAGAGCCCCATGAACAAAAATCACAAGGAGTTTCCCCCCTAGATGCCCCAAAAGGAGACAGTGTAACATCGTGGGCATGAAGGTGGACTCTTGAGTCAGGCTGATGTGAGGTTGTGCTATAACCCCCTTATTTCGTGAGTATATGACCTTGGAAAATTCAGTTTCTTCCTCTGTGAAATGAGACTATGCTATCGCTCTCTCTCTCTCATAATTATCGTGAAGATCAAATAAACTCAGATAATGCTAATAAAGCTCTCCACAGAATGGCTGGCCCGACAGAATGGCCTGGGCTGTGTTTCAAGAGTTAACAGTTAAATGAGCAAGAATAAAAACTTAAAAGTAAGCGAAAACAAGATCCCATCCTGTTGGAGTACAGCAACAGAATACAATATTTTTGAGTGTTTGGGAGTTCTGGCCAAAATAAAGTTGATGGTCATGGGTTCTGTTCTGACCAGGAACATGCAAAACCCCTGCCTCTCATGGGAAGTGCCCTGACTTGGTTGCTCATGGTCCCAGGAGGTCGGAGAGCAGTGCCAACATTTCTGGACTGTCCCCTGCTGCTTGCCTCATGGTATGAGCATGGCTCTCTCCCCTCTCTCCCTTAGATCCTCTCCCTTCCTTCAGCTGCTTGACATGAGAAAGCTGCCATTTCTTTATTTACTAGGCTGTTCCCAAACCTGTGTAGGTGATCCTTTTTGTGCCAGGCCTCCATGTTCTTTGGTGTGGAGCCAAGACAAAGATGGATCGCTTCTTCACTAAAACTGACCACCTCTCACTGCATAATATCCTGGCTGTTCTATGCATAAAAGCCCTTTGTCCACCATGACAGAAAAGCTCATTTTGCCACAGTTCTCTTTAGGAGCATGGCCCGTTGTGTTTCCCCCAAGCTTTTTCAGGGTCTTTCTTCCCATTGCCCTCATAAACAATTTTTATTTCAGTTCTGTTTTCTGGGAGGCAGCAGAAGGTGGTTAAGAGGATAATTCTAGTTACAAAAAGACATGGATTTGGGTCTTGCCCTGCACCTCGGATGTCTCCCCTATAAAACCTGGCATGGCTGTGTCCAGACCCACAAGAGACCTTTGTGTATTAGGGAAGGATCCTCAAATGTCCTGATGGACAGAGTCTGGGGAGTGGCACAACAGCTGGATTTCATGCTCTGCTTATCTCTTACCCAACTGTGTACAGCCATCCGGAGAACAACACAGTACTTTATAAGACATGTGGAGCATGAAATAAGATAATAGATATAAAATAAGATACCAGATATGGTCTAGTGCCTGGCTCATGGCAAGCACTCAACATATAGCTACTTCTTTTATTATTTCTATCCATCAGACATAGCACTGCCCTCTTCTCTAATCTCCTCTCATCTTGGTCCTCCATTTCATCAAACAACCAATAGAAGGTTTTATTTATCAATTCATCTGAAAAACAAATTCAAAATATTTTGAATGTCATGAGGTAAAACTGGAAATATTTATAAAAGGATTTCATCAGTATATCCCCCAATTAAATGGCAGTGGTGAACAGATAAGGAGTGTTTTTTGTATCACTTTCTGGACAGTACAAAACAACCTGATGTTCTCAAAAGAAGACCATTTGGAGATCATTCAATGGCTTCTTAAAACAAAGTTTTCTTGAACAAAAGTTCTTATATGAGCTGAATATTAGATGTGCTAGGCATGACAGGTAACAGCATTGTAGGTATGCCAGAAAATGGGTTTTGGAGATGCATGCTGAAAAATTGGGGGATGAAGTATCATGATATCGTTAATTTACTTTAAAATAGTTCAGCAATAGTGTATGTCATGTCAGTTAAAAGTTTACATAAAAATAAGTCAGCTGAGAAATGATTATGTTAAAAATGCTAATATTTGTTGGCTGTAGGAGATAAGATACCCTGTTTTGAAATTTTTCATTAACCAAAAAAATAATAATAAGGTAAGAAACCAAGTGCCTAGTAAAAAGAAAAAAAATTAAAAAGAAATCAGTTCTTAGTTTCCAACTCTATCTCAGAAAATGTTTAAACAACTTTGGTCTACTTTGCACGGAGGAATTAAGATTCTCTCTCTACAGGGGTGCATGGGTGGCTCAGTTGGTTAAGCGTGTGCTTTGGCTCAGGTCATGATCCCAGAGTCCTGGGATGGAGCCCCACATCAGGCTCCCTACTCAGCAGGGAGTCTGCTTCTCTCCCTCTCCCCCTGCTGTTGCTACCCCTCCTTGTGTTCTGCCTCTCTCTTTCTCTCAAATAAATAAATAATTTTTTAAATTATTAACAAAAAACAGAATGCTCTCAATGGTGAATCTTCATGATCATTGAAAATGAGCAACAGTGACCAGATGGCCTCTAATATTATTTGATTTTTATTATTGGCTCCATTCTTCTCAGGAGAAATTTATTCTCAGGCATGTATTTATATAAACCAGTTTAATGTAGTAATACCTGAATTCCACTATTTATTTTTTTAATTTCTATATTTTTTAAAAATTTCAGTGTGGTTGACACATAATGTTACAACATTAGTTTTAGGTTCACAACTTAGTGGCTTGACAAGTTCATGCATTGTGTTATATTCATCACAAGTGTAGCTACCATCTTCCCATTACAATGCTGGTACAATATCATTAACTATATTTTTTATGCTGTGGTTTTTATTCCCTTGATTTATTCATTCTATAACTGGAAGACTGTACCTGTTTCCCCTTCACCCATTTTGCCCTTTCCCCCACTGCAACCATTAGTTATAGTCTTTTATAGGTCTGATTCTACTTTTTATTTGTTTATTTATTTGTGGGTTTTTTTCTTTTAGATTCCACTTATGAGTGGAATCATATGGTATTTTTCTTTCTCAGACTGACTTGTTTCACTTAGCATAACACCCTCTAGGTCCATCCATGTCATCTCAAATGGCATAACCTCATCTTTTTAATGGACATAATATTCCAGTGTGTGCATGTGTGTGTGTGTGTGTGTGTGTGTGTGTGTTACATTTGTGTTATCTATTCATCTACTGATGGACACTTAGGTTGCTTCCATATCTCGGCTATTATAAATAATGCTGCAGTAAACATAGGGGTGCATGTGTCTTTTTGAATTAGTGCTTGGATTATTGGATCATATGGTATTTCTATTTTTAATTTTTAATTGTGGTAGTACATTCCCATCAACGGTGAACAAGGATTCCTTTTTCTCACATCCTTGCCAACACTCGTTGTTTCTTTTCATTTTGATTTTAGCCATTCTAACTGGTATAAAGTGATACTTACTGTGGTTTTGATTTGCATTTCCCTGATGATTAGTAATGTTGAGCATCTTTTCATGTGTCTGTTGGCTATCTCTACGTCTTTGGGAAAAAATGTCTATTCAAGTCCTCTGCCCGTATTTTAATCTGATTGTTTTGGGGGCATTGAGTTGCATAAATTCTTTCTATTTATGGCTATTAATATCTTACTAGATATATCATTTGCAAAGATCTTCTCCCATTAAGTAGGTTGTCTTTTAGTTTTGTTGATTGTTTCTCTTGCTGCGCAAAAGCTTTTTATTTGAATGTCATCTCAGTAGTTTATCTTAGCTTTTGTTTCCCTTGCCTGGGGAGAATACCTGGAAAAATGTTGTTCAAGCTGATGTCAGAGAACTGACTACCTATGTTCTCTTCTAGGATTTTTATGGTTTCAGGTCTCACATTTAGGTCTTTAATACATTTTGAGTTTATTTTTCTGTATGAGGTTATAAAGTGATCTAGTTTTATTCTTTTATATGTAGCTGTCCAGTTTTCCCAATGCCATTTATTGAAAAGACTGTCTTTTCTCCATTAGATATTATTGCCTCCTTAGCTTAGATTAATTGAGCATATAATTGTGGCTTTATTTCTTAGATCTTTATTCTGTTCTGTTGATCTATGTGCCTACTTTTGTGCCAGTACCATACTGTTTTGATTTTATTTTTTAAATTTCTAAATAACATTGCTTCCTTCTACTTAATTTGATGGTTATTTTCCATTTATGGCAAGTGATTCTTAAATTCCATTTATAGTCATTTCCCTTTCAAATAAATTTATTTAAGTAGAAAAGTGAGTTGATTTAAAGAAAATTGTTAGCGGAAATTATGATGGTCATAACTGAATGGCAGAAGTTTGGAAAATACCGGGCTAAAGAAAAGAGAAAAATTAAAATGAGTTTAAGCAAATTGTGTTCCTTAAAAGATTAGTTTCAAAATATGCTCCCAGGGAAAAAAAAAAAAGAAAAAGAAAAAAAACCTACTTTGCAGTAAAATGGGTTTGGGAAACACTGTATACTCTATCACCCCCTAAGAGATTCACAGTGCATATTAGCATATTAAAAGCTTGAGGAAGTTCTGTAATAAAGAAACTCATTTGATTTTAAGTCAGCAGTTCCCAAATTTATTTGACCAGAAAATTTTTTTTCCCCTAAATAAAACTATTAACATTGAGATTCACTTTAAGAAATGCTGGTGGTAAGGAGTTTTATGTTTAGGGAAGAAGGGCTTGCTAGGATTGATGAGAATAAACATCAGCTGGAGCCTGCCTTTCTCGCTCTCTCCTTGCTTGGTCCTTTCAGAGGATCAGAGAGCAGAGGAGCTGACAAAGCAACAGGGGAGGGCTGATATGGAAGAGAGAAGACCCAAATAACAGATGAGATGTTGAGTAGCTCAACAGCAGGTCAGATCCCATAACAGAAATAACTCAGCAGGAATCTCGGAGGCAGTCAACTCTGCATAAGCAAATGGGAGGCGGGGAAGATTTTAAGGCTGAGTTAAGAAAAAGGAGGTGTTGTGTAAATTGCAAAAGTAGCTCAGAAGAATTCAAGCTTGAGTTTTAAGAGTACTGTTTGCTTTCAGAATGCATTCTAGACATTAACATTCAAACTCGGGGTACTATTTTATTTTTCTGACATTTCCCTACTTATTATTGTGTCCTGGAAAATAACCTAGGCAATTACAATTACTAGGTAAAAGGTGAAAGAGTGCTTCATGAATTAAAAAGGCACTTTAAAGAACTATTTTTCAATGTCTGCTTAACATTTCCAAATCTGCCTGTTTAATAAAGATGGTTTTAACCTGAAAAGCTCCATAATTCAGAGAGAAATGTGTGAGTAGAATGAAGAAGGAGAAGATCATCTTAATCAGAGAATGGGCTCATCTTCGAAGCCCAAGATACAAAACACAAAGGAAGACATTGAAAAAAGTGTCATTCTATTAACCCAGCAATGATAAACACAATAGCATTTGACCTGAGACACTGAACCTCTTTGGAATAAAGACTAGCACTCAACTATGAAGAGCTTGATGCATTTCTAGAGTAAAGAAGTGGAATAATTGAGGAGGCAAATTTTGCATTAAAACCCAAAATACATCTACATGTCTAACATAAAGTAGGGGTGTTGTAAATGTCAGCCATTAATTCCTTCACAACAACTATTTTGTCCATTCCCTGCCTTCAACATTTCTCAGTGTGCTGTGCCTGGGAGGACTTATATTCTTACCTTATGTTGTCAAGAAAAGGAAATAATAGGACCTGAAAAATTCAAGCTGGCTTATTATAGTAGACAATAGCTAAAGAATTGGGGAAGGAAAGCAGTTTTTCCCAAAACACATAGATTGAAGAAATTTGAAGGATAAAGGAAAAAAAGTCTAGTGTTCCCTTGATTTTCTAAATATGAGTGTGCTAGAAGCAGACCACACTACGAATTACTGACAAAGTGAGAACCAGCAATGTTAATGAGGACAGCCTGCTTATGGTGGGGCTTATGGTGAGAATGTATCCTGCCTCTCCTACCTGCTTTGATGTGGTTTTCTTCTCATTTGCCCACCCAATGCATTGTCATCACTCAGGCAGCCCTTAAGTTTTATTAAGAGGAAATTGTCCCTAATGTATCTGTAGACTCGATGTGTCCATGGGAGGAAGTGAGTTCAGGATCTTCCTACTTGCCATCTTGAACTGGAACTTCAAAGAAAAAATTTTTTTAATTAAAAAGGGAGGGGCTTGGTCTGAATTACAGATTTTTGAATGTAGATTCCATACGGCCACGAGGTTCATAAAGCCCTTGAAATTATACACATATGGATTTTCTGGGGGAGAGGATCCATAGCTTCTATTAGATTCTCAAAGGGAAATGACCCAAAAAAGGACAAGAACTATTAGACCAGGTTATTTCTTTTTTTTTTTTAAAGATTTTATTTATTTATTTGACAGAGAGAGATCACAAGTAGACGGAGAGGCAGGCAGAGAGAGAGAGAGAGGGAAGCAGGCTCCCTGCTGAGCAGAGAGCCCGATGTGGGCCTCGATCCCAGGACCCTGAGATCATGACCTGAGCTGAAGGCAGCGGCTTAACCCACTGAGCCACCCAGGCGCCCTAGACCAGGTTATTTCTAAGCCTAGCCCAGGTGAATATTAATTCAGAACCACTTAAAAAAGAAATACCTTTATTTGATTGTTATCTTAATAGTTGATTGTTAAACCATATGTTCACACTAGTTTAAATAAATGGTTCAATTGAAAGAAAACACTTAATTCTTTTTTTAAAAGATCTTAAAAAGCTAAAATTCATTTTCTCCTCCATGCTAAAAAACTCCCAACAGATTTGGCATGATTGGTAGAGTAATAGAAAACCTAGAGCTCAAACAATTATCTAAATGAGTGCAGAGTTGATTTCAAATTCACAAATTAGAATTAAGGTTGCACTGAAAATCTGGAAGTGATTCTACCCTTGAGTGTTTAACTGATTTCATTTTAGGCCTTGTTTAAGAAGAAGAATACTAAGTTGAGTAAGTGAAGAATTTTCCCAACTCAAAAAAATATTCACAATGTGTCCAGAAAGCAAAGGACTAAAGCAATGATGTAAATATATAAGAAGGGGTTTAAATAACTAAAACACTTGTCTTAATTACACACTGGACAAAAATCAGTTCTTCTTTAGGCGCTCAAATTGTCCAGTTGAGTTGTTTGTCCTGATTAAATTAGACAAAATAGATATTTGCTCTCTACCTTACTCTTCCATGACAATGACCTCAACAAATGTATTTTTATAGATGTTTCTTCTAAACTTTTAAAGATAAGCTATATTGATTGGATAGAGAAATATTTCTTTATTTAAACTCAATTTCTTCATTTCTTAGATTCCGACCAGAGGAGTTATTTTTGGAGGCTACTGACAGTGGCTTCTTTGGTATCAACTTGAGTAGCCAGTAAGTAGGATGTGAGATCTACATCCCAGACAGTATTATGGGTTGGGTTTTATTCCTGATACCACTGCTTATCATTTTTTGCTTCAGGTCCTCTTTTTTCTTTCCTTTTTTTTCATGTTATGTTAGTCAGTATGCAGTACGTCATTAGTTTTTGATGTAGTGTTCCATGATTCATTGTTTACATATAACACCCGTGCTCCATGCAGTCATGCCCTCCTTAATACTCATCACTGGGCTCACCCATCCCCTAGCCTCCTCCTGTCTAAAACCCTCAGTTTGTTTCCCAGAGTCCATAGTCTCTCATGGTTCATCTCCCACTCTGATTTCTCCCCCTTCATTTTTCCCTTCCTTCTCCTAATGTCCTCCATGCTATTCCTTATGTTCCTCAAGTAAATGAAACCATATGATAATTGACTTTCTCTGTTTGACTTATTTCACTTAGCCTAATCTCCTCCAGTTCCATCCACGTTGATGCAAAAGTTGGGTATTCATCTTTTCTGATGGCTGCATAATATTCCATTGTATATATGGACCACATCTTCTTTATCCATTTGTCTGTTGAAGGGCATCTTGGCTCATTCCACAGTTTGGCTATTGTGGACATTGCTGCTATGAACATTGGGGTGCATATGGCCCTTCTTTTCACTATATCTCTATCTTTGGGGTAAGTACCCAGTAATGCAATTGCTGGCTCCTAGCATAGATCTATTTTTAATTTTTTGAGAAACTTCCACACCGTTTCCCAAAGTGGCTGCACCAACTTTCATTCCCACCAACAGTGTAAGAGGGTTTCCCTTTCTCTACAACTTCTCCAACATTTGTTGTTTCTTGCCTTAGCAATTTTTGCCATTCTAACTGGTGTAAGGTAGTATCTCAATGTGGTTTTGATTTTAATTTCTCTGATGGCTAATAATGATGAACATTTTTTCATGTGTCTGTTTGCTATTTGTAGGTCTTCTTTGGAGAAGTGTCTGCTCATGTCTTCTGCCCATTTTTTGACTTATTTGTTTTTTCGGTGTTGAGTTTGAGAAGTTCTTTATAGATCTTGGATATCTGCCCTATTTCTGTAGTGTCATTTGCAAATATCTTCTCCCATTCTGTGAGTTGCATACTTGTTTTACTGACTGTTTCCTTTGCTGTGCAGAAGCTTTTTATCTTGATGAAGTCCCAAAAGTTCATTTTCTTTTTTGTTTCCCTTGCCTTTGGAGACATGTTTTGGAAGGAAGTTGTTGTGGCCAATGTTGAAGAGCCTTTGTTCTCGTCTAGGATTTTGATGGATTCCTCTCTCACATTGAGGTCTTTCATCCATTTTGAGTTCAATGAGAATTAGATCCTGTAGCTTCACCTAATAGGGATATCAACAACTGCTCCTGGTTTAGTAGGATGTGAAGATCAAGTAGAGGTTATTTACTACTTTCTTAATCTTCACCTTCCACTAAACAAGGACCAGTTGCTGATATCCCTATTAGTTGAAGCTACAGGATCTTATTCTCATTAATCTCCCACACAATAGTCTGCACTGATTCCTGCAGAGGTCCAATGGGAACCACCTGGATAATGATCACATGTTTCCTGTATGGCTGATATGATTGGGTAAGAAACCGACTAAGGTCTCTTCCCAAAAGGCATATTCTCACTCTTCAAGGCATACTCCTCCTTAATTACTTTATTTTAAGAGCTAGAGAAACCCTAGTGGTTTTTAGAAGGGATGGGTATAATGGGTACCTTGCTTGTTGTGCTGTCACCAGCTTTGCATTGCCAGAAGTACACCGTCACATCCCAGGAGACTGAGAGCAGGAACTGGCCATGTGAAGCCAACAAACTGGGATGGTGATTCTTCAGCTGTGCTAGGAGATCACAGGATGCATTTTATCGTGGGAAAGCCTCTTCATGATGGGGATTTTACCCTGCTGGAGAAAGAAAATCATGTTTAGAAGTGGGCGAACAGATGGTGATGATCTGGAACCCTCAAAAGCTGGGATCTAGAGGATGTCTTGAGTAGTCAGCTGCTCAGCCCCCTCAGGAAAAGGAGGTTCCCAAAGAGAAGACCGAGTTGGATTGTTTCTTGCAATACTACTTAAATGTCACTTCAATAAGCTTACCTTGAACACACTATTTAAAATCAGACCTACTGACACCCCTGAGTGTCCATTGTTTGCTCCACTCTACCTTTTCCATAGCCCTTATCTTTTCTATATACTATAGTCAACTTATTAAAGACTTACTTTAATTTTCATCATCCTATGTCTCTATCAGAATGTAAGTACCACACAGGCAGAGATCTTTGTTTGGTTCATGAAAATTCAGTTGAACCATATAAAATGAGATTTCCATTTTGGGGGGGTTAATACAGAACTGTGTCCCAAGAATACAGCATAGTGTCTGCTACGTAGTAGGCCCTTAGTGAATATTTACCAAATGAATCGTGGAGAAGTAGCACTGATTCTGCATGTCAGTGAGATAGCAAGAAAGATTATGTGGGAAGTATTTTCATTTATGGTTTAAATTTTCCACTAAGCATCATCTAAGCATCATCTTCCAGGGAAAAGAAGGGCTTGAAGAATCCATTCTGCTGCAAATATTTTATGTATGTTAAGGTGTATAAAGTGATATGGGAGGAATTGACATCAGCACCCATACCTACACCTCTTCTAAAAATTCATTTCAAACATCCCACTCTAGCTGCCAGACTGCTGCCTCCCTCATTCTGGCACTTTTGCTGCAACAGAGAATAGAGGGGCTCCATTCCAGTGAATCTACATCTTTTTCCTTATCCATTTACCTCTTACAGCCTTACATCCCTCCTTATCTCCCCATGGCTCATCATGATGATCAGTCCATTATAAATATTCTCTCTCCATCACACCTTCCTGGTAAACCCTCCTTACTGCCTATAACCAACTCTCCACTTCTACCTGAGAAACTGAATCAATGTCTGTTTGTTCATATAAGGAAACCAGAGTTTCAAATTAAGAGATTTGCACAAGGTATACATTGTTAACCATAGGAGTAATCTTTTTTTTTTTTTTTTTTTTTAAGTAAGATCTACACACAACTTGGGCTAAAACTCATGACCCCAAGATAAAGAGTCCCATGTTCTGCTGACTGAGCCAGCCAGGTGCCCCACCATGAGGACAATCATAATAACACCCAACATTCATTAAGCAAATGTTTTATATCATACATTGTCAGAAATGTGATGTCCTTCATTTTCATAAGAGCCCTCTTCCCCTATAGATTAATATGCTGAGGTTCAGGGAGATTAAGTAAGTTGCCCAAGTCACCCTGCTAGCCAGTAGTCTACATTTCAGTCAACCACTGTTTATTAAGCTAGTAATCTCAGCAAGGAAGGTACTGGGGACTAAGCCTACACTTGTAGACAGAAGACACAATTTTTGCCCTAATAATGATATAGTAATGGCCAACATTTACATGTTTACACTCTTACAAGGTCCTTGGCATTATTTTGTTTTACTCTCACCAAAACTCTGTGATATAGCAACAATCAACAGGATATACAGTATCCAATGAGAAACTGAGTTTTAAAGAAGAACCTTCCCAAGATCCTAGTGCTAGTAGATGAACTGGCAATATCCTAGCCAGGTGTACGGATTCATAAAATCTGATTTCCAAATTCACTTTTCTTATCACTGTGCTATGCTTCTTCCTAGAGCTTGAAGTCTAGTGGGCAAGACGGACACTAATAGTAAACTGCAAATAAACACATGAGATTTTTCAGGTCACCTTATAGACCCCTTGGAAAGATAATCCAGAGCCAGTGGACCTCTTTTTATACTTTGATAACATCCCCTTCCTCTGGCTTGCCACATCCATGGAGGTTATGGAACTGTGTGTGTGGATGTCTGCCAGGCTGTTCATTCTTATAATACGCATGATGCCAGGCAAACCCTATTTTTGTATGATGGTTTCTATAGAATTTAAAAAAAAAAATCCTGTCAAGTTAAAGAGAAAGAAAGTGCTTATAAACATTCCAAACATTTGTTTTGTGTTGGCTGGAGTTGGAGTCTAAATACAAGCTGCAAGTGTGACTAATAATTATAATCTAATTTAGTGCACTGAATTGGAAAGGAGTAATTACTGCTTAGGACTTTTTGGAGTAAATGATTTATGGGTGACCTACAGTAAATTATTATTGGAATTAATAGTGGGAAAGGGAGGAATTTTAATGCAAATTAATTAAGTTTGGAGCCCTTTCTGTTTAGGTTGAGAGAATAGTGGAAAATTCCAGGGTCTTATGTTATTTGGCTGAATTTGGACTTGGGATATGGAATAAATATTCTGCTGCTGTCTGTAGGTCTTGGGTGTAAAGAGGTCTTGAGCCTCATTCCAGCCCAGGGCTTTTCTGACCTGATCAGAGAAGAGCCCTGTAAGAAAAACTGTCTCCTTTTCCAAAAGAAAAATGTATCCTCACTGAGTCAATGCCTCAAGACTTTTGTACCCTCTCCAGTGTTGGTCTCTGGAGCCACCAAAGCCACCGTCACCAGCATTTACTGAGTGCCAACAGTGAGCCTTATGTTATGTCCAGGGATTTCCAACCTCCCCAAGATGGACATTTTGTTGTGGGATGTTGTTCTGTGTGTGTAGGATGTTGAAAAGCATCCCTTGCCTCTACTCACTAGATGCCAGTTGCATCCCCCAGTCATGACAACCAATAAGGTCTTCAGATATTGTTGAATATACCCTGGGGAAAAGGGCAGAGTTATCCCTAGTGAGAACCACTATGCAAGATGCTTTATGTGCATTATCTAGTTCATTCCTTACAATACCCTGTAAGACATGTGTATTAGTACCCATTTCACAGATGAAAACACTGAGGCTTAGAGAGGTTATATTTGGCCAGAGTCACAAAGCTAATACATGTGGAACCTAGGATTTAAACATATCTCTACTCAAAAACGAACAATGTACTATATGTTGGCTAATTGAACATAATAAAAAAATTAAAATTAAAAAAAAAAACACATCTCTATTGACCAAAGCCTCCGTTTTTAAGTAAATGGTATTTTTGAGATTAAGTCACCTCTCTCATTTTTAACAAATAAGCAGCAGTTAAGTGATTTGGTCAACATCAGACAATTAATTTGTAACAGAGGTTGGTTTACAAATGAGACATCCATAAACCAGCTGGTCATAGGAAGAGGAAATTCAGCTGATAATTGAAAAGCATATCCACAGCAACTTTGTTGTGTTGCTGGTCTTAAGTTCCTCCCCTCTTTTGAATGTTGTTCTTTTATTTGTACAATTTAGCTTGAGTATAAAGGGGTCTTTCAAATCTCTGTCAATTAACTCTGAAACACATACTGAGATTTTAAAATCTGTTTCTTAACATTGGAAAGAAACAGACCCTTGGGTTGTTGCTGCTTTATAATTATGTATAAAAGCATTCCAACCCACTCAAATGTTTTACCAGCCCATTTTTCCACCTGCAAGTAGAAAAAAAACAAATAATCCAGTGAAAATTCTGTTACTAACATACTCTGGTCCTGCTGGTGGGCCAGTGGCTAAGGGGGTAGCTAGCTACATGACTATAATAAACCAGCAACAGACAGCCTTGGACTAGAACCTTGTAATGGCCACTCCAGCCAGCATTATTATTCAATTCCACGTGTAACACAGTGGGGCCTGATCTGAAATTTCTGCCCAGTAGGTGTCTAGCCACAGAAATCAATGTTTTCTCTACAGTAGATAGGCAAGTGCTTTCAGAATCTGTTAAGCTGAAGAAATCTAATAGAGAAATCTGCATAATTAGCTCTTTGACTAATCTCGCTCTTGCCTTGGGGTAAGAGACAATTAAGACTGCAAAACCAGTTTCAAATATTTGAACTATAGGGGGAAAATGTATAGAATTTTCAGATCTAGAGTAAGAAGCTATTCTCCCTGAAAGGTCTTAAGCCTTTTGGGATATAGAGCTTTCCTGGTAGCAAGGAGTTTCTTTGGTTCTGAGGTACTGCTGGTTTCCAAGAATCTATGCTCATGGATTTTCTGAGGCCAGGGATCCCAATCATAGATGTGGTCAGTGAGTAGTACTGGACCAAGGAAGGGAAGTCGGCAGGGCAGAGTGAGAACTAGCATCACAGCAGGCAAATTACACCTATCTGATAATAATAGAAGATGTAGAGAACAATTTCAAGATTTAGAAATACAGGGTAGTACATTTTTTTTAAACTTTCAGCATGACTTTACTAGAAAGAACTACTACCAACATAGAGTATAGAGTTCAAAAGCCCATCCATGGACTCAGATCATCTGGATTCTGATCCTAGCTCTCCCACCTACTGGCTGTGTGACATAGGATGAGCTGTTCAATTTCTCTTGGCTTTGTTGTCTTCATCCTAGGACAGGTTCGTAGTAAGAGCAATCTCATAGAGTTGTTTATAAGGCTTATCTGAGACAATACCAACCAAAATTTAGATCTGAGCATAACACATGGCACTTAGTGAATGCTGGCTGTTGTTGTACAATCTAGCCCACTTAGTAATGGGGTAACTAAGGCTCTGAAAAGGTGTGGCAGAGCTGGACTCCATGTCTTCTCCATCCCTGGAATCAAAGGGCTCTCCTATGATACACTGCAGCCCCTCATAGTACCTTGACAGGGTGGGGAAATGTCATGGCAAGATTTTAGCTATGTAGTGAGTCTGGCACAGATCGGAGCTTTTGGAGCTCCTGAACAGCAGCACAATCTTCTCCCCATCCAAAGAATGTCCTTCTTCAACACAGTGATATCTAGGACATCTGTGAGCCATTGCTGTTGAACACAGGAAAAGAATCATTGCTACATATCTCATCTTTGTTCAGGATGCTGTTACATACACAAATGTGTGGTTTAAGCCTTAGGATAAAGCAGAAAATCCTAATAATGTCTCTAAGGGGATATATCTATCGAAGTATTGAGATTATTACACCTTGAGAAGAGGTAAAATGAGATCCTTACAACATATGTTTAGGGTTAGGTATTGAATATATTTTGATTAATACCACACCTCTCTCGGTACCCAGATTAAATACAGATTTTAACAAAGATTTTAACTCATTATATCATGGCCATAAATGGTTTAGGTTTCACTGTCTAATAAACCTGGTCTTTCTAAGCAAGATAAAGAAGTTGAACTAATAATCACTAGACCTTCTTTGAACAGTCACTTAGAAATTAAGTCAGTGAGGAGTAAACCTTAGTTTTGCCCACATTAGCGGAGATGGACAAAGAAATTAGCCTGTTCTAACAGAAAGAGCTAGTGGGCCAAGAACATGGACTGGATCATGCAAGGACTATATGACAGTCCTTGGAAGTCAATCAAATCCATCCTCCGATCTCCCGAGACCCAGCCCTTTTCTTCCAACTTTTCTCTAACCAAGTGCTTTGTCACGCAGAGCCCAACACAAGCTCATTACAATTTAGAGGCCATCACTGCGTCCATCACCAGCCATCTTCATCTTAAGAAACAGAAAGCCTAGGGGCACCTGGATGGCTCAGTCTTTGGGCGTCTGCCTTTGGCTCAGGTCATGAGGGTCCTAGGATCAAGCCCCACCTCAGGCTCCCTGCTCTGCAGGAAGCCTGCTTCTCCCTCTACCACTCCCCCTGCTTGTGTCCTCTCTCTCACTATGTCTCTCTCTGTTAAATAAATGAATAAAAATCTTAAAAGAAAAAAAAAGAAAGAATGAAAGAAACAGAAAGCCTGTTGACCTGTCATTTGCTGAGACTAGGACAAAAGAACAGGAGAAATGGATGATTAGTGTTGCTTTTTTCTCTGTCCACTTTCCTCTTGTAAATGCTCAATTTATTAGACCATGTTGAGGTAAAGAGGGTTAAAGGACACCCCAGATCAATTCCTTACTAACTCAGATGACATTTGTAACAAGATTATTACACACCCGCGGTGCAGATAAACTCTTACAGAGGCTGAGAGAAAAGCAATCGCCTTTACCTTACCAGGCTCCAGGGGTGCGGCTGAAGATTATTAGAAACCTGGGGTATTTATGAATGAGATGACACTTTAGTTCCAGGAAACTGGAGTTTGGGAAAATGATGTCATTTTTTTTTCTGACAGCTGGGACAGCTCTTGAGGCCTCTGCACATCTCTGATATGACTGTTTGGTGCTTTGATAAAAGGAAGGGTGCCATATTCATATTTTTAACCTTTCCTATCTCCGATTTCATCCTTCCCTGTTAGGTTAATGACTTTCCCTCTTCAGTATTGAGGATGAATTAGATTGTGTCACAGGGAAAAACATGTAATCTGCAAATTCATCATTTTTGGAGACTATGAATTTCCACAAAATTACTGACTTTCAGCAAACATAAAGAAAGAAAGTTATTTATGTCATATAAATTCCTTAAATTGAGCAAGCACCCTTCTGAGTTGCTCTTAACCTTAGGAAAGCAAGTTGAAAATTTTGCAAAACTTAAAGGCAGCTTATACAATTGAATTTTTTTAATGGAATTTATTTCTTTCTGAAAGAGTTTGAGGTGTTTCATCATGGATCACATGGGAAGAGCCAAAAAATCATTAGTAATCCTTTAAGTACAGAAATCCCCTGGGCCCTGTGTTAGTGAAATAAGTGATACATTAACTTATTGCTTAATTCAATCATAGTAAGTTTTCTCATCCAAGAAAGAGAAGGGTTTTAGAAGTAAAAACATATCTAGTTTCATATACTGATAAAAATGAAACAGAACATAAAGATAACCAAATTAGAAATTTTCATTAGGAAACACATCACTTTCCTTGCAATAAAATACATTTGGGTTCTGACATTTTCAAGTTATGTGACCTTGGATGAGGGGCTTAATCTCTTCATGCTCTACTTTCCCCATCTGGAAAATATTGCCAGAAGGTTTAATTGAGATAATGTATATAAATGCCTGGCACTGTGCCTATCCCAGAGTAACCACTCTATAAGTATTAGTGATTTTTTTTTCTTACTTACTTGCAATTTTTGCTATCTTATTCAACTTTAAGTGGCCATAAGCCACCTTAGTCTTTTTGGAATAAGCAAGAGCAAATTATAAATTAATATGTTCATTGTGTGGCAGCCACAGAAATAGATAATGACCCTTGGATGTGGAAATGACTATTGTATTTTTACTTTGCAAAATCCACCTCTATTGACCCAGAATCAGGGACTTGAGCTAGGTAAGGGGATAGGGACTGTCCTAAACTGTGGGATAGTTCAAACTTCTGAGAGGATAGGATAATCATATATCTGCTTGCCAGTAACAGTCAGGGCTCATGCTCGTTGTCTTGGCACAATTATTTATAGATCCCTTTACACTAAAGTGTTCTGATTGGACAATGAAATTTACTGTCACCATAATGATTGCTTCATTGAGATCTCCCTGGAAAGAGAACAAGTTGGTACTGAGTGAGACAGGGGCTTTGAGAGAAGCCAGAAAACTGTTCCCGAGGTTTTGGTCCAAAAGTTGACCTAGGTCATCTTACAGAAAATATCTTTTCAATGTTTCAGTCCTAATAAAGATTAAAGGAGTTTTTTTTCATGATTTCATTAAATATTTAAAAATATATAGCTTTCTAAGCACAATCTGATTAATTAAATCATCTGGGCCTTAGGTCTCTGTTTTTCTCAATGTCAATATATCGAAGTTGAGATGATGACCAAAAAGCCACTGATGTGAGTAAGCTGTTTCTCGGGGTCCACTTGGGTGACCAAGCCTCGTGGAGGTCCCTGGAGTTTGGGGTCTGGTCCTAAGCTGTTGTGGATCCACAGATTGAATTTTCTCACAGGCCTCTCAGAGCCAAGGACTGAGTACAGCAGGGAGAGAGCTGCTGGCCTCAAGGACAATGAAAATAAGGATGAAAACAATAGCTCTCATAAGACTGATGAATCACAGGCCTGTACCTCTGAAACCAATAATACATTATATGTTAATTAATTTTTTTTAATGTTTAAAAAAATAAAAAACAAACAAAAAAGAAAATTATAACTCTCAAATGTCAAGCCCTATTCTGAGCACTTTGAATAGGTTATTTGAACTCTTTGTTTCCAAAGCATAAGGTACGAAACAGAGTTTTCCCAGAGTGTGAGTTGTCTTAATCCTGTAGCAGATCCACAAGATCGTGGGTCATGCTGTGACCAGGTCATGCACAGGATGTCTCAGTAAGAGAGGAGTCCGCGTACTCTATTAAAAAAATGCATATGTTCTGTGTTTGTGACCTGTAGGGTCCTTGAGTGGGGGCCCCCTCTTGCTCAGTCATAAGGATAAAATCAGAGTTAAGGATTATTTTGCAGTGAAAGGACTTGAGCCACAATGAGATTAAGAATTTTGTTCAGGGGCGCCTGGGTGGCTCAGTGGGTTAGGCCGCTGCCTTCGGCTCAGGTCATGATCTCAGGGTCCTGGGATCGAGTTCCGCATCGGGCTCTCTGCTCAGCAGGGAGCCTGCTTCCCTCTCTCTCTCTGCCTGCCTGCCTCTCCGTCTACTTGTGATCTCTCTCTGTCAAATAAATAATAAAATCTTTTAAAAAAAAAAAGAATTTTGTTCAGAGTGACACAGACAGCTAATTAGAGAAAAGGTTTATAATCCCAGCCATCTCATTCTGAAGCCTGTGCTTTTAGCCACTTTGCAATATTTCTGCCTTATGCACCCCTGCATCACTGTTACTATATTTTATATCCCTTTGCACACACAGTCTTTGGGCCATGGGAAGCCACAGACAAGAGTAAATGTTTGTCCAAGACAATTCTGCTATAAACACGTGTGTCCATACTCGCTCTTTTTCTGGCACACATTGTTCATTATTGATGGTCATTCATTAATTCAACATAACTGTGCACGTACTATCTTCCGGGGGACTCTTCTAAGTTTTGAGGAAGTTAGCAGGGGACACAGAGACAAAGTCACTGCCCTCAAAGAGTTTATAATCTATAGAAAGGAAAGAGATCATGAAAACATATGTACAGACTAGATCACTGAATTGTAATCATTTTCTTTTTTACCAAAGAAATTTTGATCTTAGGCAAAAATTACCTAGAACACTAATACTATATATATATATATATATATATATATATATATATATATATATCAACATATCAAGAAGAATACTCTGTGGTGGAAACAAGCTCAGAGCCCAGAGGCCACTCCCCCAGCAGTCTTCTGTCTGTCTGCCTCATCCCCCAGCACTAATGGAGGGCCCTCTAAAGAACACAGTTTGAAAACCATTGATCTAGAATATCTGTTGTCAAGGAAACATTAAAAAAAAATTTCTCCCAATCCAGAAACTTCTCCACAAAAGGTAGAAGAGAAGGAAAATAATTTTCTTACTGAATAAGGATTCAACCCAAACATGATGCACATCACAGGGGTTCACCAAGAGATTGCAAAGACAGAAAGAGATCTCATCTTCTGATAGTGCCAAGCAGACACTGCCCTTTATATACATGCCCATAAGACAAATGATAACTAGCCCTCAGGTAAGAAGTCCTGCCAGCAACATTGATTACTCACAGGTCATCCTAGATGCACCTGTCAGCTGGAACGACTGTCTGGGTTAGCTGATTGGTTCTATCCAAACACAAATGTCTTCTGTTTTTCTGTGCTCTTATCTTACAGCTTGGAGCAAGGCGCCCATTGAAATTAGGCTCCTATCCTCCCATAGAAACTGGGAAATAGGGGGTCTATTTCCCTCCATGTTTATATTTCAAAAAGATATGTCAGTAGGTCCTTGAGAAAGATATTCCTAGATCACAAGGTTGACAAAGTTTTATTTAGTTTCTAAAAAGATTGATACACATTTCAATGAGATAGAAAGAAATAATTACTTTTTTTTTTTTTTTAAGTAAATGCTCTAGTAACAGGTTCTGGGGAGGAGGAATCTCTTCCCTTTTCCACAGGGGAAATTAAGCTTCGTATTTTTAGTTTGTATTCCTCCCTACACCATTCAGATATAAGCATGTGATTTTAAAAATAAAGACAAAAACAGGGGCACCTGGGTGGCTCAGCCATTTAAGCAGCTGGCTCTTGGTTTCAGTTTAGGACACAATCTCAGGATTCTGGAATAGAGCCCCATGTCAGGCTCCATGCCCAGCAGAGAGTCTGCTCAAGGATTCCCTCTCTCTTGACTTCTCCTTCTGTCCCTCCACCTACTCATGTGCGCGCGCACTCTCTCTCTCTTTCTCTTTCTCCCACTAAAATAAATAAATAAATCTTTAAAAATAAAAAATGAAAACAAAACAAAACCAAAAACGTTGTTTTCCAACAGAAGGATGTAATTGATGGTTTTGAAGAAATGGGTTTACAGAAAATAAATGCCTTCCCGATCTCAGTTCACATCCATTGGAGTAAAGCAGATGTTTCGACCCTACAACCAGTCTGTGACAAGCCTGATTCATGCCTTTGGCCCAAAGTGCCCAAAAGCATTACCCAAAGAGTGAAACTTTTCTTCCTCTGGCTCTGAAGACCCAGAAGTATTACCATATCCCACAGAGCTAGAATAAAAGAGTCCAGAAATGAAGATGTTGGCTTAGGATCATACATTGTTGAAGCCCAAAGGTGTCTTAGAGATCATACAGTCCAATATTTACCTAAGGGGACACAGATGTCCAGCCAAGGTACATGCATGTCTGAAGTCAATTAACCTACAAGCTAATGTCTAGAAGAGAACAGAAGAAACAAGTAGGTTATTTCTTACAGCGAAGCTCTGCGCCCAGATACACTGTCTCTGGTCTCCAGTGGTTGTGGAATTTGGGAAGAGGTGCAGAAATGGCGTGTAAGAGCAACTGCATCTGGGATTCAGTGTCCTCTTCACTCCACATTGACTGCACCCTCACCCCCTCCCCCGTGATGTAAAGCAAGCATGATGAAGCCATTCTGCTGGTAGTGATTATAGAAGACAGTGACATCAAAGAGGCTCTGTCTGAATCTGGAAGCCCAAACACAAAAGAAAACCAAACTGAAACAAGAGAAGGAAACTTCTATAGCATTAAAAACCTGGAAATGCCTGAGGGGTGTCATCCATTCCCCACTTTCATCTTGCAGATGGGAAAGTGGATGAAGAGAGAGCATCTCTCTGCCTCAGCAAGGGAAGGTGGTGAATGGCTTTAAAGGACAAGGAGACCTTGGCTTGTAACGTCAGAGCATTCCAGAATATCTGCAAGGTTGTTCAATTTCACTTGAACCATTATTTGTTTTCTCTTTACTTTAGTAGTTCATGCCCCGTGGGGGAAGCTAGGCATGTTTGATAAGATGTATATGAACCCACATGTTGTTACCATATTGTATGCCATACGACCAAAGGGACCCACCTTACTGAAGACAACCTTGAGTTATACCTATGCCAGAAGACCAGACTGATTGGTTATTGGAAGATTATAAGATTTTATGGGAGTAAGAAGGCATCACAAAGGGCTCCTGATATCTGAACTCAAAACCCAGGGTTTCTCCCCAAGGAACAAAGGGTTTGAATACCACATCGGGCATCCCAACTTTTAAGACACACTTGAGACACGATCCCCCAAAGCATCTTAAAAACCTTGTGTTCCAAGACCCACAAGACTCTAGTGATCTGAGTCACTGTTCTTACAGGGTTTCTGGGCTCAGACTCACCATCCTGGCTCAAAGGCAGATAATCTGTGCCTTTAAAGCAAAGGAGGCTCACCTGCTTATATTAAAATATCACCCTGAGGGCAAGCATCTAATTTAACCTATGCATCTCGAAGCCTGGTGGAACACTCTTCAGGTACAAAGGCTGGCAGGCTCTCCTTTTGCCATGCTCCAGAGCATTAGCACTATTAGAAGGGAGCTTTTACATGAGTCTGTTGTCCCAATTTGTGTGGCTGCCACTTAGAGGACACCTTTTAATTGCCTGGCTCTGGAGGCCAAGAGAGCTTGCATTCCTGTTTCCATAAGACTGTAGTAATTGGTGTCACCAAGAAAGGAGCTCACATCCCTATCTGGCACCCCAGTTTTTGCAACTGCTACCGGGGGACACCTCTAAATCACCTGGCTCTGGTGGCCAGTGAGGCTTACTTTCATGAGCCTCCCAGGACTGTAACAGAGAAAGAGTTTTCAAACAGCTACCACCCCCAGGGCACAACAAAAGGCTGCAGACCCAGTGGCTCAGTCTTTCTGTGAAGGAGGTCTATTAGCTAATCCATCATGACTATGGCTTGAAAGAACAAGCTTCTAATTAAACATGATAATAGGGGTCAACCCATGAAGCCATATATGTGTGTGTGTGTGTATTTGTACATATCTATGGAGCCAACATAGAAGTACCTAACTATGTAAAGCAAATATTAACAGACCTAAAAGGGGAAATAGACAACAATACAATAATAGTAGGCAACTTTAATACCCCACTTACTTCAATGGATGGATCATCCAGACAAAAAAAATTAACAAGAAAATATTGGCCTTGAATGATACATTAGACCAGATGGATTTAACATATGTCACAGACTATTCCCCCCAAAAGCAATAAAATATACATTCTTCTCAAGTACACATGAAATATTTTTCAAGATAGATCACATCTTATAGGCCATAAAAATCAGTCTTAATAAATTTAGGAAGATTGAAATCATATTTTACTTTTATTAACATAGTGCTTCCCAAACTTACTTGAATGCAGAACATATTTTGCAGACATACCTATTTATTTATTTATTTATTTATTTATTTATTTATATCCCAAGGACACCAGTTGGAGAAACACTGCATTTGGTGCTCAGGCACATGTTATTATTGCCTTCATCATTCATTATAGACTCTTGAGCTTTTGACAGTAGTGTTAGTTGATAACCTTATGTCTAACATGGGTCACATTTTTTTTCTTTTAATTTGAAGTTTCAAGGGCCCAGGATGGCATCAGGTCACATGCCCTGGAAAGTCTTCTCAAGTTCTCCTGACCCAAACCTGGAGAGGTACTATTCTATAGGGATAGCTGTCTAGTTACATATCACTGCGTAACAGATTATCACAAAATTTAGTGACTGTAAACAATTTACTATGGGAGTTGACTAGATTTTGCTGAGCAACATTTTCTTGGGATTGAACATGCTGTGGCAATCATAGAGCAGCTGGAGCTGGATCATCTGAAGACTTGACTGGGTGGAAGATCAAAGTGATACACTTACTAGACTGGAAGTTGCTGCTTACTATCAGCTAAAAGCTTTACTAAGCTGACAACCAGATTACCTACTTGTAGTTCCACCAGTCAATGTGGGTTTCCCATAGCATGGTGGCTGTGATCTATGAGGGATCATCTATCTTCTAAGAAATCCAGCCAGAAGCCACAAGGTTTTGTAGGGGAGGAAAAATTTTCCTTCTACTCTTCTACGTTCCATGACTGGTCTAACAATTAAAATAGCATGAGACAGATTAACATGAGAAAAACAAATTTAATTATGCACGCACTTCTGAAAGCTCTCACGAAGATATGAGACTCAAAAGGCAGCCAGGCAGTTGAGGCTTATATGCCATCCTGAGCTAAGGAAAGGGATGGGGTCTGGGGCTGCCAAAGGGGAAAATAGGCCATTTACAGGAAGGCAAGAGGAAGAAATGCTTGGAAAACATCTCTATTGCCCAATTACGCAAATAAGTTCTTAAGTAAAAAGTTACCTCTGATAATAGGTCTCTTTTTGCTACAGACCCTTTTTCAATGTAAGTTTCCTTTATAATTAGGAAATTTATATTTTTTTTAGGCAGTTAAGCAGTAGGTAAAGAGCTTTTCCTGAGTCTGCTGGGTGTTGATTACCTTTAGTTCAAAATAATCCTCACACCAAAGTGGCATATTTTGGGAAACTTGTTCTGACCTCCTTCAGTTTCTTAACACCTAGAGTGAAATCCCTGAACAACACTTCCATTATGTTCCATTGGTCAGACAAGTTACTAAGGCCAGTTTATATGCAAAAGAAAGAAAATTAGACTCTACTTCTTGATGAAGGGATAGCAAAGAGCCTGTAACATTTTATTTTATACCTATCAAAACACTTGTTACTTGTTACTTTGTATTACAATTGCTTATTTACTTTATCTTCTATCCTGTTACATTATCATCTCTTTCAGGGTATCATTCTTTTGGGTGTCTTGGTTATTGCTGTATCCTACTAGTTAGGAGTCAATACATGTTTGTTGAACAACCAAATGAATGAGTGAGTGAATAAATAAAGCAAAGAATGTAAGATTGCCTTTACAAAGTTTAACTGTGAAGGAGCTATAGATCTTTGAGATATTTTTATATATTTTTTTAAGTGGAGCCCAACACAGGACTTGAACTCATGACCTGAGACCAAGACTTGCACTAGATCAAGAGCCGGATGCTTAACCGACTGGGCCACCCAGGTGCCCCAAATGAAATATTTTTTTTTTATTTATTTTTATTTATCAAAATGAAATACACTGGAGCACATACATAAAGAAAAGAGTTAATAGAGAAATTGAAATTACAAGAAAGAGAATGGGTGGTGGGTAGAACCAAGTTCTTTATGAGATCAAAAGGATATGATTCATACCAAGGTGAAAGAATCGGTCTTGGGAAAGGGGAGAATGATCTCTATTAACACATAAAGGAGAAAGGGGAGGCTACGCGTGGTACAGATAAGCTTGTGAGCAGAGAGGGAAGCACTGAGGGATTATGTCTAATGTCCAATCCTCTGAAACCATGTAAAATATGGGAAGAAAGTAGACCTGCATTCTAGCTTTAAATGCTCTTATTTCTTCAGTGACTTCTTTTTTTTTTTTTTTTAAGATTTTATTTATTTGTCAGAGAGAGAGTGAGAGAGAGACAGCGCGGACGAGCACAGGCAGACAGAGCGGTAGGCAGAGGCAGAGGGAGAAGCAGGCTTCCTGCCAAGCTAGGAGCCCGATGTGGGACTCGATCCCAGGATACTGGGATCATGACCTGAGCTGAAGGCAGCTGCTTAACCAACTGAGCCACCCAGGCATCCCTTCAGTGACTTCTTCATTCAATATCGATATATCATACCATCTCAATATATCGTACCATATCGTACCATATCGATATATCGTACTATAGCATGTAGACTGTGCAATAGGCTAGTGATTTCCACTAGTAGTGGAGTGAGCATATCAATTCCCAAACATTTTAAGGTACTTCTCAAACTTAACTATAGAAATAAAAAAAGTGTTTAAACCTCACTCTGATTATTTAAATATACGTTATTTAGAAGTAAAATCCTAAAGCACCTCACAACTGCCTATCATTCACCCTCCTCATGACTCCAATACAATACCACATAGCCACAAAGAAATTTAAACCTAACAGTAGCTTCAGAAAGAACACAGGAAATAAATGAGGGACTTGTTGAATTTGATTAATGACGAATGACACTTTGAAAATAAAATATATACACTAAATTCTTCCTTTTAGAGCCTAGATTCAGGAAAAACTTTACATCCTCTAATGAACTCATATATTTTTTAATCGGTTAATGAAGTAATGTTATTTTCTTATTCCATCACCAACAATAGCATTGCTTAACTTAGAACTTGATTATAATAATTATCTCATCCTGAGTACTTAATGTATATATCTCTCCTTTTGTGCTTTATTTCTGATGTTTTAAAAAATATTTTTATTGTCTTGCTTATTCAGACGAAGTGTGGAAGTTATTTTAAAATTTGCATTGGAAGTAGGCAGGTATACATTAATTTTTAAAGAAATGCTGAACAAAAGTGGTAGAATGATCTGGCCACTAAGATAGTTGATCCATCAGCCCTAAAGCAACGCTCATCTTAATATAATTCCATAAAGCTGAACATGTAAGAAAAACGGATGAAGTAAGACACTGGAATAGTTGCTATAGGTTGTACAAGAAGTTAATTCATAGAGCCCTCAAGTGGAGTAAAATTAAAAAATCCTCCAAAATTCTAGACAGCTTTTGAAACAATGCAAAATGAGCTGTCCCAGGCATGATGCCATATCTTCATACAAATGTTGGTCTGATCCTATAGAATCCATAGATATTCTCCATTCAGTTATAAGTAAAGTAGATTACTTAAGGCTAAGGCTGAAAACTAACTCTGAACATAGAGAAGCAATTATGCACATTTCATGGATTTATTTATTTCACAACCATGAATTGAGTATTGTACTGGAAACTAAGGCTATATCAAGACAGAAAAAAGACATAAGCTTCACCTCATGGATCTTAGACACTAAAAGAGCCAGATATTTGATAGGAGGGATGGTACACACAGTAGGCTAAATGGTGGCCCCAATGATATGCCTAGGTCCTAATCCCTGGAACCTATGAATATTACCTTATATGGCAAAAGATATGATTAAGTTAAGGTTCTTGAGAGAAGGAACTTATCCTGAATTAGCCGAGTCATCCCTAAATGCAGTATGTGCCTTTATTAGAGCAAGGCAGAGAAAAATAAGACAGATGCACAGAGGAGAAGGTGATGTAAAGATGGAGGCAGAGATTGGAGTGGTGGCCACAAGCCAAGAAACACCAAGGAATGTTGATAGCCCCAAGAAACTAGAAGGGACCAAGAGCAAATTCTCCCACAAAGCCTGCAGAAAGAGGGCAGCCCTGTTAACATTTTGATTCAGACTCTGGTCTCCAGAACAGGGAGAGAAAAAGTTCCTCTTGTTTTAAGACACCAAAGTAAAGGTAATTTGCTACAGACACTAATGGAGCACATAAATTACTATATAGTTAGAATTTGTGGTAAATGTCAAAAATGAAATGCACAAGATAATATAAGAGTATAACATAGAAATCTACTTCTCATTGAATGCAGTGGAGTGGGAACCATGGAGAACAATACAATTATAGACTCAGTGGATGGAATTTGGGGTAACTAACCATAGTGCTAGACACAGGCACACATTGCGATGTGGAAAATGCAGAAATAGCAATAATGATAATACATTGCTCTGAACACAATACAGTGAAACTAGAAAACCCAAAAACGGACAGGTTTTTCCACCTGGCATACATACATACATACATACACACACACACACACACACACACACATACATAAGCAATGTGTGTTAAACAATCCTTCTGACAAAGGAGAGATACAAAACAGAACTTTCTAGAATTCCTAGAAAACAACAGTGAAAACAAAACATATCAGAATTTGTGGGGTATAGCTTTTCAAAAATGCTGAGGAAAATTTCTAGCATTAAATAAAAGTTTAAAATAAAATGGCTAAATGTATAATTCAAAAAGCAAGATATATAACAGCAAACTATAATAAAAGCCATCAGAAGGAAGTAATTAATAAATAGAAAGGAAGAACTTAATGATCTAGAAAACAAAACTAATAGCCAATCAATCAATAATAAGCTTTGGGGGGAAAAATCAACAAAATGTGCAGCAATAACTAACTTAACATTTTAAATGGTAATATACAAAATAAGAATAGAAAGACATGGGGCGCCTGGGTGGCTCAGTGGGTTAAGCCTCTGCCTTCGGCTCGGGTCATGGTCTCAGGATCCTGGGATCGAACCCCGCATCGGGCTCTCTGCTCAGTGGGGAGCCTGCTTCCTCCTCTCTCTGCCTGCCTCTCTGCCTACTTGTGATCTCTGTCTGTCAAATAAATAAATAAAATCTTAAAAAAAAATAGACATAACTACTGGTACATATTTTTAAAGTTATAAGTGAAACCCTACTAAAGATAGAAACTGCAGACCAATTTTCATTTTAAAATTGAGAATGTTTTCAAAAAACTCCTTTTTGGAGTAGTGTTTATGGAGGTCAGAGGTCAAGGGCAGAGCACTAGAATGAGAGCAAAGACCTGGGTTCCGATTCTGCCTCAACCACTGCTGAGCTGTGTGGTCTTCAGCTGGTGGATTCACCTCGTAAGCTTCAGGTTCTTCATTTATGAGGAAATCTCTCAGACCTCCTCCAGCTCTTAAATGGTGTATGTCCAAATTCTATATTTAAAGGAAACTAAGAAACATTGTTAGAGCAGCAATAAGCAAAATGAAAGGAAAGGACAGAGGGGAATCAGTTTGATAAATTGTCTAGCGTGGAATAGCTAGGCAAAAATATAAAAGAATTGTCTCTAATAATATTCCTCCATTTCCAAAATCACCTTAGCAAAAGAAAGCAGGCTTTCTGAAGTGTGTAGGACCAGGGAAGAACTGAATTCTAAGTATGATGATTTTATCCTCAGACCTCAGAGTTAAGTTCTGGATGCTACTAGTTCCCCAGTGCTTCTCGAATTTTCCATCCAAGGTACCCCTAACTCTTGATAAGTATGAAAGTCCAGCCCTAAGAGAATAAGGACACAGGGCCAGAACACTGGCAATAAAAGCAAAATGACTTTATAATCTTCTGATTCATTGTAAACTTTGAAATGCTATTGAAATTCCATTCTGTAATATTCAGATGTTTGCCTTAATTATAAGCCTTATTTTTAATTGCCAGCCTTAGAAAATGCTCTTTGTTTACCCTTTTTTCCCCCATACTCTCAGTACTCCCCAGGGAGTACCTCAGTGTACCCCAGTGTGGGAACCGACATACTCCCAGTACTCCCCCTGGAGTATCTCAGTGTACCCCAGTGTGGAAACCAACAACCAGTTGAGAAATAAGACCAGACCACTCATAGGCTGGGAAGAATCCCACAGGGATAAGGATAGAAAGGGAAGCTCCGAGGCAAAATTGTAACTGGATCCTCTCCTATGCAGTTTGAGAATTTGTTCTCAGTTTCCACTTAGTCATGCCTGAGACTGTCTCATGGCCATTAAACCTCCCAAGCTTGTGTTCACACAGCTTATTCTCAGAAGCAAATCCAATAGTGTCCCCTTTGCAGGGTTGAAGGAAATTATAGTTCCAAGAAGGCAAATTATAACCTCTTTGACCGCCCCTCTCCCCGCCCTCTTGTGCTCTCTCTCCCTATTCAAATGTATTTAATTCAACCAGGAAAGTTTCCTACTGAAGTTCTGATGGGCACTTAATAAAGTATTTTGAGTCCTTTAGGACTGATTGCATTCCACCAACAACCTGATGAAGACATGCTTCCGGCCAGCAGAGAACGTACAGAAGGACCATGCCCTGCTAACCTTGAACAAACTCTGTGCCTTCCAGTTTCTTGACAATAAAATGAAGAGTATGGACAATTTAACTCTAAGATCTCTTCTACAAGTGGTCACATTTGTGCTAGAGGGATTCTACCTTCAAACCCTATGCAACCTCACCTCCCAACATGCACATGGCACCCCTGCTTTAGGTAATAGAAATGGACACATGGACCAGATTATTGCCAATCATAGGACCCCAATCCCTGATTTGTGAGTAGTCCAAGGAGAGGTCACCTGACCAATTCCAGGTCATTCCTGGAATTTTTCAAGTAGAAGCTGAAAGAGAAAGGGATGCTCTCTTTCCTCACTGATTTCTAAGCAATTAGTGTAAGGCCCTGGAAGCTGCCAGTAGCTTGACCTATGCCATAAAGGAAAAGTTGTTTGATAATAGAAGGAAAGTAGACCAACAAGCAGAGATAAGAGACAAGCAGAGAGAGAGAAACTGGGTGGTTTTCAAGGCCTAAGTTTTTATTCATTGATATCAAGGTCTTCTATTTCTTTCTTCTGTTCTACAAGCTTCTCTTAGTGTTGAGAAAGGCAGGCTCATGCATGTCATTTTTCAACCCCCGTTCAGCCTTGGACCTGGAACACTTCCTTACCAAGAGATAAAGAGTTCCCATAGCTGGGGCTGGATTTACCACTTTGTGTAGGAAGAACTTTCCCTGTTTCAGACTCAATGTGTACTCCTTTGTCTTGCTGAAGTTAACACAAATGGTACCTGATCAACCCAAATATTGCATCTGTCCCCTGTGGGGAGGAGATGGAATCCTTCTATGGTAGCACGAAAGGAGTGAGTGCAAGCTGGCTGCCCTGTGTTGGGTGATAGGAGGAACCTGTTGGCCATGGGAGACTGGCACCAGCTATTGGAGCTGATCTTGTTGCTGGGGAATGAAGTGATGTTCCCTCTTGGGCTCAACTGTTGCTTTCCTTGGTGACTCCAATACCAAGATGCAATGAGTGGAAGTATTTGGACCTCTGCTCCTAATAACAGGCAACAAATGTCCTTCGCTTGACACATACCCCTTCCTATAAATCCCAATTTGGCCTTGAGTAGATTAAGCTAGTCTTTGCTTACAACTAGAAGAATCTTGACACACATACCTATTCTTCTTTAGTAATTTCACTGCTTCTAGAATTCAGAGGAACTGAGAGAAGGTTCTCTCTACTGGTCATTGAGAGAAGTATTTGTTTTGTGCCTGCTTGGTGTAGAGGTAGAGGTTAATAAAGGTAATATTAATCATAATTACTATCATTTGTTGAGAACTTCCCATAGATGCATATGTTCATATATTAGCGCATTCAGATTCCTATTAAGAAGGTAATATTATAACTTACATTTTACAGATAAGGAAACTGAGGCTTTGGAAGTTTCCATAACTTACTCAAGTTCACACAGTTCATGAATAGTAGAGTTAAAACACAAATCTTCTTCATTTCAGAGCCTTGGTGTTGAGCTACTACTTTATACTGTACTCAAGGTGCCTATATAAAGTGCTTCCATCATTCTATTGATAATTGGCAATATGAGGGAGTTTGAATAGTTTTCTACAGATATGGTAGTAACCCTCAGGGAAGAAAACTCAGTGAGCTAGGATGGCACTTTATTGTGTAATCACTTTGTCTTTAACCTTTTCTGAAAACCAACCAAAGCAAAACCCAAAAAAACAAAACAAAACAAAAACACCAGTCCTTCACCTTGCCCAAAAAAGTTCCAAGTTTTTGCAGGTTAATATAAATTCAGGCAAAAGGGAAAGAAAGAAGACTCAAAGGGCCATTATTGTTCACAGGCCAAATTCTGTCCTTGTTTAGGGAAATGTTGAAATTAAATATTAGAATCCTGAGCTATTGTTATTTTATTCAAAGTCAATTTTTTCTGTCATTGACTTTTGTAAAGATGACTCTCAAGAGAATATGGAACATCTAGTTAAGTGCTTTCTCTAGGAAGGATTGGAAGTAATCAGAGTGATTTTAAACCAAAGAGACAGCTTTGCTCTGAGCTAAGCGTCCTGAAGTGATCCCAGTGATTTACTGTGCTTTAAGTCTACATCCTAACACCAAGTTAAATTAACAGAATGAGATAAAATGGAAGCATCTGTCTATATATTCCGGCTGTATATGCCTGCATTTGTATATAATATATAATGCTACTATGTGACTTTACCAGCTTTGCTACAGCCAATAACTCAACAATAACTTTATGCCAGCTGAGGGGACAATAAATGGCAGACCTCAGTATGTTTTATGCTGCATTAGTGCATTGCTTCAGCCAACTAATGATCCGACTTCCCAACCTACCTCCTTTATTAATGAATCTGAATTATAGACCACCTCCTTCTCCTAGAGCACAGAGCAGCTCCCGTGGCCCACCAGTATGTTGTAGCGTCACACCTAAATCAGTCACAGGGACAGGACTTTCACAACTTGGAAACTAAACCCACTTAACTTTTTCAGTACTGATAACAGCTTTCTCCTTTGTGAGAACTGAGCTATTTAATTAGAACCCTTCTCTTCCTACCTTTTTCCTAACACTCACTGCAGCTCTAATTGTCTAAATTCTGTTTTCCTCATTAGAATGTAAGGCACAAGGGAGTGGAAATTGAGTCAATCTCATTCACAGAATGTGGCACCTTGCCTGGGGCATAGTAGATGCTTAACAGAAAACTGGGTGTGGTTTTTACCATTAGGTGATCATAAAAATGCTTGATCACAAGAGCCGTCCATTCAGAAATACAGCTGTGCTCTTAGTATCCCGTGAACACTCATGTATTTCATGCCTATCATGTACCACCCACCGTGCAGCGGGAAACAGATACATAAGATCATCTCTTCGCTTGAGTTGCTTCCAGGTTTAGGAGTAATGAGCCTATGGTAACAGCTCTAATCCAGAGTGAATAATGTGGGTCCATCAAGTGCTCCAGGAATTCAAAAGAGGTGGATGGATATTGGACCTTACTGTTGCGATCCGAGAAGGAGAAAGGTGGCTTTTAAATGGAAGAGGGAGGATGGCTAGGAATTCAAAGATGGGAAGAAAGGAAGAAACAATCTAGGGGGGACAGTAGGAACAAAGGCGCACAGGTCAAAAGGTGCAGGATCTTTTCAGGAAGGTCCAGCTGGCAGAAAGTCTGACTTGTCTGTAGGGAGCTGTAGTCATAGTGTGGGAGTGAAGTTGGAGATCTGCGTGGAAGCCTCCTATGTCAGGGCAAGAGTGAAGAGCTGGGGGATAAATCAGATGCACGCATTATCCTGCATGATAGTGGCCTCTGGGAGTTTTAGTCATCCTCAAAGCTTTGTTGTACCTGGGTGGCCCAGATTCCCTTTCAGTTGCTCCCTTCAGTAACAGTATTTCTTCCTAAAGCCAGAGGCCTCGACTTGCTATGTTCGCCTCCCCACACCAGCAGTATCATTGCCTTTCTTTTCTCCTTTTTCAAATTTACCAGTAGTTCTCAACTACTGGGTGCCTCCCTGTTCTTTCTTGAACTGCTATGCTAGTAGTTTCCTTGGAGATGAGGAAGGGTTCACTGTGGGTCAGGCACAGAGCTACAAGCCTTATTAAGTTTGGTTTCTTTTAATTCTCTCAATGGGCTAATCACTCAGATACTCCATCATTCTCCTTTTGGAGATTTAAAAAGAAAGGTCAGATAGCTGGTAAGAATCAGAGATGATTCAAGGTCAGGTGTGCCTGATTCAATAACTGAATCCAATCACTGTACCCTACTGATTCTCTCAAAGAGCTGATTCCTAGCAACTTCCAGTCAAAATGTGGTGCTTTGTCCTTGGTCTTCCATGTCCTCACAATTATCTCTACACAGGGATGGTATTTCCTTGATTATATAAAGAAAGATTAACTGCAAATGAATTGGTTTCTTCTGCCTATACACAAAGGATGCCACTTTGGTCCTACTGCTCACACCATCAAATATTATTTTTAAGTCCAAGCAATTTTTCACATCTGAAGTACTGCCTTTATTTTCCCCAAACCAAATAATAGCAACTGTCTTGCTTCCAACAAAAATAGAGTGACAGAATTGTGTTTGCTTCTGGTTTTTATTTTTTCTAGATTATATCGGAAAACACAGAGGGAAACAATAGTCTCAGAGTATATTAGGCACAGGTTAGACAATACATTTCTGAAAAATAGTGGAAACATAGCCCGGCTATATATTGATTGGCTGACTTATTTATTCCTTATAAACTAGAAACACAAAAGGCTATCTATAAAATGTAATAACCGACCCGAACATAATACCTGACTTAATGTATTCTCTGAGTCACTGAAATTATCGAGAAATCCAATCCTGAAATAAAGTTTTACTCTTGGAAGCTAAATGTTTTTATATTAAGTATATGCTCTCAGCTGACAAAGCAGATGATACTCACATTGAATCATAATACAGAATACAAATATTTACTCTTTAGAATGCAAATTTGTCACAAGAGAGCTTTGTAAATCAAGAATTCTAAGGGATAGGTTAAGGGGTATTCTTGGACTCTCGTGACCAATCATACAGGGACATCAATTTAGCTTTTTTTTTCTTTTTTAATTTAAATTCAATTAGCAAACATATAATACATCATTAATTTTTGATGTAATGTTCAATGATTCATTAATTGCATATAACATCCAGTGCTCATCACATCACGTGTCCTCCTTAATGCCCATCATCCAGTATCCCATCCCCCCCACCTCCCCTCCAGCAACCCTCAGTTTGTTTCCTGGAGTCAAGAGTCTCTCATGGTTTTTTTTTTCTCCCTCTCTGATTTCTTCCCATTCAGTTTTCCCTTCCTGTCCCATGACCCTCTGTGCTATTCATTATATTCCACATATGAGGTGAAACCATATGATAATTGTCTTTCTCTGATTATTTCACTCAGCATAATACCTTCCAGTTCCATCCATGTCAATGTAAATGGTAGGTATTCATCCTTTCTGATGGCTGAGTAATATTCATTGTATATATGAACCACATCTTTATCCATTTGTTTGTTGAAGGGCATCTCAGCTCCTTCCATGGTTTGGTTACTGTGGACAGTACTGCTATGAAACAGTGGGGTGCAGGTGTCCCTTCTTTTCACCTACATCTGTATCTTTGGAATAAATACCCAAATGGTGCAGTTGCTGGGTCGTAGGGTAGCTCTATTTTTAACGTCTTGAGGAACCTCCATGCTGTTTTCCAGAGTGGCTTCACCAGTTTGCATTCCCACCAACAGTGTAGGAGTGTTCCCCTTTCTCCACATCCTCGTCAACACTTATTGTTCCCTGTCTTGTTAATTTTAGTCATTCTGACTGGTGTGAGGTGGTATCTCATTGTGGTTTCGATGGCATTTCCCTGATGGCAAGGGATGTGGAGCATTTTTTCAAGTGTCCATTGGCCATTTGTATGTCTTCTTTGGCTTTATACCTTGGGATCATGTTACGGTTAGCCATGGAGGAATGGACATACATTTGGAGGGAAAAGAATGGTGAATTTTCTGTAAGAATTCTTTTTTTTTTTTTTTTTAAGAATTCTTTGGAGAGTGTAAGAATGTCCTATTTTATCAGAGTCCAGAGTTGAGATACCCATGGGAAATAAATGATTGATAAAATTTTGCCAGGAATTGCATGCTGGCAGAGGGCTGGGAAGAAGGTTTTCCAAGGCCCTGACCTGATTATGGCACCTAAGTTTAAAATCCTACCTGAAGATCTCCTGAGGAATAAGCTTTAGTGCCTTAGCCTGAAACTTGTAATCACCACGTTCAATATCTAGTCAAGCACAGGAAATAACTCTGTAGGTATTAATATTGAATAAAACAAATGTTTGCTGAACATCCATCTTTACTCTTCAATTAGCTAAATGTGGCTTGAGCCCCACATTGACAATTGGATTTAGCCCTAATCTTCCCCAGATTTCCATTAGTTTCATTCATCTCATGCTTTTCTGCACCTCTTGCTTTTTTTGAGGATATTTTGTGGTTATTCACAGGCATCTTGAGTTTGATGCTAGTCCATTACATTTTATCTTCTTATTTCTGAATATGTGCTTAAGTCTATAATGTTCCCTGCAAAATACTTGCTTAGCTGCATTCTCATTTTCCCTGCTTTGGCATCCAGTCCATGCTAATATTTTATAACTCCCACTTAGCTTTCTTTAACCCATAAGTATTTCAAATCAGGTTCCTAGTTTCCAATTGTATTTGAAGGAGGGAGAAATTTCTTACTTGGCTGTTTTTAAAAATCAATCTCTGATTTATTACATTGTGATTTAAATATATAGCTCATAAAATATTTTGGGGGATTTGTCGAGACTTCCATTGTTGCCTAAAATGTGATCGTTTTTTAAAAGCTGTTCATGTTTGTTTAGAAGAATGTGAATTTTCTATATGTGGGTGCAGGATTTTTTGTGTTTGTATCTATTAAATAAACTTGTTAATTGTGTTATTGAAAGGTGTCTAGCCTTTAGTCATCATGGTCCTTTCAGTTTCTCAAATTTTCTGAGAAGCTGCATTAATTTCATCTTGCCATTCCCCTTAAATATTGCCTTATATATTTTAAAGACGCGTTGTCAGTGAATCCAAATCATTGTTGCTACACAAGCCATGCAATATGCAAACACTTCTGTCTCACACTGTTTTTAACTTCAAAAATGGTTATTATTTGTTATTAATGCATACTTACTTTGATCACACATTTTAATGACTTCCTACCTGATCATGGATTCTTTTTTGCGTGCCTTTTTATTTTTCAGTAATTTCAAAATTATTCACAGAAAAGTTGCAAGTTCAAAAAACTCACATATACCTTTCACCAGATCTCACGATTCTTAGCAGGTAACCATTTTTGCTTTCTATGTATTATTTTTCTGAAGGTATCACCTCACATCTGTAGGAATGGTTCTTTTCAAAAGACAAGGGGTAAATACTGGCAAGGATGGGGAGAAAAAGAACCCTGCTACAGTGTTGGTGGGTATGTAAATTGGTATAGCCATTATGGGGAAGAGCATCATTGTTCCTCAAAAATTAATACAGAATTACAGAACTACACATGATCCAGCCATCCCACTCCTGGATTTGATATAAAGGTATAAAATCAGTATCTCAGAGAGATTCCTGACTCCCATGTTCATTGCAGCATTACTCACAGTAGCCACGAAACAACCTAACTGACCATCTACGGATGAATGGAGTTAAAAAATGAGATTACACACACACACAGAGACATGTACATAGGAATATTACTGAGCCATGAGAAAGAAGGAAATTTGACCTGTGTGACAATATTGGATGAACCTTGAGGGCATTATGCTAAGTGTAAAGCAGAGAAGACAAATGCTTTATCAGTTATATGTAGAATTTAAAAAAGCCAAACTCATAGAAACTGAGAGCAGAATGGTGATTCCCAGGGGCAGGGACTTGGGGGAGTGGCAATGTTGGTCAAAGGGTACAAACTTTCAATTATAAGTGCTAAGTTCCGGGCACCTAATTATGGGGTCCATTATCAAAGGAATGAGACTGAGACAAAGTGAAAGTTATGCAAAGCTTTATTCTATGCCAAACATTAGAAGTCAGACTGACCGGCCAGGGCCGCCTCCGAAGAGAGGGCCCCGTCCCGATCTCACGAGCTGGTTTTTTTTGTTTTTTGTTTTTAAAGATTTTATTTATTTGAGAGAGAAAGAGAGAGAGAGCATGAAAGGGGCGAGGGGCAGAGGGAGAAGCCAGCTCCCTGATGAGCAGAGGGCCTGATGTGGGACTCGATCCTGGGACTCCAGGATCATGACCTGAGCCGAAGGCAGTTGCTTAACCAACTGAGCCACCCAGGTACCCCTCACAAGCTGGTTTTATAGAGCATAACCACAGACCTCAAGGTACGTGGCTTCTATTGTTAGGGCATTTACTCCCGGAACCGATACCAGGAACTGCTGGGATGTTTGGAACGCTGGGACGTGCTGGGGCATTTAGAACGGCTGGGACGTTTATTCCTGGAATGAAGTCCATAGATGTGAACAACAATATGGCTACCCAGGTAATATGGAGTCGCTCTAAGCAGGCCCTAATAGTTAAACAGGTTTTTTTTTTTTTTTTAAGAATTTATTTATTTGACAGAGAGAGATCACAAGTAGGCAGAGAGGCAGGCAGAGAGAGAAAAGGAAGCAGGACCCCTGCCGAGCAGAGAGCCGGATACGGACTCAACCCAGAACCCTGAGATCATGACCTGAGCCGAGGCAGAGCTTAAACCACTGAGCCACCCAGGTGCCCCGTTAAACAGGTTTTTAACATTAAATCAGCCATAACACTAATGAACAGCATGGTGACTGTGGTTGATGCTACTATATTGTATACTTAAAATTTGCTAAGAAAATAGATCTTAAATGTTGGCACACACAAAAGAAACAGTAATTATGTGAGGGGATGGAGGTGTTAATTAACCTTACTGTGGGTCATCATTTTATACTGTATAAATGTATCAATTATCATGTTGCATATAAACTTATACAATGTGATATTTCAGTTATTCCCCAGGAAGCTGGGATGTAGGGGAAGAATAACCTATCAGTTCAATGACGGCTCCTTTATTGGATCTTTTTTAAGTGTTGGGACAGAGTGGTGTGCTCATTTTGGGGACCAGGCTGAAAGCGTTTAATGAAAATTCATTATGTCTACATAGTATGACTGGGACTATCTTCCGGGGGGGTGAACCCACATATGCAGAAAAAGACATAACAAAAATAATGAATAGAATAATAGAAGGTAATTAATAGAAGGTTTGAAATCACCTAGGTGTCCACCAATAGGAAATGGAAACCAAAATGTGTTCTATGCAAGTGATGGGGTAATAATGCTGAATGTAAGAAAGTACAAAGCAGAGTAAGATGTTTAACACGATAACACTTACTGTAAGTGAAGGTACAAGAGTGGATGCCTTTGATGGGGAGAGATGAAACTGGAACCAGGGATGATTAGTAGAGGAAAGAAAATAAATAAAAACCGAGATATATATGGATATATGATACCTTTCCACAACTCAGAATTATGAGTAATCCAATTTGGTGCACCTGAGGTTCATTTTATTAAAAAAAATTAGGTGTAACCACTAAAAGAACACAGTACAAAACCATTCACTTGGAAGCTGCTGGTGCCTGTCCCATGGGAATAGGCTTGCTGTAAGTGATCAAGAAATAGCCAGCATTTCCTTGCTTCATTTGCAGACTAATTTGTCTCATTACAGCACTGGCCACTGTTACTAATTTAGAAGATGATAAGAGAGAGATGTTCTTAATACCTGAACCATATACTGGAACTAAAATGGGGATCTGGCAGTGGTAACAATGGAATACCACAGCCAAGCACTTAGCAAAATAAGCTCAGGATATAGACCTGGGAATAAAATTGTTTGGCTCTCCCAATGTTATTGAAGCCTCTCATTTTAGAGAAATGTTTAAATGTCAACCTCAGAATCACCAGTACGAACGTTTCATGTCCTACCAAACTTTGTGGAGTTTTTCAAGTAGATAGAACACTAGCCAATTTATGATTACAATGAAAAAAATTGGACAAATGTCAGCTTCCAGTAGCTAAACTTGTTTACTAGTAAGCTTTCCTCCTGAGCTTGTCACACACAGCTGCAACACTTACCTGCTAACACTCAGCAGGACACGCATCCTCAGAACAAGAAGCTGGAAAACAGGCTCAGGGCTTCCGCCCTCCTTTTTGGCTCATTTGTCCCCACTTACCTTCATTGATTTCATGGCAGTCTTCTGACCTCTTCCTACCCCAAATCTGCTTTCTGGTTATCCTTGTCATTTGGTTTAATTGAAACTCATTCCTGGCCTGTTTGTTTGCCACAGTTGCATAGAAACCTTCGACTCTGAACTTGACCCACATTACATGGGCCTGCATGTCCCTAAAATAAGTAACTCTACTCACGAATACATTGCAAAATCTGCAACATCCCAGCCTCACCCAATTCCGAAACCTAATTTTATTCTTCACTGCCCACCATCTGGCCTTAGCAAACTGGCCGACTGTCTTATTTTTTGTGTGTCACAATGCCTATGTGCCTGAGTTATTTATTTTTTTTTTTAATTATCAACCCCTGAGAGTTAGGATTTAACTGTGTGTATTTGAGACTGTGTATACCATCTTTCTCCAGAATGATTCCCCACTCTTGCTAGACAGGAAGAAAAGAAAGGGAGAATTTAAAGAACATGCTTCTGTTCCAAGTTTAGACAGTGACCCTAACACATCATGAATAAGGAGTAATCAGACACTCCCCTCTGTCTGGGTCTTAAGAGAAGATAAACCAGTAAAAAATAAAGCCCGTGCATGCACACACAAGCATAAGCACATTTCTTCCCTTCTATGGTGGGCTCGTGAGAAGCTGGGGTTCCAGAAGGAAGGTGGGGTGGGGAGATATGGGTTGGGCTCCACAGTTGCTTTTGCTGGCTCCCCTCTCAGGGCGATGCCCTGGGCCCACCCTCCCTGCCCATGATCGGAAGTACAAGTATCCACACTCCAAGGGTACCATAACCACTGTAGCCTATCTCTTTTGCAAGAGGACTTGTGTTTAGACCTGTGAGAATATTCTGCCAGGCATTATTCCCATCCCTATCTTTACTTTCCTATGGGTGGGGGTGGCTTTTTGGTTTTGTAAGTGCATTGGGTCAAAGGACGTTTGGATACACTGAACCGCGCATGGGTCAAAGGACGTTTGGATACACTGAACCGCGCAGGCGAACTCAACAGAAATAAAATAAGCTGTAAGCCATTGACTTTAATCAGCAGAAATCTATGACACAGTACGCGTGCAGACATAGCCTCAACCAACTCAGATTTGTCTTGGGGCTTGCTCCACTTCCTTGGACCTTCGCTGCCTTTGCAGAGTTCTAGCCGGAACCTGCCAGTCATGCTCCAGAGAACACAAAGTGATCTTCAGCCTCTAGGCAGTGTCCAGTCTACCCTGAGACTCGTCTCCATTTTAGACTCTGCAAAGCCTGCATCCTGCCCTCTTGAGGTGCTTGTTCCTTTCTCCTCTCTTTTTAATAATGGCCTGTATTAGAGAGGCCGTCTTCTTTGCTCAGAGTTTGCCTCACATGTGTTCCGAGGAAGGCGTGATCCCTAGTAGATTTCTCCTCCCAGTACCTCTGCAAGTCTGAGAGTGATAGGAGCGAGTTCATGCCATTCGTTCCTTTGTTCATTCTTTCATTCATTCATCACCATTTAGCAGCCTATTATGTGACTGGTTCTTTGCCCAGTTGCTGGGTGTGCAAAGAGGAAAAGAACAGCACAGAATGCTGTGGTTACAGGATTGTCTCTGTTTAGAACCCATTTGTTGGCATGAGGAGCAAAAATGTGTTTGTGATTATAATATATTTAATATCCTGCTACATGACAGTGCTCTACGGGTAAGCACACGCCAGAGAACTTTGCATGTGTGCTGATGGTGCAGAAACCTGTGCATGCATGAAGGGGACTCCAGTGGCTTTTTGAAAGAGCAACTCAGGGGACCAAGGAGTGTCCTGAAGCAATCCTGATGGAGACCAGAGTCCTAGACGCCAGTCAGCCTCTCCCGTTTGGCAGACCTCCTCTCTGCAGCTCAGAAGCCAGGGTCTCCCTTCAGGAGGGATATGTGTTTATTTTTCTGTTGCAGGCCTGTGCAAATGCTTTGTGTTCAGACTGTTCTGTGACTTCAAAGAGGTTCGGGAAGCCAGAGTTAGCATGGTCAGCTTTCAAATTGCAATTTGAGGATAATATTTTGAAGGAGCTATACATGAAAGCAAAGGCAAACCTTGGGAAATGTTGTGAAAATATATTTTTCTCCTCACCAGCTAATTACCTCCTACTCATGGGAGCCCAGGGAGAGGGCTCCGGGTAAATGTTTATTGCCGTGGATGCTCCCTCATCACAGGGAACAGACAGTGCCCAATCCAAGTGTGCATTGACAAAGCAGAAATGCAAATAGATGGTTCACAAGGCATTTGATTTTGTTTTCTGGTTTTCATGCAAATCTGATGCGACAAGCCACAAACATGTAAGAACACTGAAGCTGCAGTTACACTTAAGACTGGGCCCTCACACTGGCTCCTCACCAATTCCCTGACCAGTTGTTAGGCAACTGGGTTGGGGGGAGGGGGGATGTTCCAATGCCAGGGGTTGTGCTAAGGTTGGTCTCATGGGGACAGCCACCAGCCCCATGTGGCCATGGACCGTGGCTGGTCCTATGTGTGTAAGAATACATCCTGGATTTTGAAGACTTAGTACAAATACATCCGTGTAAAATATAGTAAATCTTACATGGGTTGCAGATTGAAATGCTAACATTTTAAATATATTGAGTTAAATAAAATAGAATTAATATGTTACACTAGCTTTTTTACTTTTTACTTTTTTTTTTTTAACGTGGCCACTGGAAAATTTAAGATAACATATGTGGCTGGAATTCTATTCAGGTTAGACAGCAGGGCACTACAGTCAGAAGAAGGCAGTGGCAGAGAAGACATGGGTTTGCCTTTAAGGAACATCCCATCTTACCCATGTGACAGATTAAGTCAACAGACAACTAGGGCCACAGTTGTCGGCGCTCATGAGAAGGGCACCTAACCCCATCTGGTCGGAAAATGCTTCTCCGGTGTGGTAGCAGAGTAACGCCCCCTCCCCACCAAGAACCTCCAAGTCCTGATCTGGGGACCCTGTGAACAGAGCGCCTTACCCTGCGCGAAGGGTTTTGCAGGTGTGATTAAGTTAGGGTCCTCTAGATGGGGAGAGAGCATGGATTATCCAGGTGGGGCCGATGTAATCACAAGCGTACTTACAAGCGTACAAGGGAGGTGGAGGGAGATTTGACTACAAAGACGAAGTCTTTGTAGAAGTGATATGAGGAAACCTGAACCCCTGTTACTAGCTTTGGAGATGGAGGAAGAAGATCACAAAGCAAGAGCGCAGGCGGCCTCTAAAAGTTGGGAAAGGCAAGGAAGCAGATTCTCTGGAGCCTCCAGAAAGGAACACAGCCCCGCTGACCACCTCGACTTTACCTAGAAGACCTACGTAGCACTTTGAAATGACAAAACTATAAGGTAACGCATTTGTGTTGTTTTAAGCTGGTCTGAGGTAATTTGTTAAGGCAGAATAAGAAACTTACCCTCCAGGCAAAGTAATACCTACTCTTACAGCTGAACAATTAAGAGGAGTGATACAGGTGCAGAGTGAGGGCATGCGAGGGGCGAGAGCTCCAGCAGGGAGAGTGAGCCTTGTGCACCTTTCCAGCGTCTGCTGGTAGACTGGACACAGCCCTCCTGGTTCAGTAGCTGTTTTCAGATCAGCCCTCAGTGTTTTGTGACAAGTATCTGTTGTCTATTTTCGGGTTCCCTGTTTTTACACCCACCAGATGCTCCAGTGCTTCCCTCTTCTCCATCCCTTGCACACACGGATGCCCCGCGGGTTTCGTGGTGGCTGGTCCTCTCGGGTTTGTGAGGATACCTTGTCGCCGGTTTATCGTACATGTTGCTGCCTGTAGGGTTTTGGGTCCTGTTTCGTTTTGCTCTCTAGTCACTCTCTGTTTATAGGAGGAGTGGGAGCGATTGGGGAAGATTATAGAACTATGAATGGTTGCGCCTACCGGTTTTGAAGAGTCAGACAAGGAAATTGAGGCTTAAAAGTGAAGTAATTTGGGCCACATCTTAAGTAAAAGGCAAAAATTGTGATGGAATGCCAATCTGACTCCTCTTTCTCCTGAGGTCATGCAAAAAATCACCCAGTTCTGACTTCCACAGTTTGAGACGGATATTGACAGAGCACAGAATGATCCTAAGTGAACTGTCACATTCCTTCATTTATTTTGCAGAGACTTACTGAGCTCCCCTCCATGGGTCTGGCTCTCTACCAGGGGCTAAAAACAAAACAAGAGGAGGCAAACAAATCAGTCCCTGCTTTTACAAAGCTCCCATTTTACTGGAATATGAGGAACAGCTAAATGCAATTAATGTGCCTGCTGCCTGATGCCCCAGCCAAGGCAGGGAACTCGTGCATTCTTATCAATTATAGCTATTATTACTATGTTTACTTTTTTTTTTCTACCGGTCCTAGTAAGTATCCTGCTAAATGCATTTACCTAAGAGTCCTCCAAGTTACCCAAGTTCTTTGCCTCTGGCTCACACAAGGCATCAGAGAGAAGTGAAATAGTTCATTAAAAAACAGTAAGAATGGGGCACCTGGGTGGCTCAGTGGGTTAAAGCCTCTGCCTTCGGCTCAGGTCATGGTCCCAGTGTCCTGGGATCGAGCCCCACATCGGGGAAAAAAAAAAAAAAAAAAACAGTAAGAATGGGGGGACCTGGGTGGGTCAGTCTACTAAGCGTCTGCCTTCAGCTCAGGTCATGATCTCAGGGTCCCAGGATCGAGTCCCACATTGGGCTCCCTATGGAGCAGGGAGCCTGCTTCTCCCTCTACCTCTGCCTGCTTCTCTCTCTGCTTGTGTTCTCCCTCTCTGTCAAATAAATAAATAGAATCTTAAAAAAAAAAAAAAAGCAAGAATACCACTCCCTATAATCTCTTTCTACACATATACATATCCTATTGGTTCTGTTTCTCTGGAGAACCTTGATTAATTTCTTCTAAGAAATTTTTTTGAAGGTTTTATTTATTTATTTGTCAGAGAGAGAGAGAGAACACGGCGTGCACAAGCAGCAGGAAGCAGCAGGCAGAAGGAGAAGCAGGCTCCCCTGATGGGAAGGGAGCCTGATGCAGGACTTGCTCCCAAGATCCTGGGATCATGACCTGAGCCAAAGGCAGATGCTTAACCTACTGAGCCACCTAGGCATCCTCCAGAGAAATTTTAGTAGCCATATTCTTTAAAAAAAAAAAAAAAAAAAAAATCTGGAGATTGAACATCTTGCTATCCAGAGCTTTGCCTAGAGGTACCTTCATAGAGTGTGCAGATTAGGCTTTAAAGGTGGATGTAAATTTGAATTCTGGTTGTGCCATTTGCCATATGACTAGACTAGGGTGAGTCACTTCAAATCTCCCTCAAACCTCCCATCCTCAACTTAGCTGGAAAATGGGAATCCACATCTCACTCAGAGAATGGGTGTAACAATTGGCCAGCTTGGAAAGCTTCTGGCACACAATAGATACTCGATAACTTGTATTTAAACATTACTAAGGAGTAAAAATGAGATTTTCTACCCTTAGGTGGTGACAGCTGTCACTAACTTTTCTAGGCCTCACTTGAGCTGGAAGAAAAGTACACTTCTTGAATCTCAAAGAAATCCTGGATTTCCTTCAGTAATCAATATTCAGCCAAGGACTCTGGCCTATTTTCGTCATTTCTCTGAATACTGAAACCTCAGGTAATCAACCTCATTGTGTAGCTGCATTTCTCTCCACAAAGTTATTCATAACAAGATGACAATTAGGTGCAATTATCTCCAGAGACTGAATGGTAATCACCACAGAGTGGAATTAAATTTCCATAGTATAAGGAAATTGAGAAAGTGAGGTGTCTTGACACCTTTGGCAAACTATTCATTTGCTTGTCTTTTTGCACAAAACTGTAATTTAGAAAACTGTTTTTTCTAACAAAACCCAATGGGACAGCTTACAGGTTTTCCCTCAAAACTGGTATGTCCCTGGATAGGACTTCTCACAGGGGAAGAATTTAGATTTCTTGAGCCCAGGCTAAATTCCAGGCACTGTGATCCTAGGGTCACCTCTTTCATCTGGCTCCATAAAATTGGCATTCAGAATCCCATTCTAGGGATTTAGAAATTCAGGCTCAAAGAGATGAGGTAAATTACCCAATGTTTCAGCATTCAGATTCAGTTTTTGTCTTACTCCAAAGTCCACTATTATCAACACCACACTGCTTCTGTCAGGCAACATATTCTTTCTTCTAAAAGCTGATCAGATCTTGAGCCTAGTGAGAATTCCACAACATGAGCAAAATAGTTGGTTCTTTCTCATTGTCAGTAAAGTTGCATAAGGATGATGTTTGGCTGTTTCCCTCCTGTTAATATAATGGAGTATAGTATAATTAACATAACATAACATAACATAACATAACATAACATAACATAATGGGATGTATTATAATATAAAACATACCTAGATCAGGGCCTTCCTCCCCAGATCAAGTCCTCCCATAATCCTGAGTCTATAACCACTTGGACATCCCATCCAGTGCTTACATTTCCTGATTTCCTCACCCCCAGTGAGTTTTCTCCAACTTCAGCCACTCAGACTTATGGCCATGAGACTTTGTTACATAAAAACTATTATACCAAGCAATCATTAACCATGCATCCCACCATCTGTGCACCTCCTTTTGCTTTAACAACAACTCCTACTTCAACCATTCTTTGACCCCCATGTGATCTTCAGTCCATTAATCCTTCTGATTTCCCCCATTCATTATCTACTTCCTTTTTCCCTTAATTAAATTAGAGTCAAGTGTCTATCATTTTCATTACACTCTTACTGATACCCTAAGTTCCTTTGTCTCTATAAATCTATATAAACTTAGAAAAATGATGACAATATAATAAGTGAAAAGTAGATTTAAAACTCACTATGAAGAATAGCATGAATTTTATAAAATATATATATGGATGACTGTGTGTATATATAGAGAAAAATATTCAGAAGAATATTCCCCAGAATATTAACCAAGATTATGTGGAGATTTATAGGTAAACTATATTCTGACTCTCTTTAACAAATACATACCAATCTTACAATCAGGAAAAGGATATTATTTTCAAAATGGAAACTTTTTAATAAAGAATTGTGGAGGGATGTCTTGATACCTCTCTTTCTTTCTTGGGGAGTCAGTGCTCTTGTTAGAAATGTGTTTGACTAAACAGGCAGAATTCCAAGAGGGGTCTCACCCTGAGTTGTGGCTGTCAGACAGGCAAATGGAATGTTGTCGTTGTTCTTACAAGAGGTAATGCTGTCCCATGATGAAGGTAGGGGGCCTAGGCTTCTACCATCTGTTCCTCAGTGATCCAGTTAGGGCCGCCTTTGCAATCTTCATGAAGAAGACTTTGGGTTCCCCAAATGTAACCCACCTGGGAACACTTCTGCTAACAGATCATCCTTGGATAGAAAAATTTAGACATTTCTCATTCCTTGGAAGCAAGCTTTCTCACATCAGGATTATACCCATACATATAATAAAACTTAGAAGCAGAAAGGACTAGGAATAAAGTCTGTCCTTTTGACTGAAAAAATATAAACCAGCATCCTTTCTCAAATAATATGAATGAGTCATAGAATCAAAGAATAATTTGTCCCTTAGCTGACCTGAGAGAATAGAACCTATAACAGAAGCTCTAACACTTCAGCCATTGCTTTTATCAATATCAAATAATGAGAAGAAAAAAATTGGGGGATCAGATGGACCCGCATTTAAATTCTAACTCTTCTAGAGACCAGTTGTGTGAACTTCTGAAAGTGTCTAGTATTCTTTCTGAGCCTCATTTTCTTCATTGACAGAGTAACTAAGACAGCATTCACTTCAGAAGGCTTCTGTGAAAATAAAAGGAGGCAATAGTGTAAAACTCCCCACTCAGTGTGGGGTGCCCAGTGCACATTCTAGGTACCTAGTGCACTATTAGTCCCCTAGCATTTTCTGTTCGGTCACTTGTCTTGAGAAAGCCTCAATGTCAACATATGATAGATGTCTCGCTACCCAGAGATGGGAGGTTGACTTGACCCCGTTATCACTACTAAATGTCTCTTTTGAATCCCTGTAATGCTTCCTGCCTTTACAGTTTCAATGATGGTAGTATAATTATACCAGTGTAATTTTGGTTTACATCATATATCTTTTTCTACTTTTTTACCCTCAATATTTCTATATAATTTTATTTAAAGTGTTCTCCAGTAAGTAGAATATAACTGGATTGTGTTACTTTTATCTAGTTGGATAGACTTAGTCTTTAAGTTAAAGTATTATTTCATTTACATTTAATATAACTACTGAAGTATTTGGATTTAAACATCTTATTATTTGCTGTCTATTTCTCTATCTCCTTTATATTTCTTTTTGTTTTCTTTTGCATTAATTTTTTTAAAGATTTTATTTATTTGGCAGAGATCACAAGTAGGCAGAGGCAGGCAGAGAGGTGGTGGAAGCAGGTTCCCTGCTGCCCAGAGAGCCTGACTTAGGGCTTAATCCCAGAACCCTGGGATCAAGACCTGAGCCGAAGACAGAGGCTTTAACCCACTGAACCACCCAGGCACCCCTGTATTAATTTTTAAAAATCTCCCTCTCCTTCCATTAACTTGCTTACTATGCTTTATTTTATTATTCTTTTAGTGATTACTTCAGAGATTATAACCAGTATTTTGGCATATTTTAGTAGAATATAAAATAGTGTTTTTTTTTTTTACCATTTCCCAGACAATGCAAAGACCTCTTTCTCATCTTTTATCATTTTTGTTGTGTTTTTCAATTCTCTTCCATTATTGCTATTTCTGTTCAGTCAACATACATTTATATTTGCTCATGTTTCTCCTTTCCAATATTCTTCATTTCTTCCTGCATGTTTTTGCTTTCTCTACCATCATTTTCCTTCTACCTTTACTCTATTTCTTACTTGTCCACTGGTGACATTTTTTGTCAATTTGTGCTTGCTTGGTTTTATTTTTTCATAGAACCCAGGTTGACAATTACTTCTCTTTCAAAACATTAATCCATAATCCTACTGTCTTTTACCTTCTATTCTTTTTAACAACACATTAGCTGTAATTCCTTTGAAGATAATATATCTTTCTTCTCTTGCTGCTTTGAAGATTTTTTTTCTTTTTGTCTTTGTTTTTCATCAGTTTTACCATAATGTGTGCAGGTTTGATTTTCTTAGTTATTATCCCATTTGAGTTCATAGTGGTTCCTGGATCTGTGACTTGATGTCTAAAATTAGACTTGAGAAAAAAATCCAGTCATCACCTCTCCATTTGTTGCTTCTGCTTCATATTTTCATTTCTTCTTCTGCAACTATAATTATATACCTACTAAAATTTTTTGCTATGCTCTATCTTCCTTGTATCTATTTTTTGGACTCTCTTATTCTTTAACTTCACTTCTCTTTAATCTGAATATTTTCTTCTGATCTTTCAGTTCATGAATTTTTTTGTTTAGCTGCTGAATATCCTGTTAAACATACCTATTGACATCTTAATTTCTGTTACTATGTTTCCTGTTCTACAAATTTCCATTTGAAATAGAAATTTTACAGTTTCCTGTTTTCCTCTATCTTTTATGTCTTTGTACATATTAAGCATAAAAAATTTTAAATCCCATGATAAAGAACTTCATTATCTGGATGCCTTCTGGAATTATTTCTTTTTGTTGGTTTGTTTTTAGTCAAGTATTCTATTTTTATGCATTTAAAAAAATTGCTGGACATTATATATATATATAATTTGTGGAAATAATATGACAAGAGATATTGAAAAGGTTTGAGGATTTCCACTACCCAAAAGTCTTATTATAAAGTTACAGTAACCAAGGCAGTGAGTTATTAGCCCAAGAATAAGCAAACAGACCAATGGAATAGAATGTCCAGAAACAGATCCTCACATACAGATATTTGATTCATGATAAATGACTGCAGTGGAGAGGTGAAAGGATTATATTCTAATAAACTGCACTGGGTCAATTAGATATTTATATTCGGGGAAAAAATGAATCTAGACCCCTATCTTTGTGGAGTGCTGGTAATATTCTGTTCTGGGTTTGGGTGCTTGTTACATGTATGTGTTTGTTTTGTGAATATTCATTGAGGTGTATACTGTTTGTATATATTTATACTTTAATGAGTGTTTTTAAATTACCTGTGAAAACCACTTTTTTAAAAAAAGATTTTATTTACTTCTTTGACAGAGACCACAAATAGGCAGAGAGGTGGGGGGAAACAGGCTCTCTGCTGAGCAGAGAGCCCAATGTGGGGCTAGATTCCAGGACCCTGAGATCATGACCTGAACCTAAGGCAGAGGCTTAACCCACTGAGCCACCCAGGCACCACTGTGAAAACCACTTTTATACAAAGCCACCAGTTCTCTTTAGTGCCACATTATAAAAGATAAATAAAAATTAAAATAAAATTTAAAAGTAAAAATATCAAATATTAGCTTCCTGAGCATGACCTTATCATCTTGACCTGAGTTGTCCAATATGGTAGCCACTAGCTACATGTGGCTATTGAGCACTTCAAACATAGCTATTAAGCACTTCAAATATGGCTAATCCAACTGAGAAACTGCTTTTAAATTTTTATTGAACTTTAAAACTTATCAATAACATAGTTATTGGGGGGAAAATGAGTGTGGAACAACTTGGGTATGTGAATTTACTTTTTCAACTGTAAGTTTTATAAAATCTTAAACACAAAGCAAGTATTTCTGAAATGCTAAAAATTTAGCAGCTGAATTGAGATGTACTCTAAGATACATGAGATTTGGTGTGGAAAAAATGTAAAAATCTCATTAATTTTTATATTGATTACATGTTGAAATGATAATGTTTTAGACATAATAGATTTAGTAACACATTTTATGTGTTACTAAAAAGGTATAAAATAATATATATAAAAATATATATTATTTTATATAAATATATATTTATGTATAATATATATATAATTATATATATAAAATACCTTATAAAAATAATATACCTTTTTATTTTAGTTTAATTTTCCCTGCACATAATTGGTTTATTGAAAAATCTGATTCATTGTGATACAGGTATAGAATTGCTTTGTTGTTTTTCTTTTCTTTTTTCTTTTTCCCCTCCCCCTCCCCCCAGTCCCATAGGCTCCACACCAGTGGAGAGCCCAACACAGGGCTCAAAATAAACCATGAGATCAAGACCTGAGCCAAGATCAAAAGTCAAACATTCAACGAACTGACCCACGCAGGTTCCACTCTTTTTTCTTTTTTTTTTTTTTTTTTTTTTTTTTACTTTTAATTCCAGTATAGTTAAGTTACAGTATTACATTAGTTTCAGGTATACAACATAGTAATTCAGTAATTCTATATATTACTCAGTGCTCATCATGACAAGTATACCCTTAATTACCTTCACCCTTTCCCCCACCCACCTCCCCTCTGGTAACCATCAGTTTGTTCTCTATAGTTAAGAGTCTGTTTCTTAGTTTGTCTCTTTTTTGTTGTTGTTGTTCATTTGCTTTATATCTTAAATTCCACATATGAGTGAATCATAAGATATTTGTCTTTCTCTGACCAACTTATTTCACATAGCATTATACTCTCTAGATCCATCCATGCTGTTGCAAGTGGCAAGACTTCATTATTTTTATGGCTAAGTAATATTCCATTATGTATAGATATAGATAGCACTTCTTTGTCCACTTATCTAGTGATGGACACTTGGGCTACTCCTATAATTTGACTATTGCAAATAATGCTGTAGTAAATATAGGAGTATATATATCTTTCCAAATTAGAGTTCATTTTCTTTGGGTAAATACCCTTAATAGAATTACTAGATCATAGGGTAGGTCTATTTTTATTTTTTGAGGAACCTCCATACAGTTTCCCACAGTGGCTGCACCAGTTTGCATTCCCACCAACAGTGCAAGAGGGTTCCTTGTTCTCCACATCCTCACCAAGATGTGTAGTTTCTTGGGTTTTTTATTTTAGCCATTCTGACAGGTGTGAGGTGATATCCCATTGTGGTATTTGATTTGTATTTCCCTGATGATGAGTGATGTTAACCATCTTTTCCTGTGTCTGCTGGCCATTTGTATGTTTTCATTGGAGAAATGTCTGTTCATGTCTTCTGCTATTTTTTTATTTGATTTTTTTATGTGTTATTGTGTAAGTTCTTTATACTTTTTGGATACTAATCCTTTATCAGATGAGCCATTTGCAAATACATTTTCCCATTTAGTAGATTATCTTTTAATTGTGTTGATAGTTTTCTCTGCTGTGCAGAAGTTTTTATTTTGAGGTAGTCCCAGTACTTTATTTTTGCTTTTTTTTCCTTGCCTGAGGAGACGTAAGTGGAAAAATGTTACTACAGCCAATGTCAGAAGAATTACTGTCTGCATTCTCTTCTACGTTTTTTATGGTTTCAGGTCTCACATTTAGGTCCTTAATCCATTTTGAGTTTATTTTTGTGTATAGTGTAAGTGGTCCAACTTCATTCTTTTACATGTAGCTGTCCTGTTTTCTCAACACCATTTGTTGAAGAGACTTTTTCCCTTCACATATTCTTGTGGCCTTTATTGAAAATCAGTTGATCATATAATTGTGGATTACTGGGGTCTCCATTCTGTTCCATTGATCTATGTGTCTATTTTGTGCCAATACCTTATGGTTTTGATTACTACAACTTTGTAGAATATCTTGAAATCTGGAATTGCAATACCTACATTTTTGTTCTATTTCAAGATTGCTTTGGCTATTCTGGGTCTTTTGTGGTTTCATACAAATTTTAGGATTGTTTGTTCTAGTTCTATGAAAGTGCTGTTATTTTAATCAGAATTACATTAAATCTATAGATTGTTTTGGGTAGTATGGACATTTTAATAATATTTGTTCTTTCAATCCATAAGCCTGGAATATCTTTCCAGTTGTTTATGTCATCTTCAATTACTTTCATCAGTGTTTTATAGTTTTCAGAGTACAGAACTTTCACTTCCTTGGTTAAGTCTGTTCCTCGGTTATTTCGTTATTTTTGATGTAGTTGTAAAAGGGATTGTTTTTTCTTTCTTTTTTTTTTAAGATGTATTTATTTATTTTAGAGATAGAGGACATGCATGTGTGCAAGCACGACCATGGGTTGGGGTGGCGGTGTGGGGAGGAGATAGTTTGGACAGAGGGAGAAGAGGGAGAAAAGAAGACTCCCCATTTAGTATGGAGCCTGACATGGGGCTCACTCCCATGACCCACAGATCATGACCTGAGCCGAAATCAACAGACACTTAACTGACAGCCACCCAGGTACCCTGGGATTGTTTTCTTAATTTCTCTTTAGGCTTCTTAATTATTTATATTACATAAATGTAATGGATTTCTGTATATTGATTTTGTATCCTGTGACTTTACTGAATTCATACGTTAGTTCTAGTATTTTTTTTTTTTTGGCGGAATGTTTAGGGTTTTCTATACATAATATTATGTCAAATGCAAATAGTGAAAATTTAACTTCTTCCTTGCCAATTTGGATGCCTTTTATTTCCTTCTGTGTCTGATTGCTATGGCTGGGACTTCCAGTACTATGTTGAATGAAAGTAATGAGAGCGGTATTTTAGTTTTTGCTAATGTGGCTCTTAGAAAGTTTAAAATTGCACATACAGATTGCATTGTCTTTCTATGGGACAGAACTGACCTAGATGAAATAAACATGGGAAAAACATGAGAGAAAGGGTCTCTTTCTAGTCTTCACTCATAAAATGCATCAGCCTAATTAAAGATAATAAACATCAGTAAATATTCCTCAATTTGGATTTAATCATAGGTCAGATTTTTTCTCAAACACTTCTGGAATTGTTTGTTAAATGTAAAAATACTTTTACAAAGTAAAAAAAGTAAAAGTATACAAAAACAGGTAGAATCTGTTTTCAAGTGCATTATTGTCTCCTTTGCTAGACAGCAAGCTCCTTAAGACCTGAGACCAAGTCTTTTACCTCTATGCATCCTTAAACACTGGCTTGTCTGAACAAGTGTTAGGCACTCAATAAGTCCTTGATGGTTAATTTCCAGAAGCCCTTCTGTGTAAAAGCTGAAAAACATCCAGTCTGTGAGAAGTGTTTTATTTGAAAAGCTGGGCTTTCATTCTTTGTTGCTGCTAGATTGACTAGGAATGAAAAAACCAGTATTTGCTGTTTTTGTCTAGACATTTATCTGTTGCTGCTTTAGATCCTATGAACTATAAAACTCCTACTGAAATCAAAGCCAAGGTGTAAAAGTAGATAATTGGATAATAAAGAAGACCTGGTAAATATCTATACTCTGGACTTTTGGTTTAAAATGTTTACAGATTATGGGGTGCCTGGGTGGATCAGTTGGTTGAGTGTCTGCCTTCGGTTCAGGTCATGATCTCAGGGTGCTGGGATCCAGCCCCGCATCAGGCTTGCTGCTCAGTGGGGAGTATGCTTCTCCCTCTTCCTCTGTGATCTCTTCATTTTTACTCTCTCTCAATAAATTAATAAAAATCTTTACAAATTAATTAACCTGTAAACATTTAATTTATTACTCACATTTACCATTCTTCTTTCCTAAAACACCACTATATTCCAGAAAAGGGATAAAGACATACACCTGTGAGGATAAAAAGAACAGAAAACAGCAGACAAAGATAGCAGGTGCAGAACTCAGAAATTGGTGGAGATGGGGCAACTGTCTTGGCAAAATCATAGAGTACAAAGCTAACTACGTAAGGAGCAAAGCCAAGAAGCAAGAGGGTTATGGTAAAGAACTCCCGAAGTCTCATAAATTGGAGGTTCCAGTGACCTCTGAAGTATGGTAGGTACAGAAAAGAAGAGAGTGGTTGAAAGTCTGCATAGGGAGACTTGAGTTTCTTTTCCTCATGATCTCCTTTTCAGGGGATCCTTACCTGATATTATACAAAAATACAGCAAGTCTTGGCCTGATACTCTACTTGGTAGAGTAAATCCAACCACTTAACCATGCATATATGCATGTGAACTGCTTCTGGAAGAGAACATCAATCTTAAACATGAAATTACAGCTAAGAATCAGAAGACATTTAAGAAAACCCTGCATATAAAAGACAGATACTAAACGGAAATAAGTCTGACAAAGAGACAAAGCATAAGAGAAGAAAATTTACCCCAACACACTCACAATGTGCAAAAGAAAAAAGTTTACTTCTCCAGAAAAGAAGAGGAGGAAGCTATAAAAAGGAACATCAGATTTTTTTTTTCAAGTTTGTAACTTTTGAGGTAAAGAGAAGACTCTAAGATCTCTCAGTGAAGGAAAAACAGTCACCTGAAAGGATCAGTAATCAGAATTTCATCGGATTTCTCAATCACGATACAAGAAGCTGCCATGTAGATGACCACGTGGAAGACAATGGGATGACACATTCAGAGTCTTCGGGAACAAGATGCATACTGCATTTCTAGATGCAGCTAAACTCTAAAATGAGAGCGGTGGTAGGAAAAGAAATATTTCCAGATATGTCAGGTCTCAAATTATCTCGCAAGAACACTTTCTCAGGAAATCAATGCAAGATATCTGACACCAGAATGAAGGTACAGTCCAGGATGGAGGGAAACTGAGCTCCTAGAAGACAGGTAGTCTACCCAGCAGAGTAGGGAACAGAAGTCTCTGGCCAGTGGAGAAGGTACAATTCCAGGATGAACACTATGCAGCAGCCCAGATTCAAACAGGAGGACAGTGAGCTCCAGAAGGAGAAGATAACACTGGGAATGTTCTAACATACAGAGATGAGGTTTACTCTTCTAGTGCAAAGTCTGGCATGAATGATTGATAGGTGCAGTAGAAATTCGCAAAAAAAATTTTTTTAAATGAAGCAATTGATAACTTCAGGCAAAACAAAGTTTAGTCATAGCAGGAACTGCATGACTCAGCTCTGAATAAGAAGGTAAACAATGAATAATGATTTAACCATAAAGATGACACAACTATATAGGGGTCAAGGAAGTGTTTGTGGTGAGGGAAGAGCATAAGACAGCAAATTCTCGTTTGCCAGGCAGTTTTTTTTAATAGATATTAATATTGAAATATTAATAGATATAAGTAGATATCTAATACTGATTTCAATAAATATTAATAGAAATATGCTATTTAAAAATCAGTAGATAGGGGCTTACTTGGTTAAGCATCTGCCTTAGGCTCAGGTTGTGATCCCAGGGTCCTGGCATTGAGCTCCACGTTGGGCATCCTACTCAGCAAGGAGTCTGCTACTCCCTCTACCCTTCCCCTTGCTCGTGCTCTCTTTCTCTCTGTCAAATACTTAATCTTTCAAAAGAGAAAAAAGTAATCAGTAGATAAATTCCAGAATATATACTCCCCAAAAACTTCATAGTGATTGCCTCCAAGAAATCACCCCTGGAAAATGAAGGAAGTATGGAGGATAAGGGACTATTTCTCTCTCAGCTATGTGTATGCATTGATTTTTCTTTAAAAAAGAACAACTAAAATTTACTTTTTTAAGTAAAAAAATATACACTTTATTCTTCAGCAGTTTTGAAATCATATACGTGTCTCATTTGAATGTGACTCCACTCCTTGGCTCCTTGGCGTCCCAGCTTCATCAGTTTAATCCTGAACATGACCCATGCTCCTGGTGCTGGGAGAGATGCTTTCCTGATATTCACTCATGGAATCCTCACAACAACCATATGAGGAAGTTCACTGAAATTCTGTTTTCAAATAAAGAAATAGAGAATCTGAAACAGAATTAAAAAAAAAAATTCCCAGCATTCCTTGGAGTCACTGCTGATTCAGTGACCTATTTCTGGCCAAGAAGATGTAAACAGAAGTCTGCATGTACTTCATCTTCCTTGTAGCAGAAACACAGGTAAAGTATGCTGCAGCCTTCTTGAAATGAGGAACATACAAGCCACACACAAAGAATGAAGGCTGGAAAAAATGGAAAAATCTTCTTAGTGAGCCACCAAGCCATTCATGAGTATCTACCTCCAGACTTCTTAAGTGAGAAAAATAAAAGTGTTTAAAATACTTGAGCCACTCCAGTAAGATTTCTGGTGCACAACCCAGTAGATACAGTCTCCAAGCCTCTTCTCTTTCCCAGATCCTGTTGCCCCTCAGATGCCAAATCAAAACCGTCAGGGGAGAAGAGTGCAGTTCCAAGTACAGATTTCCCTTTTGGAGATGTTCTTTCACATTTCTCTCTGAAGGTGCATGAAGGTAGGAGGCTCCTGAGAAAGTGCTGGTGAACTGCAAAGTCACAGAAGCAGCCAACTTCCTGAAGCATGAGTCATTATTTCCTTGGCTCAGTGGGCTAATCAGTGGAAACTTTCCTTTGGAAGATTGTTGCTGGGATCACTTAGGATGGCAGAATGGCATGAGGACAGCTGTAGCCCAGAGCTAAGCAGGAATCATACTGGACTCAAATGGCTTTTTTTTTTTTTTTGCATCTTTAAAGTTAACTTATTTTGGCATAAGTAACAAACATAGGAATGATATTAAAAAGTAAAGAAAAAAAATCACCTCTACCACAAATGTTTTCATCTTGAGTTTTGAGTTTATTTAGAATCCCGGTACTCACATATGCTTACTTTTCATCACTATAATAGTATATACACATTTTCACATTGCCTTAACATTATCACAACAAACCCTAAAAGTTTTTCCACACTCATTTTAGTAACATATTCTTTTAATAAATACCTACTCTGTGATAGGCAGTAATGTGAAAACTACAGACTGAAAAATATTTCATCAAGTAGATGTATCATGGTTTACTCAACCATTCCACTAAGAATGGATATTTAGTTCTTTTCTCAAGTTTTTCCTTTTATAAATAAAAGATGCTGCTGTGATCATCTTCATAGGCAGACATTTTGGCTTCCGATCATTAGTTCCAATTGTGAGTAGTGAGATTACTGGATCAAAGAGTAAGAATATCTGAAGACTCTTAAACATAAATATTTTCAATGGGGACCTCAGCTACCTTCACCAGAGTTGCACTGTGCTTCCTTTTTCAGGTCAGCATCTTTTGAACCGAAATCTTAAATGGTTGACTTTGATTAGAAGAACCCAAGTTACGTGTGTTTGTTGTAGTAGTGAGGAAAGTTGGAGAAGAAGTGACTATCCAATTTCTACCTTGAGACACTGAGATATATGGGGGAAATTTCCCAACATAGAAATGTGTTTAGAAAGTATTAGCCCCTGGGTGGCACCTGGGTCACTCAGTGACTTCAGCTTCTGACTTGATTTCAGCTCAGGTCACAATCTCAGGCTCCTGGGATTAAGTCTCACATTGGGCTCACTGCTCAGCAGGGAGTGCTTCTCTCCCTCTCTTTCTCTGACCATCAACCCACTTGTGAGCACACTTTTTTGCTCTCTCTCCAATAAAAAATCTTTAAAAAATAAAAGAAGTAGTAGTAGCCAGCCCAAACTCATGCTATCTTTTCTTATGACTGAATTGACTAGGACAGTTCTCCCAGTAGACCCTACAATATGGCTTCATCTTTTACCACTCAACTGACATTATTCTTAAGAAGGTCTCACTTGACCTTATATCCACCAAATCTACTAGTCACTTTTTAGCCTTTCTCTTGCCAAGTGCCCTAACTTTATTTTGGTAATTCCTCCTTTTCTTTGAAACTTAATGCTTTGGTTCCCATCGCATTATACTTGACGAGTTCTCTTTCTTCATATCAGACAGTTCCTTCTTGGTCTCCTTTTTGATCTTCCTCCACTGATCCCCAAATATTCGTATTCTTTGAGTTTCACATGTAACTGTATCTTCTCATTATTCTAGATACTTCTTCTCAAGCAATATCAATTTCCCTCATCAATTTAACTATCACCTTATATCAGTCAGGCTTTGGATAGGAAAAAAGAAACCACTTTATGTATGTCAAATATAAAGGGCTTAAAACAGGAAACAACAAACCTTGAAAGGACTATGGATAGCGAAAGTCAGAAGAGCCACCACAGATGTTCTCAGAGGTCATTTTGGCTCTCTTGACTTGCGTGAGTCGTTATAAAGAGCTCTCCTACAGGCTGCTTTGAACCTCACATCTCCCCTATATCTGCCTGCAGTTGGCTCTGGAAAGTAATGGCCTCTTTTGTCTTCCAACTCTCTAGTGCATCCTGTCTTAAATCTCTGTACTATACTTTCTAGAGCAAGAGTATCCATCCAGTCACAGAATCCCCAGAAAAGATGAGATTCACTGTATTTGGACTCTTCTAGGTATACATTCAATTCTTAACCCAGCTCTCTAGGTGACACACATGACTTGTCTATGCTCATCAGTACATGCCATTCTCCCAAACTCAAGGTGATTGGCTTAATCTAAGTCACATGCTCTACACCCACAGAACCACAGGTGGAATCAGCTTCCCAGAAACAAATAGATCCCAGTTAAAATCAAAGTCTCTTGTAGAGGGGGAAAGAAGGAAAACAGGAATCCTCAGGTGTCCACTGTCCAACCCTACTTCCACTGTCTTCATTTTCTCCTGCAAAACCACAGGAGTCTTGTCATAACCAGTAACTCCTCCCCTACTCCATGTTTCTCACTACAGCCAGTCACTTATGTAACATGTAAATCCCGCCCATCACTTCTGTCCCCTTCACCTAATTCTAGATAAAGTCCCTGTGATCTGGTCCCATTTACCTTACACTCATCTCTCTCTAATCCCAGCCTCACTTTTTATGCTCCAGTAGCCTCCAAATACAACATGCCTGCCACCGTGCCTGGCATGCGGTATGTGCTCTACCAGTGGTTACTGCGTAAGTAAATAAATGAATAAATGAAATGAGAGGAGAGTATTGATTTTCATTCTAAAATAAAACTAAGGCTAAGGTAGACTTCTGGTTCTTTTTGTATCTCACTTCCCTCCCATCCTGCACAGGGGCTCTATGCACAGTGGGTGTTCAAAGATGCTTGTTAGTTGACAAAATTAGCACATTCATTTTACCACCCAAGAAAGAGCTCCATTGAATTTTGATTCCTGGCAATTTAAAAAGATTTTCTGAGTGTTATAATTATTGTCCCGTTGTAGGGAAAAAAGTGGGTGAAAGAACTCATTAGCTCATTAAAATACAATGAAAGGAACATAATTAAAACATTTAGCAATTTCTGGATCACAGAAAATGAATAATCAAGAGGTACAAAACAAACTCTCTACCAGTCCTTGGCTGCAGCAAGCAACACTTCCTGCTTTCCCTTAACACTGTCAACTGGCTGGCTCAGAGCCCTCTCCTCTACCCCTCCTCTACCCCTCCCCACAAGAGAATGGGTTTTAATGAGCTTTATTCTTAGCCCAGAGCCTGGAAGTAGGGGCAGCATGGAGCTTGGCAGGGAAGCCCGTGAATACCTCACGGGGAGAGCTGGGCTTTCCTACCTCTGTCCCTGCTCTTAGAAGTTTGTTTTTTGGCCCAACCACTGTATTGGCCACTGGGCTGAGCACCTTACACATACCCCACTGAGTCCCCACAGATGAGATACATATAATTCTTTCTTTCGTGAGTGAAACTAAGGCTCAGTACTATGCCCAAAGTCACACAGGCTGCTGATAGAGTCAGAATGCACTTAAACAGTACCAACCAGACTCGGGAGCTCCTGCTTTTAATCACTATGCAAATCTGAATAATCAGAGGATTCTCCTTCTGTGATTTCAGTAATGTTTGGTACTGCAGGGCCTAGAATGGGAGGATTCAGTCTGTCCCACCAGTCCCACACCAGCAGGCACAGCGTCCAGCTCTCTGCATGTTGATGGGTGGCTGATGTCATTTCTGTTGTCCTCACAACCCTACTCCTTGAAGCTTTCACCCTCACATCTTCTATTGCCCCATCATTTCCTTATTCCCTCATGTCTCTTCACCCTGCCCCCACCCATAAGTTCCCAGCAATCACCAAATGTCCTTGAGTTCCTCCTAGTGACATGGACTCTCTGGAGATCTGATGACACAGAAGGAACAGCAGTGTCTCATCTGAAGATGCTCAGAGGAAGAACACAGGATTACAAACCTCTGGCAGCAAAACCCAAAGGGAGAATACTATCAGGCAGGTAGGGTGGGACCAGGAAATGGGAACAATTTTGATTTTGACTTTAGACCACAGTCTTGAGGATATCTCATATTAGACATTATGCCAGAAGTTTTCATATTCACTAAGTCATATATTCCCACTATGAAGCCACATAGCTCATCGACTTATTCACTATCCACATTGTGCCACAAACTGAGATTTTGACCCCAGGGCAAGCCAATCAAGTCAGTTTTCTAAACGAGATCTGGTTCTCAGTGTTTTTTTTTTTTTAAGATTTTATTTATTTGACAGAGAGAGATCACAAGTAGGCAGAGAGACAGGTAGGGAGAGAGAGAGGAAACAGGCTCCCCGCTGAGCAGAGAATCCAATGCGGGGCTCGATCCCAGGACCCTGAGATCATGACCTGAGCTGAAGGCAGAGGCTTAACCCACTGAGCCACCCAGGCACCCCTCTCAGTGGGTTTTAATAAAATTTTTTATCTTCTCATTTAGGTTAATTATTCTTGCTAGGGAGAAACAGGGTATGACTCAAGGCAGTATATAACAAAATTTTTAAGTGTAAAATAATTCTTTAAATATTAAAACATTATATACCTCTGTTATTTATGCCCATATATCAGTCTGAATCTCAAGGCACAGAATAGTGACTGGCAAATGACAAAGATGGACTAATTCCCCTCAACTTGACCAATATTTATACAGGTTTTTTTCTTGACCTCCCTTTTCTTAGGGCATGGACTTTGGAAAACTTGCAATTATAAATTCTTTCTCTGACTCTTTGAGATGTAAATCTTCTCCCAGGTTTTTACCAGTTTTACAACCCAGGAGTGGCATTCTCAAGAACCTGGGAGCTATCCCTTTGGAATGTAATCATGGAAAGAGCTAGCACCCCTATCTCCCGGTCTCTGTGGGATGGTAGGAGCCTATGTTAGTCAAGGTTCTGCAGAGAAACAGGACACAATCCAATCCATAGAATATATAGATATACCTTTCATACTCTTCTCCTTGACACAGTCCCAGAACATTCAAGAGAATAGATGGGAAACCAAGAGTGGAATTGGGAGACAAGTTCAATCAATCATTGGAAAGGCCAGAGTCGAAATTGCAGCTGCCTGAATTTCCGCCTGAAGTCTTGAAAAAAATAATGTGTCTGAAGAAATAATAGAGCTAATATCATAAATGTTCAGTGAAGGGAGACATGCAGAAATGGCAGAAAGAAAAATGTATCAAGGTAGAGGGTGAACAAGACTCTGTTCTTCCAGAAGCACTGAATAAAAGCAGACTGGCCAGAACTGCCCAGCCAGGGAGGGATCTCTGGGTTCCATCAGTGTGAAGAACACCTGGGCCTCTTGCTTCTCTCCTTTGTGTTGTTTCCCCTATGATGTAGCACCCATTAGATGCTAATCGCTTCAGCTCAGAAAGAACAAGGAAAGGAAAGAGGAGATAAAAGGGATGATGAAATTCAAATCCTTTATAACAGTTCTGGGCAAGGACCAAACTTCCTGTTAACCAGGACAAAGGCAAAGCTAGGAGAAAGGGGTTTCCTTCCCAGTAGATCTTGGATCTTCCAGTTGGTGGAATCCAGGAAGAGACCCCTGTTACCCATTTTCTGCGAGCCTCCTTATGTCACATTCTTCTGGCCCAGTTAAGCCTCCCCGGGCTCTGACAGAGATGGTGGGGTGTGTGCCTTTCTCTAGGAATCATCTGATTGTTTGGCATCCAGTTCCTGGGTCTCCCCTCTCTATTCTGGTGGCTTAGCACCCCCAGAAAGTTTGGCTCCCTCCAAAGTTCTTTTTTTCTCATTTTCTTAACTAAGGTACATGCATATAATTAAAAAAACAAAACAAAACAAAACTGAAATATCCCCCCAATCCTCCTGGTTTTCCTCTCCAGAAATAACCACAATTCCTGATGCATCTGGACAGAGAAACTTTATACTTTGAAGTGCTTAATAATCAGTGCATTTTACATACAATTATACAACAATCTGTGCCCACAGGCAGTGGGTACATGTAGACCCCATATTACCATTTACTTCAGGGTTGCTGTAATTTGTTTTACTATTATAAGCAGACACTACCAGGGTGAAGTACATTAAGGTTATAGCTATGAATCAACTTGACACTTTCAAAGTGCTAGACAAATGTGTTATCATTTGTTGTTTGTTTTTATTAATAGGATTAAAATTTTATTTTACTTGCCATAAGGAGTTCTACACAAAAATGAATGGGCTCACCCTGCCAGCTCTCGTTTAATGGCACTTCAGTTAGCTAGAAGAATTATGATGGGGGAAACTGTTTGCCACAGTCCTCCCAAGCCAGGCCTCATAACTGAATGGAGAAATTTATAAAGAGCAGCATTTTCATTTATCATGTGTAGTAGACAAAAAAGACAGGGGTACTGACTTCCCATGTTCAACATACCCTACCCCTGTTCAAGAAAAAGGTACCTGTATAGACCTAACATTCTCTTCTTTACAGTGTACATGGTTGGTGACCAATGCATCTTTTATAACCCTTCCTAAAACTTAACTCAGTTTCCCCTGCAAGGCTCCTGCTCAAGAAAGGGAATCAGAAAAATAAGATCACGACTCAGAGCAGGAGGGGTACCTGGGGGTCTCAGTTGGTTAACCATCTGCCTTTGGCTCAGGTCATGATCCCAGGGTCTTGGGACTGAGCCCCACGACAGGCTCCCTACTCAGCAAGGGACCTGCTTCTCCCTCTCCCTCTGCCTGCTGCTCCCCCTGCTTGTACATTCTTGCTCTCTCTCCCTCTTTCTGTCAAATAAATAAATAAAATCTTAAAAAATAAAAAAAGTCAGAGCAAGAGAATGAGATACCTGAGTTCAACAGAGTCTCCTCACCTGGGGCAGCTGGCTCTGAAGCCCATTCACAGGGTAAAAATTGTATCTCACCAAATTGTCCTTGAAAATCTATTATAAAGGCATTACCTTGTTGTTGGACCATCTCTTAGTAAATCCAATTAGTGATCCAACGCATCACTGATTCTTTAGTTGAGCTCCCGTGGAAGTCTTTGGTTTGTGTTTAGAGGCATATTCATGAGGAATGCAAATCACTAAACGCTAGAATCACCCTCCACACAGTGGTTCACTCACACTGGAAGATGCACTTGGGGAACGAGAGAAAAGCAGATTCACATCTCCCATTCCTTCCTTCTCTTGTGTAGACTCACCAAGTACAATAGGCGGCAGAATCACTGGCACTGTGAAATGACTTCTCTCCTGAGTTCCTCTTCCATCCACTTTCAGACTGCTGGCTGAGTCTGGTTGATTACCTAACAGTTAGAAGCTTAAAAGATACAGCGGCACTCCACAACAACCAACAACCTCATACTTGTAACTATGGCTCAGATATTTTACAGTGCTCTCTATACATCCTGCATTATTGCCCACCAGATCCCCCAAGAACTGCCCTCCCCTGAAACTGCAATATAAGAAGAGTGCTCACTTCTCACTGGCATTCTATGAGCCTCGGATACAAGTGGCAGCCTAATTACTAGTGGCTGAACAGCTGTGTCTTCCTAATGAGAAATCCACTAATTCTAAGAATCAGCATTTTTATAACCAGGTAGGTCATGATAACTAGCACCAAAATCATTTCTACTTTATTTGATTTCTACTTATTTATTTCTCATTAAAATAAATTCAGTACATTTTCTACTCCTTTCCCCTGACAAAATCATCTTTGAGTAATATTCTGAAGGGACCTCCTTTAATTTCTTCTCCTCCTAATGTGAAATAATCACAAATGGAACTTTAGGAAATCTCCCATACAGATGCAAGAGGGATTCTGTGGTCATAGGAGTGTAATACCAAGAGAAGATGTTTATTTTCAAAGTACATTTTATTCTCTGCTAGATCTGATGACTATCAGTAAATCTCACTTAGCCTAACAAACAGAAAACCTAATATAAGCTATGCTCTGTGACTGCATTTTTCAAAATTTGTTCTCTGGAACACTATGTCCACAGAATTCTTATAGGTATTAGAACAAGTCACTTTGGGAAACGTTTTTGGTTTTGAAGAGTTCATTTACTGCAGGACTTCTCAGAGCCTTCAGTGTGCTAATATTCATGGTATATCTCCAAGAGGAAGATACAACATGTTCCCAAATGTATATGGTCATAGAACCCTTTTCACAGAATATCTCATGGGACTAGTATTCCATGGAGCATACTTCGGGAAACGTTGCTCTTTTTCATATACTGGGCATAAGCCAGGATAGAAATGGTCCAGAGTCAATGGAATCATTCAGAAGTACAAATATCAATAACCACTATCTTTACAAGCCCATTTAGAGAATTGGGCCCTGCCTCTGGGATCTGCAGGGAAAAGCCGTAAATGTTTATGGGAGGTCTAGATCCACATTCAATAGGGCTAGTTAATGAAGATGATTCTCTGGGGAAAAGGTACCAGACACCAAACATCAAAAGTCAAAAAATGTTCTGGAAAAAGAAAGGGACAGAAGCAAGATTAGAGGGTGAATGGGATTGAAAATAAGAAAATAAAAGGAGACAGTACAAACAGGAAAGAAAAGAAGCTCTGGAATTAATTCCACATATTATTAGAGCTCCCACTGGGTACTTCTCACTGGGTAGATGGGCATATTTTTCTGGACTAGGGACCCTCTAGCTAGGTCTGTGTAGCCCTTCACAGATCCCAGGCAAGCCTCCTCTTCCATCTCTGTGGCCCTGCCTGGCTGACCACAACTGGGTCCAATCACAGGTGTCCCTAAAATCTTACCTTATCTTACTCCCTGACTAACCCAAGTCAAAGCCAAGTGTACATGAACTTCAGCATGCCAGTGATAAGAAGTATGATTCCAGGTTGCTCCCCAAAACCCTTTTGCCAGTTAGAACTAGGAACAGAGCCCCAGGAATGACTATCCACATCTGTGTCCCTCCTACACTGATGGACCTTAGATCACCTTCAACCCTCCAGCCCCTGCATTTGGCTCAGTCAAGTTTCCTGACTGACTCCTATACCCATGTTCCAATGCAAATTCCTCCCAGGACTGTCATCTTCCTTGGGCCAGAGCCCTGACTTTTGATTCCTCAACCTCTGAATAGTACCATTTACCTGAAAAAAGTTCCGAAAATAGTCCATCATGAATTCATCATTGCTATGCCCTTCTCAAATGGTAGAATTTGACTATTTCATCTTTAAGGCCCATTTCACTACACCTCTGCCTCTCATAGAAGCCAGCCCCTTACACCTGTACCTTACTCACTTAGGTCAGATCCCCAGAGCCAGAAAGCTTGCTGCTGTCTTCTACAACGTTGCTTTCCAAGAGTTGTTGTCTAGCCTTCTGCACCCATTCCAAGATGCTAGAGTGTTTCATTAGTCAGAGTTCATTGGTGACATCTTGAGGCCAGGATTCTCAATCTTTCTTCCAGGAAAATTGAGGATCACTGTACTTTTTCTGAAGTGCACATGGGTGTTCCATAAGTTTCCTAACAGATCTGGTATTCCCATATCTGAGATCAAGCATTTGCAATTATTGAGCAAGAACTGGGGCCTCAGTGTCCCATTATTGTCCACCACCTAATCTATACTCACACAAAAGAAGACATTCACATCCTTTGTCTCTTCCAGCTTTTTTTTTCTCACCTAATTTCTTAACATTTTAATCAATTAATGTTAGATTTGTGGTTGAACGAAGTACTTAATCATTACTAATTTTTTTATAATCATATATTTTTATCCCCAGGGGTACAGGTCTGTGAATCACCAGGTTTACACACTACACAGCACTCACCATAGCACATACCCTCCCCAATGTCCATAACCCCACCCCTCTCTCCCAACCCCCGTCCCCCATCAACCCTCAGTTTGTTTTGTGAGATTAAGGGTCACTTATGGTTTGTCTCCCTCCCAATACCATCTTGTTTCATTTACTCTTCTCCTACAGCCTTAACCCCCCATGTTGCATATCCTCTCCCTCATATCAGGGAGATCATATGATAGTTGTCTTTCTCCGATTGACTTATTTCGCTAAGCATGATACCCTCTAGTTCCATCCACGTCGTCGCAAATGGCAAGATTTCAATTCTTTTGATGGCTGCATAGTATTCCATTGTGTATATATACCACATCTTCTTTATCCATTCATCTGTTGATGGACATCTAGGTTCTTTCCATAGTTTGGCTATTGTAGACATTGCTGATATAAACATTCAGGTGCACGTGCCCCTTCGGATCACTACGTTTGTATCTTTAGGGTAAATACCCAGTACTGCAATTGCTGGGTCATACGGCAGTTCTATTTTCAACATTTTGAGGAACCTCCATGCTGTTTTCCAGAGTGGTTGCACCAGCTTGCATTCCCACCAACAGTGTAGGAGGGTTCCCCTCTCTCCACATCCTCACCAGCATCTGTCATTTCCTGACTTCTTAATTTTAGCCATTCTGACTGGTATGAGGTGATATCTCATTGTGGTTTTGATTTGTATTTCCCTGATGCCGAGTGATATGGAGCACTTTTTCATGTGTCTGTTGGCCATCTGGATGTCTTCTTTACAGAAATGTCTGTTCATGTCTTCTGCCCATTTCATGATTGGATTATTTGTTCTTTGGGTATTGAGTTTGCTAAGTTCTTTATAGATTTTGGACACTAGCCCTTTATCTGATATGTCGTTTGCAAATATCTTCTCCCATTCTGTCAGTTGTCTTTTGGTTTTGTTAACTGTTTCCTTTGCTGTGCAAAAGCTTTTGATCTTGATAAAATCCCAGTAGTTCATCTTTGCCCTTGCTTCCCTTGCCTTTGGCGATGTTCCTAGGAAGATGTTGCTATGGCTGAGGTCAAAGAGGTTGCTGCCTGTGTTCTCCTCAAGGATTTTGATGGATTCCTTTCTCACATTGAGGTCCTCCATCCATTTTGAGTCTATTTTCGTGTGTGGTGTAAGGAAATGATCCAATTTCATTTTTCTGCATGTGGCTGTCCATTTTTCCCAACACCATTTATTGAAGAGGCTGTCTTTTTTCCATTGGACATTCTTTCCTGCTTTGTCGAAGATGAGTTGACCATAGAGTTGAGGGTCTATTTCTGGGCTCTCTATTCTGTTCCATTGATCTATGTGTCTGTTTTTGTGCCAGTACCATGCTGTCTTGATGATGACAGCTTTGTAACAGAGCTTGAAGTCCGGAATTGTGATGCCACCAACGTTGGCTTTCTTTTTCAATATTGCTTTGGCTATTCGAGGTCCTTTCTGGTTCCATATAAATTTTAGGATTATTTGTTCCATTTCTTTGAAAAAAATGGATGGTACTTTGATAGGAATTGCATTAAATGTGTAGATTGCTTTAGGTAGCATAGACATTTTCACAGTATTTATTCTTCCAATCCAGGAGCATGGAACATTTTTCCATTTCTTTGTGTCTTCCTCAATTTCTTTCATGAGTACTTTATAGTTTTCTGTGTATAGATTCTTAGCCTCTTTGGTTAGGTTTATTCCTAGGTATCTTATAGCTTTGGGTGCAATTGTAAATGGGATGGACTCCTTAATTTCTCTTTCTTCTGTCTTGCTGTTGGTGTAGAGAAATGCAACTGATTTCTGTGCATTGATTTTATATCCTGACACTTGACTGAATTCCTGTACAAGTTCTAGCAGTTTTGGAGTGGAGTCTTTTGGGTTTTCCACATATAGTATCATATCATCTGCGAAGAGTGATAGTTTGACTTCTTCTTTGCCGATTTGGATGCCTTTAATTTCCTTTTGTTGTCTGATTGCTGAGGCTAGGACTTCTAGTACTATGTTGAATAGCAGTGGTGATAATGGACATCCCTGCTGTGTTCCTGACCTTAGCGGAAAAGCTTTCAGTTTATCTCCATTGAGAATGATATTTGCGGTGGGTTTTTTTCATAGATGGCTTTGATAATATTGAGGTATGTGCCCTCTATCCCTACACTTTGAAGAGTTTTGATCAGGAAGGGATGCTGTACTTTGTCAAATGCTTTTTCAGCATCTATTGAGAGTATCATATGGTTCTTGTATTCTTTCTTTATTAATGTATTGTGTCACATTGATTTGCGGATGTTGAACCAGACTTGCAGCCCTGGAATAAATCCCACTTGGTCGTGGTGAATAATCCTTTTAATGTACTGTTGAATCCTATTGGCTAGTATTTTTGTGAGAATTTTTGCATCTGTGTTCATCAAGGATATTGGTCTGTAGTTCTCTTTTTTGATAGGATCCTTGTCTGGTTTTGGGATCAAGGTGATGCTGGCCTCATAAAATGAGTTTAGAAGTTTTCCTTCCATTTCTATTTTTTGGAACCGCTTCAGGAGAATAGGAGTTAGTTCTTCTTTAAATGTTTGGTAGAATTCCACCGGGAAGCCGTCTGGCCCGGGCTTTTGTTTGTTTGGAGATTTTTGATGACTGTTTCAATCTCCTTACTGGTTATGGGTCTGTTCAGGCTTTCTATTTCTTCCTGGTTCAGTTGTGGTAGTCTATATGTCTCTAGGAATGCATCCATTTCTTCCAGATTGTCAAATTTGTTGGCGTAGAGTTGCTCATAGTATGTTCTTATAATTGTCTGTATTTCTTTGGTGTTCACTGTGATCTCTCCTCTTTCGTTCATGATTTTATTTATTTGGGTCCTTTCTCCTTTCTTTTTGATAAGTCTGGCCAGGGGTTTATCAATCTTGTTAATTCTTTCAAAGAACCAGCTACTAGTTTCGTTGATTTGTTCTATTGTTTTTTTGGTTTCTATTTCATTGATTTCTGCTCTGATCTTTATGATTTCTCTTCTCCTGCTGGGTTTAGGGTTTCTTTCTTGTTCTTTCTCCAGCTCCTTTAGGTGTACGGTTAGGTTGTGTACCTGAGACCTTTCTTGTTTCTTGAGAAAGGCTTGTATTGCTATATATTTTCCTCTCAGGATTGCCTTTGCTGTGTCCCGCAGATTTTGAACTGTTGTGTTTTCATTATCATTTGTTTCCATGAATTTTTTCAATTCTTCTTTAATTTCCTGGTTGACCCATTCATTCTTTAGAAGGATGCTGTTTAGTCTCCATGTATTTGGGTTCTTTCCAAATTTCCTCTTGTAATTGAGTTCTAGCTTCAGAGCATTGTGGTCTGAAAATATGCAGGGAATGATCCCAACCTTTTGATATCGGTTGAGACCTGATTTAGGACCGAGGATGTGATTTATTCTGGAGAATGTTCCATGTGCACTAGAGAAGAATGTGTATTCTGTTGCTTTGGGATGAAAAGTTCTGAATATATCTGTGATGTCCATCTGGTCCAGTGTGTCATTTAAGGCCTTTATTTCCTTGTTGATCTTTTGCTTGGATGATCTGTCCATTTCAGTGAGGGGAGTGTTAAAGTCCCCTACTATTATTGTATTATTGTTGATGTGTTTCTTTGATTTTGTTATTAATTGGTTTATATAGTTGGCTACTCCCATGTTAGGGGCATAGATATTTAAAATTGTTAGAACTTCTTGTTGGACAGATCCTTTGAGTATGATAGAGTGTCCTTCCTCATCTCTTATTATAGTCTTTGGCTTAAAATCTAATTGATCTGATATAAGGATTGCCACTCCTGCTTTCTTCTGATGTCCATTAGCATGGTAAATTCTTTTCCACCCCCTCACTTTAAATCTGGAGGTGTCTTCGGGTTTAAAATTAGTTTCTTGTAGGCAACATATAGATGGATTTTGTTTTTTTATCCATTCTGATACCTGTGTCTTTTGATTGGGGCATTTAGCCCATTAACATTCAGGGTAACTATTGAGAGATATGAATTTAGTGTCATTGTATTGCCTGTAAGGTGACTGTTATTGTATATTGTCTCTGTTCCTTTCTGATCTACTACTTTTAGGGTCTTTCTTTGCTTAGAGGACCCCTTTCAATATTTCCTGTAGAGCTGGTTTGGTGTTTGCAAATTCTTTCAGTTTTTGTTTGTCCTGGAAGCTTTTAATCTCTCCTATTTTCAATGATAGCCTAGCTGGATATAGTATTCTTGGTTGTATATTTTTCTCGTTTAGTACTCTGAATATATCATGCCAGTTCTTTCTGGCCTGCCAGGTCTCTGTGGATAAGTCTGCTGCCAATCTAATATTTTTACCATTGTATGTTACAGACTTCTTCTCCTGGGCTGCTTTCAGGGTTTTCTCTTTGTCACTAAGACTTGTAAATTTTACTATTAGGTGATGGGGTGTGGACCTATTCTTATTGATTTTTGAGGGGGGTTCTCTGAAAGTCCTGGATTTTGATGCTTGTTCCCTTTGCCATATTGGGGAAATTCTTTCCAATAATTCTCTCCAATATACCTTCTGCTCACCTCTCTCTTTCTTCTTCTTCTGGAATCCCAATTATTCTAATGTTGTTTCATCTTATGATGTCACTTATCTCTCAAATTCTCCCCTCGTGGTCCAGTAGCTGTTTGTCCCTCTTTTGCTCAGCTTCTTTATTCTCTGTCATTTGGTCTTCTATATCACTAATACTTTCTTCTGCCTCATTTTTGATTGCACCTCATTAATAGCTTTTCTGATTTCAACTTGGTTAGATTTTAGTTCTTTTATTTCTCCAGATAGGGCTTTTATATCTCCCAAGAGGGTTTCTCTAATATCTTCTATGCCTTTTTCGAGCCCAGCTAGAACCTTGAGAATCATCATTCTGAACTCTAGATCTGACATATTACCAATGTCTGTATTGATTAGGTCCTTAGCCGTTGGTACTGCCTCTTGTTCTTTTTTTTGTGGTGAATTTTTCCACCTTGTCATTTTGTCCAGATAAGAGTATATGAAGGAGCAAGTAAAATACTAAAAGGGTGACAACAACCCCAGGAAAATATGCTTTAACCAAATCAGAAGAGATCCCAAATTGTGAGGGGGGAAAAGGGGGATAAAAAGAGGTTCAGAAAGAAAAAAAAAAAAAAAAGAAAGAAAGAAACAATTAAAAAAAGAAAACGAATAAAGAAAAAATATATATATATTAGATAAACTAGTTAAAAAATGTTAAAAAAAGAAAAGGGTAAAAGTTTAAAAAAATTGGCAGAAGAGAAAAAAAAATTGAAAAAGAAAAAAAAAATTAAATTAATTGCAAGGCTAAAGAATCATGGGGAGAAAGCCATGAGTTCTGTGCTTTGCTTTCTCCTCCTCTGGAATTCTGCTGCTCTCCTTGGTATTGAAACTGCACTCCTTGGTAGGTGAACTTGGTCCTGGCTGGATTTCTTGTTGATCTTCTGGGGGAGGGGCCTGTTGTAGTGATTCTCAAGTATCTTTGCCCCAGGTGGAACTTTACCGCCCTTATCAGGGCCGGGCTGGGTAATCCGCTCGGTTTGATTTCAGGAGCTTTTGTTCCCTGAGTGCTTTTGTTCCCTGAGAGCTTTCCATAGAGTTCCGGAGGACAGGAATGAAGATGGCAGCCTCCCAGTCTCTGGCCCAGAGGAGCCGAGAGCCCGGGGCCCCACTCCTCAGTGTGCCCTCAGAGAACAGCGCCCAATTACTCCCGCCACCTTGGCCTCGGGCCGCGCTCCGAGCTGACTGAGCCTGCGACCAGTTCAAGGTAACCCCAAGCTGAGAGCTCACTCCTCAGCTCTGTCTCTGTAGCTGGCTTCCCCGTTCTAATACCTGTAAGCTCTGCGACACTCAGACACCCCTGATCCTTCTGTGACCCTGCGGGACCTGAGGCCACGCTGACCCCGCGTGGGCTTCACCCCGGTTAAGCCTCTGGAGCGATGTCCCTCAGTGGAACAGACTTTTAAAAGACCTGATTTTGTGCTCCGTTGCTCCGCCGCTTTCCGGGAGCCGGCCCCTCCCCCCGCGGTCTATCTTCCCGTCGCTTTGGATTCACTTCTCCGCCAGTCCTACCTTTCAGAAAGTGGTTGATTTTCTGTTTCTAGAATTGCTGTTCTTCTTCTCTTCGATCTCCCGTTGGATTTGTAGGTGTTTGCAATCTTTAGATAAGCTATCTAGCTGATCTCCCGCTACCTGAAGTAGTCTCAGCCTGCTACTTCTCTGCCATCTTGACTCCTCCTCTCTTCCAGCTCTTTAATTCTATGGGAAAACATACAGACTCAATAATACTGCCACAGCTCGTTAAAATTCTTCCACAAGAGGACACAAATCTAATATCAAGATACCTCCGTATTGCCACCTACCTTATGTAAGGTACCTAACTTTTTGGAGCCTGTTTGTTTTCCTGTAAAAAGGATATAATGTTTTGGAAGGATTCAAACAGATAAGGTATACGAAGTATTTATCACATCACCCTCCTTGTGACTAACATTTATTAAGTTCTACTGTTTTTATTATTAGGGAGAACACTAACTTAACATGTGTGGATTTGTGGATTTCATAATTTGAAACAATCACTTCCATTTCAAAGATGAATAAGAAGAAAAACTGACAGTGATGGAAGGCCTGCATGTCCCTACTGTACAAAGCCAAGTTGAAAAATGATTATTGATGTCACCTGACCCACTATTCCTCTGCTCCAAAGACTTCCTTCCTAAAAAACAAGAATCATGAAAGCAGAAAGCAAAAAGCAAACCAGAAAGTGACATATGGTTAGCAATAAACCATGAATTGAAAAGGAAGGAAGGCTTAAAGGACAGGAGAGACATGCAGAGATTTGCTGGGAAGTAGCTACCAAGCTGGCTTTAAAAAGTCCCTGGCCAAATTAAAGGCAGATTCAGTTAGAAATCAGAATATATGAGTCACAAGTACAATGATGTTCTTCAAACATTTTGGCCATAATGGAACAAGAGAAAAAGAGCAGTTGAGAGAAATTACAGAGTTGTAATGCTGTGTTGGGGTAAGAAATTGATACCAATAGTCTGGGGGGGGGGGGGTATTTGGTTGGTTGGTTTGTTTGTTTTTTTCCCTATGTACAGCTTATTCCCAGAGGCAGAGAAAGGACTTTTATCCCAGCTATCAAGACTTAGTATCCAACTTCCTTTTCAAAAATCCATTTGTCCAAATGGACTTTCCCCACCCCCGTCTGTAGACACCTAAGAATCCTGGCAGGAAAGAGAGGACTGAGAGTCACCTGGTCTCATGGCTGTGCTGCTCTGCTCTCCAACCCCAGGTGAGGCAGTGGCCACTGAGCCGGGACAGGCTGAGGGCAGCCAGCCTCGTCACCACCTACTACAGCCAGGACACCCAACACCGTGTCAGAGAGCTTCTCCCCTCTCCCCCTGCTGTTTCCATACATGGCTTGTGTTGGGTCAAGATTGGATGATGAAAACAGCCCCTAGAAGAAGAAGAACAAATCTCATATCTTGCACCTGTGGTCCAAGCATGCCCCCCCACACCACCACCACCACAGAGGAGAAGGTAGGTTGCTTAAATCTGGGGCTCTTCAACAATTGTTACCAGGCTTGCATACTTTGTTTCCTTGCTCTGAGGCAAAGTCCCTGTTCACTCTCTAGTGGTAAAATGTCTAATGTTTTCAACAACTTTGGCCCTGTGCAATTTCCCAGAGCTGGATTTGAACACTTCTTAAAATGTAGTAAACAGTTACTCAGAATTCCCTAGAGATATGTTTGCAAGTTTTCTGTTCCAATGGCTGTCACCTTAAAGCAGGTCCTAATGAGCCCAGGCCTGACACTTGCCAGCTGCCCCAAATAAGCATGTTGGCTAATGGGTTGCTCAGCACAACCCCACAAGAATCATCTTTCCAACCAATACCTTTGGGGCCTTCCTTCACGCACATCCCCAGACTCCTGGCTCACACTCCTCATCTCCAACATCGCAACGCCCTCTCTTATCTTCAGTGATGCAGACCTCCTTCCTGGCCACACCCCTTTCCCCTTCCACCTTCTGTGATTGCACCGGCCAGCCCCCAGGCTGTGGCCAGCACCTACCTTCCCACTTCTCCATCAAACCTCAGTCCCCATGTCTTCTGAACTCTGCCTAAGACTCATCTTTAATCACAAGTGAACTTCCTCTTTTCTGCACCTTAGACTGGCATATGAGAGCCTCAGAACTCCAAGAGGGTCTGGGAGACTTTGCTCCAGTGGTTCTCAATGTATGCTTGCAAACACCTGCATCAGAATCACCTAAGAATTGACTAAAAATACAGATTCCTTTATCCCAGACATACTACATCAAAATCTTTGAGGAAGAAGCCCCCAAATCTTTTTTTAACCATTTCCCTAGATCATATGCCCATTTGATTTAAGGACCCTAGATTGTTCCAACCTCTTCATTCGATAAACAATGAACTTCCGTTCACTAAGCACAGACTATCTGCCAAGCATGTGACATGCTTTCATTTATTTAATCCTCACATCATTATGAGATGTGTGCTATGCTCCATTTTACAGATAAAGAGTCTGGAAGTGGCAGAGACAGAACTCTAACCCAGGTATGACTGAGGCCCTGAGAAGTATAGTCCTAGACCCAGAGGCTACAGAATGGAAGGTACACTGAGCCTCATTAGAAGTTTACTTCGAAATTTATATGCTTCTGCTACAAAAGCAGCACTGACATGCTTACATTCACCCAGGAGGAGAAGAGACTGAGAGCATTCAATGGGTTCCTGTAGATCCTGGGCCTGGATCACTCTGAAAAAATCATAATGTCAGTGTTCCTTCAACAATAGAACCTTTGGTCTTATTCATTTCAGATTCTTGCCTCTGCTTCTCACTCCCTGGCTACATAGAAATAACCTCAAGGAGACTTAAAAAGGAAACAAAACAAAACACCCAGCAAGTGTTTCCATAAGGATCTTCATGCTTGGGAGAAAGTGTTTTTGTAATGATGAACAGTTTCATTGCCTCTTCAATAAGGCCCTTTATTAGTAATGGCTTTTGAGAAAATTGCTGACTGGGGTTCAACTCAAGCACCACTCAGAGATATGAGCCAGGTGCCCAACTCTGATTCAGATAGTTCTAAGGAAAGCAACCTTTCTGATAGGAAGCCCCTCTGGAAATTATTTAATGCATGCAAGTTTTCTCCAATGACATAGTTTTCATTCCAACATACCCCTTCCTTGTGTCTCCTAAATACTCTTTGATTGAAAAAGACAGAACAAAGCAATTTGATAGTTGTTTCATTAATTTAGTGGGTAGATACCAAGGTCCCAAATACTTGAATTAGGTATTACTGACACAACAGTTCAAACCAGAATGCTAGGAATTTTTGCCTACAATGAATTAAAACCTGAAAACATGACTAGTTGGGAAGGGCTTTGGGGCTCAGTGAGTTATTTTTATTTGATGGATAACAAATAAATCATGTCCCTGTGGAATCTGCTTCTGCCCCTGAAGGCGAGGAGGGTGAGATACTCACTCCCTTGATCTGAGAGTATCACCGTCACAAGATGGACAGGGTGTGGTGGGACACAGGCATTAGCCAGAAGAAAAACTTTGGATCTGGGAGAAAAGAAGCCCAAATTTTAACAATTTCTTTCATCATGGCATCTCTGAGGTTCAATTATACTTCAATTATACTTCAAATATACTTCAAATATACCTCCATTATACAGAAATAAGACTTTCTCCCCACACACACTTATGATCTCTTTTGTGAATTTTACTTCCTTTACTCTCTCATAAAAGTCAGTGGGTTTGGGGGCCTCTTGGGAAACTTCAGATGTACTTATAGGACATTAACAAGTCCCAGTTAAGGATGCCTGAATCTTTATTTCCAGCAAAATCTTTATCTCCTGAGCTTCAGATCCAAACATCCAACAAAAATACTTCACGGGCATCTCTGCACTGCCCATAAGGCCTCACTTTACCACATCTGAACCATCTTTTCCCAAATACACTGCTCCTTTCTGATCCTATCACTGTCAGCAGCTGAGCCAGGAATCTGGGCATCCCAGGAAATGCCCCCACCCCTTACCAAACACATCTTCCAGCCAACCCCACACATACTGGCTTCCCACACCTGCCTCCCCGTCCTTTCCATCCCATTAGCCCCAGTCCTTAGTCCTGCAGCTCAGGACTCATCCTGCCCTCACTAAATAATTCCCCAGCCCTCTCCCTGACCTCTGCATCTCTGGTCTCTCACCCTTCAGGCCATCCTCCTCCACATGGCCCTGGCCCTAGAGAAAGTTTTCTTTAATAACAAATTTATATATATAAATACATAAAATATATAATGACACCCATGTATAATGATCATCATATAAGCACTTTATGCAAATAGTAAAAACTTCAGAACATACAAAAATATATGGATTGAGAAGTGTAATGGATTGAATTATTAGCTCCAATACTTCACCCTTGTGTTATGTGGCCAAATAAGCAGTGTTATCTGGCTTCATTATCCTTCCCGAAACGCACAGTGTGATCCCCACCTGATTTTAGGCTCAGCCAGGGGGCTTGTGGTGAATGAGTGGAAGTCATCAGATGGCCATGTGGGACCTAGCCTGACAAGGCCCCTCATGTTCCCTCTGACCTTCTTGCACCAACATCATGCCGTAAGACGACTATCCAAGGAAGAGTGAGAGACTCGTAGAGTCTACCTCAACCCAATCGGCAGAGTTGCCCAACAACATGTGAATGAAATAAGAGCTTATTATTAAATTGAGTTCTTATGGTTGGTTATTGGCTGCGATAGTCAACTTGGTCCAAAACTACATATTTGCCTGTCCATATATATTTACACAGATACCTATTTTTCTAATGGAATCTTTTTGTTCCTTTTCCATCTATTTCATTTTGCATATCTTTCTATAGTAGCAAAAAAATTAAAAATAGGGCACCTGGGTGGCTCAGTCTATTAAGCATCTGACTCATGATTTTAGCTCGGGTCGGTCTCTGTGCTTGGTGGGTAATCCGCTTGAGGATTCTCTCTTTCCCCCTCTCCATCTGCCTCTCCTCTCTCTAAAATATATAAATCTTTAAAAAATTAAAAATATAAATGGAGGCTTTATGGCTGCCATATGTAATAATGAAAACCAGGCCTTGCTATAAGTACAAATTAAACAAATTTTCTCTATCAGTCAATTTTGTTTACAAATTTTAAAAAACTGAGTCAAACTGACTTAAACAATAAGGACATTTATTATCTCCTATAGCAAAAGGAGCAAAGATGGGACAGGTTCCAAGGACTATTGATCCTACGGCTTAGTCATGTCATCAAGCACCTAGGATCTTTCTGTCTTTTGACTCTGCCATTCTTAGGGCTGGCAAAATGAAACAAAATGGCCAAGCAGTTCCAAGCATGATATCCAGAAATATCCAGAGGAACAGCTACATCATCTCATCCTGCTGTCTTTTATAAAGTGAAGAAATGTTTTCCACAATTACCCCCAGAAGACTTCCCCTCACATTTTGTGCCTGTTTCTAAACCATTCTGCCAGCCCACTGCTCAGCTCCAAGGCTATAGACAATAAAGTGATAAAGCACAGACCTGACCTCCAGGAGTTACCCTCTACACCCTTTACTATTTGCAAAAATTATTTATATAAGTATAATCATTACATATATGTTTATAAAATATATATATATTAAATTCGTTACAAAAGAAAAATTGGATGACATGTTACTTATCACAAGAATATTAAAATTTTTTAATTTTATTTCACATTATGATTTCAAATCAGTATCTAGTTTAGGAAGGAAATAAAAAGAAGAGAGAGACTACAGTTAATATCCAAGAAATCATTAATAATACTGGAAATTCAAGCATCAGAGTTAGTTTCTCCTAGTTATCCCATAGCAACAGTTAATTGCAAGTTGACCCTACTTGAAACCAGACCCAGGGCTCCAACCTGGAGTCTAGTTCTCTTTCTCTCCCTTAGATAAGTGGAGGAAAAAGAAATGTGTGTTGAGTTTGGGGGATGGAGAGCACAGGAGGAGAAATCTCAAAAGTTTACAGAAGATCACAGCCCAAAGGATAATACAAAAGATTCATTCTTCATACCACCCAGGGAGAGATGGCACAGGATTCCAGATAAAGACCCTTAGTCTTGATTCTCAAGAGAAACTAACAGCACCTACTTACACACACACACACAGTAATATTCAAAATCATCAGACTCAGATGCCAGCATCAAGGAGTATCCCCTCATGCACCATTAGCATGTGTGGCTCTATAGGTGATACAAATAAAACCAAAAGAGAGCAGGAAAAACAGCTGAAGTGTTGAGTGAATCAAAAGGTCTGGGCTTGAACCTGGATCCATTTCTCAGAAGCAGTGTGTCCTTAGGCAAGTCAGCTACCACCTCTGAACCTTCTGAAGTCAGCTACCACTTCTGATCCTAAATTTAGGAAAATCCCAACATCAGACTTTTTGTTTTATTTTGTGAGAACAATGAGCTAGCCAATGTGAAAACTTCTGGAGAACACCAGCTGAGTGTTCTTCCTGGTTTGAGTAGAAGGCCAGGAGTAGGCTACACAGACTTGCTTCTTTTTTTATTTTTTTAAGATTTTATTTATTTGACAGACAGAGATCACAAGTAGGCAGAGAGGCAGGCAAGAGAGAGGAGGGGAAGCAGGCTCCCTGCTGAGCAGAGAGCCCGATGAGGGACTCGATCCCAGGACCCTGGGATCAGGATCTGAGCCAAAGGCAGAGGCTTTAACCCACTGAGCCACCCAGGCGCCCCACAGGCTTGCTTCTATTCTGGGCCCAGAATGTGATAATTCATGCCCAGGGCTCTTCCCCACCTTGGGGACACCATCCGTTCTGCAGAGCTGTGACCTCCCAGACCTCTGTGGTCCCAGCACATCTATGCTACCCAGATACTGCACACAGTTCACACCAGGGGAATTCTTTTGGTATCATCATATAGGATGTTTCCTGGGTCATTTGTTCCAGGAGAGGGCTGGAGTACAGTCCCAGTCCTGGAAGAAAAGAATGAGATTTTATGTTATTTACAAAAGAGAGGAATGACTTTTGCACAGCAAAGGAAACAGGCAACAAAACCAAAAGACAACTGACAGAATGGGAGAAGATATTCGCAAATGACCTATCAGATAAAGGCTAGTATCCAAAATCTATAAAGAACTTACTAAAATCAATGCCCAAATAAAGAATCCAATCAAGAAATGGGCAGAAGACATGAACAGACATTTCTGCAAAGAAGACATCCAAATGGTCAACAGACACATGAAAAAGTCTCAACATCACTCGGCATCAGGGAAATGCAAATCAAAACCATAGTGAGATACCACCTCACACCAGTCAGAATGGCTGAAATTAACAAGTCAGGAAATGACAGGTGTCGGCTAGGATGCAGAGAATGGGGAACCCACCTACACTGTTGGAGGGAATGCAAGCTAGTGTAGCTGCTCTGGAAAACAGTATGGAAGTTCCTCAGAAAGTTGAAAATAGAGCTACCCTATGACCAAGCAATCACACTACTGGGTATTTGCCCTAAAGATATAAATGTAGTGATCCAAAGGGGCATGTGCACCCTAATGTTTATAGCAGCAATGTCCACAATAGCCAAACTATGGAAAGAACCTAGATGTCCATCAACAAATGATTGCCTAAAGAAGATGTGGTGTGTGTGTATATATATATATATATACACACACACATTATACACACACACACACACACACACACAGGAATACTATGCAGCCATCAAAAAAGGAAATCTTGCCATTTGCAATGACTTGGATGGAACAAGAGGGTACACACACACACACATACACATACTCACAATGGAATACTATGCGGCCATCAAAAAAGGAAATCTTGCCATTTGCAATGACGTGGATGGAACAAGAGGGTATTATGATAAGCAAAATAAGTCAATCAGAGAAATACAATTATCATATGATCTCTCTGATATGAGGAATTTGAGAGGCAGGGCAGGGGGTTGTGAGCGGTAGGGATGGAAAAAATGAAACAAGAAGGGATCAGGAGGAAGACAAAACATAACGGAATCTTAATCTCGTGAAACAAACTGAGGGTTGCTGGGGTGGGGGGTAGGGATAGGATGGCTGCATTATGGACATTGGGGAGGGTATGTGCTATGGTGAGTGCTGTGAAATGAGTAAGCCCGATGATTCATAGACCTGTACCCCTGGGGCAAATAATCCACTATATGTCTTAAAAAAAAGAGTATGGTGACCCTGACTCTATTATAATTCAACACAGACTGAAATCTTTATTGTAGACTACCACCATCTCCAGACTTGTCTCGGGTAATCCTAAGAAGTTTATCTTAAAAGGTCAGTTGCTCCACATTCTTCCTTTCTATGAACTGCATAACTCATCATATTTTTCAAAAAGCAAATATGAAGTTTATGTATATCTGTATCATATTGGCCAGCTTCTCCTTGACTTTGATATCAGGGAAAACTGACTTGTTTTCTGAACACATTCCAGGAATGTGTTCAGAAGGGTCTTCGCAACCAAAATAAGGAAAAGAAATATCTTACAAATTACCATGAACATATATTAAAGTGACAGGGGAGGGGAGAAATTTAAAAAAAAAAAAAGTTACAATCTGTACAGAGGAATTGCCACAGACAACCAAAAAGTTCCCTCTCTCCTGGGACTAGATTAGCTACTAGATTAGGACTAGATTAGCTACTAAAAGCACAATACAGACATTCACACCATCTCCAACCACCCACACATTGGTCAGATCAAACAATGCCAAAGCGTCTTTACAATACAGAGAAACTTCTACAAAATGCTACTGACTTTCCATATTTCTTTTTTTTTAGTATTTTATTTATATATCTGACAGAAAGAAAGCACAAGTAGGCAGAAGCAGGCTCGCCACTGAGCAGAGAGCCCAATGTGGGGCTCAATCCCAGGAGTCTGGGGCCATGACCTGAGTCGAAGGCAGATACTTAACCAACTGAGCCACCCAGGTGCCCCAACTTTCATATTTCAATAGCTCTCTACCTGTTACACGTCAAGAAAAAAAAGGTCTTTTTAGAGATAACTCCTCCTAACATTTGTTATGTCATAAGTTTGGATTTCCTAATATTTCATGGCTTCCTTGCTCTGGAGGGCTAGCTCTGTAACTCCAGTGCTACTGGTCAAGGACCATAGTCTGAGTATAACAGGATCACGGACAACAAAGCAAATCTTTCTATTCAATTATGCTTTTTAAAAAATATTTAATATTTTAATATTAATTAGTCTTAATTAAACCTCTTAATTAATAAGAGGTCTACTGAGAAGTTTCACCTCCTTGGAGTATACATGTGACAGGATTTTATTTTTGTCCAATAATCTTCCCAATTATGGTATGTAAAATTCCCATTGCCTGTCCAGCAATGTCATTTGCAGGGGGATTCCAGAAGTTTCTAGTCCATTTTAATTTCATATCCTATCCAAAACACTCTCGTCATCCCTACTGCAGGTTAAACATATAATTTGAGTGACTCAAAATGTCTTACTTTTACATGCCTTCTTTTCCTCGCTCTTCTAGGCTCTAACTCTTCTGGGCTTTAGGCAAGAAAGAGGGATAGGAAGTGAATTGTATGGCTGGATAACACATAACCCTCAACACAAAGTGATTTAAAACTATCACAATTCTATATTACCTTTCAGAATTTCTGTGGGACAAGAAGTCAGGAGCCATTTAGCTGGGTGTTTCTGTCTCAGCATCACTCATAAGGATGAGGTGGTGGTCAGATCTTGGCCAGGGTTGCCGTTAATTAAAGGCTAGACTTGGGCTGGGGTAGCTCACTCCTATGACTGGCATGTTAATGCTGGTTGTTGGCAGGATGCAGCAGTTGCCCTCTTCACAGGCCTCTGAGAGCTACTTGAGTGTCTCACAGTATGGCAGCTGGATCTTCCAGAGTACACCACCTAAGAAAGGTGGAAGTTGTAATGTGTTTTGTGACATAGTCTAGCAAATCTCACACCATTTCTTCCACAGATAAACCCTATTTCCATGTGGGAAAAAACTATACAAGACCATGATTATTAAAACGTGGGGAATTATTGGGGACTATTGAGGAGGTTGGCTACCTCAGTTGGAAAAGGCCAATGTCTCTTTATTTTTCTGAGGGAGGATTCACTTTTCTTCTTGTTGATTTTCTCTTATAACACTCTCTGACCGTCAGTATCTCCTGTGTGGTCGGTATCCTAACGATATCTTGTGGAGTCCCGGCTAGGGTTGTCTGGAGGGCCCTGTGGGACCTCCGCACTGCAGAGTAGCTTGACACAGGAAATTTGACTCTGGCTTCACCTTTTAATCACTTCCTCAGTATCTCTCACCAGCAGTCAATGCCACAGTGTTCTGCTACTGAGGTCCCTATTCCCAGAAAGTATCCCTCCCAGATGAGGATAGGCAAACTGGACTAAGCTGCCCTTTATTGTGTCTGCTCAATCCTTGGAAAACTCCTGTCTCCTTGACATGCCAAATGTCAGCATGCAGGTTTTCTGCCACGGTCCTGTCCCTCTGACCTGCCTCCTCCCTACAGTTCTCATTTCCCCTGCTCAGACTTGCACAGAAGCCTAAGATCCCATTGTCGTAACAAAAGGAATTCAGTCTTCCCTGCTGGACAATACCTACTATCTTCACAGATGGGTATCTTGGAGTGTCATCTCCCCACCTGCAGAGAGGAGAGGGGAAATTTCCTCTAAGTCCCAGAGGACTAGTGAATCTTTCCCTCTCCCCAGCCTTCTTTCATAGACCAGGAAGGTAATGGTGATTAGTGGTAAGAGACTAATTTGATGAATTCTTAATAACCCTGTAAGGAAATTTCTGACTTTAGTTCTAGTTTGTTCATCTGAAGCTCTCTCTTGAATGTGGGAGTATTTGGCAACTTCGGTGTTCACTTTTGCCCTGGGCATAATTTAATGCCTATAAGAAAAGTTTCACCCAAGCTAAGTATAAATAATACTCAATCAGCTATGCAAAAGGATCATATCCAATTTAAAGTAAGATTTTCTTTGTACCTGACCTTCTCTTTCTCCTCCTATGACATTTTGGAGTCCTCAGATACTTGGACAAAGAAGGCTTTCAAGTCCACTTGAAAGCCTTCTGTGGTGACTTCAATTAAATCAAGAAGATGAGTAAGTTGTCTCTCATATATCAAATTGTATAATACTCACTGGCTACTTGGAAAACTATATTGATCTTTGAAAAATTAACTGTAGGCTCAGTGGAAAGGTGAGCCTTGATTAATTAGCAGGGTTTGCTAGGGGTACAGATTGGAGGGAACAGGCAAAATTCACATTAAATATTTGCTAGTCATAATCAATACTCCTCTGATATTCCAATGGAAAGGTCGTGGTTTACTTTGTCTTTTTGTTCTTTTATGAGCCAGCATATGTGCGGACTATTTGTCCTAGAACAACCCCAACCCTGTGTCTTTGCCCACCAAAGTCCACAGTTGTTGTTTTTTTCTTTCAAATTTTTACCCAAAATTCCTTTGGCTTTTATTTCAAACCCAATTATATATTCTGCATATCTTTAGCCTGAATGCAGGAACCAAACTTAAATTCAATCAAGTCGCAAGGAGTTTCTAAAATCATGTTCCAATTATCTTGCACAGGATTGTCAATTATGAAGCCCATGAATAAGCCCAAAGGTTTATTTCACCTTGACATCAGTCTGGAGTTTATTTTAACATATCTTTGGGTTTCTCTTAAAGAGAAAGTTTCCATAAATATGAACCCCAGGAAAAATTTGTAATATTTCCCCTTAAATGATTAAAGAAGATACAGGTTTCACTACAATAGGTTTTAAGCAATCCAGTGCAAGAGCTGAGTGAGACATCAATCTGCAAGATGTTTCAAAATTGGGGATATATTGTTTCTCAACCTTCTGTAATCAGAACCAAATAATATTCTGCCTTCTTCCTCCATGTAATAGCCATTATCAACAACATGAGATCCAGAACCATGTCTTCCTTCCCCCAACTCACTTCTTTTCTTCTCATCACTCCTAGTTGGGAGGGTTTTTGATGAGAGTGAAGAGAGTGCTCTTGGGATAGTAGAATAACTCATCAAAGTTAAGCAATGAGAGCCTTTTAAGAGGAAGATTAGATCTTATAACTGTTCCTCTCTGAAGACTTAACTGCCTAAAACCTATTCCTTTGACAAACAGCAAGGGTCCAATCCCATCCAGGTCAGGCCCAGTGATTATTGTGACCCTGAGAACCATGTGGCCGCCTCCAAGATGGAACCTGGAGACCACTACTGGGGAGGGGAGGGGTGCAGAAGTATGAAAAACAAGATGAAAAACCTAGAGAGGGACAGACAAAAGATGGGAACCAGCAAGATAAGGGATTCCTGTATACATACCAATGACAAATTCTGTAAAAGGTTTACAAGCAACTTTAAGGGGAAGGTTTTGTTTGTTTGTTTTTTTAAAACCACAAATTTTGCACCATTCTTTGGACTGATTATGTTTTTGGCTAGGTGGTAGTATGATTCTTTTCAGTATGATTCTTTTCTTTCATTTAACCATCTGTACCTGTTTGCTCTTCTAGAAGTTACAGGCATAACTCAATTGTTCCACAAGGAGCTATCATGCTAGATTCTTTGAGGCCTGGATTTGACTGTGAAGGTGCACTCTGAATGGGTTCCAATTGGCTACAGTCTTTCATAGAAGGAGCTCAGCTCCCTCAACATCCCCCATCTCCCCACAGTCAAGGCATGGCAAGTTCTTAAAGCCTCCCTCCCACAGTGCCCACTTACTGTATCATCTTCTTGCCTCAATCTTTTCAAGTCTCCTACTTCCGTCTTTCCTGACCCATGTTAATCCTTTATCTTTGGATCAGATCAAGTTTCATTTCGGGCCCCTCAGATTTGTTGCTTAGGAACATCTTTTGATTCCCCAGCCATTATTTGGTTTCTAGATTCAATTCCCCTTTACTCTGCCCCCAGCTGAGGGGTAGCCCCACATCCAGGCATCCTAGCCTGGGCACAGTCCAAGGATCTCTTTTTAACAAGAGGGCAAGTTCAGACAGTCCTGAAATATTGCAAAGTTCCTCACTTCTACATCTTCTGGGCCAATACTGTGAGAAGGAAAAGAAAAGTAAAGAGGACGAGAAGAAAGAGGAGGAGGAGGAAGTGGAGGAGGGGAGGGGGAGAAACAGAAAGTTTAAGAGGGAGGAGAAAAGAAGAAGAAATAAGAAAAATTCAACCAACTATTTGTTATTCCTCCCTCTAGGACCCACACAGAGCATGGATGAATTAGGTGAGTGGCTATTACACTGATCTTTTCCAACAGAATTGCTTTTGGGGGCTCATTCTTCCAAACAGACATTGGGTCTGTTAGTCAGAGACTATGTCTATACAGCAGTGAGTTAACAAGTTAGAAAATGAATCCATCAGTTGAAGCATGGTCTTTGTCTTGTCACATCAGCCTGTTTATTGTTTTACACTAAGTTGACTAAACTGGCTTCTTTTGACAAAGAGACACGGCTTGAAAATGAGTTTTCTTTGTTTGGTGACATGATGGGTTTATTACAAAACCAGCTCTGAAAGGAAAGAGAAGCAGCATGGATTTCAAACCCATCCTCCTCCCAAAATAGCCCCTCGTGACTCATGTAGAATGAAATGCAATCCTGGTGTTTATAATCAGAGAGAACGTGGGGAGTTTTTCCATGCAATATAAGAAAATTGTAATAACATCATGGGGTAGAACTGGTCATAGAAAGACATCCTTAATTAATCCCATTCTACAACTGAGTCATTTGAGAGTCTTCAACTACTCATGTGGAAAGAAGTCCAAGAATTATGACCAAGCATCAACCAACAGTTGCTGAGAGCTTTCTCTGTAACAGAATTGTAATAAGAGTTCCTGTGGGAAAGGGAAGACCCAAACTCTGACCTCAAATTGCCTGCAGTTTCTTGAGCCAAGACAAGCAAAATGAAATATTATAAGGGAGGAACACAGGATTGTATAGACCTCATGTGAATACAAGTTCTTCTTTACAAGAAATTCAGCCTTAGGGAAGGAATGTTTCCCAGTCCTGGCTGCCTGTAGATGGCATGTCCTATGTTTATTCATGTACATATATAGGAACTCTTCACCATACAAAATAGAGGTAGCTGCCATTCATTCTCAGTTTCTTTCAGCCTCTACTTTCATTTATACTGCCTTTCTTTCTTCACATAATGCCCAAAATCCTGTCTTTGTGACACAACCACCCAAAAAGTCAAAACTGTTGCATGTGTCTCTAGGCTGCTCTGTACTTTAGAAAGCTCTTTACACAAGTAATTTCATGCAATGCTCTCAACAACCATTTGAAGATATAAATAATATTCCCATTTCACACATGAAGAATTGTAATTCAAAGACTCTGTTAATTGTTCTCAAAACTGGCTGAGCATTAGAGTCACTCGGGAAGTTTTAAAAAAATTAAAATTCCCAGACCAACTGCAAAGACACATTAAGTTATTTTGCAATAAATTACCAGTCTTTGGTGAGGGGGGAAATGGTTGTCCAAGACACACATGCCTTAATCTGGCAAAACCAAGAATCAAATATTTATCTTTTGCATCCAAATAAAACAAGACCATCTGATATCCCTGCAAGTCCTATAACTTTCAGCTATACCTCATGTGATCCATTTCATGCCACACAGTGAAGGCTAATCAAGGCACATTTTGGTGGCTTGTTGTGGGAAGGTTTGAGAGAGTGTGTGTGTGAGTTTTATCAAACCCAGAGTTAGAAGGTGAAGGCCCAGATTTGCAAGGCCCTGACAGGAACAAGATTTGTTCCAGTTGGTCGGTATTTTATTGAAAAACAATGAAGGAGAAAGAATTCCACAAGCTTCCAATGAAAAGAAGCTTTTAAAAATCTTTGAAAAATAAGGCTGCCAATGATGTAGAACTGTACTTAATTTTAATCTTCTCAACCCCATCTCATCAAGAATTTGGAGCATGAATGGGCTTATGCATGACCGTGCCAATCAAAGCAACCTTATATCCATATGCTCTGCCCAAAGGAACACAGATATGGGAGACATTACAACCACTATCCTTGACCTTTATGGCATTTCCCTAATTGTGCCACCCCAAGGAGACACTGTTTCCTAATTAACATTAAGTGATGGACGTGTTAATTAACCAGATGGTAGAAATCCTTTCACAATGTCTATGAATATCAAATCACTATGATGTATACCTTAAGTTTCTTAAAATTTTATGTGAATTATACTTCAATAAAGCTGAAGAAATAAAAATTAAAAGTTTTTTAATTAAAAATAATCAACATTAAGAGACAAAATAAGTTAGTGAGGTACTTCAAAACTCTGTTATCTTGAATTATCCGGGGAATTTGTTAAAATGTAGCTTCTGATTCAGTTGGTCTGAGACCCTGAGACTCTGCATTTCTAACCTGATCCCAAGTGGTGCAAACGCAGTGATAGGTCTGACCACATTTTGAGTCATAAGTTGCTAACCTATACCCGGATGCTGTTTCACATGAGAAATGGCCACTACAATAGCTAAGGTAACACAATGACAGGAGTCAGAGGCCACCAGACCCCCCCAAAAAAAAATCAGAAAAGAAATTTAAACAGTTCTTGTAGGGAAAAAAAAAATCCTTCACACGTTGGTCTGTTGAAAGTGTAGAGTGGGCTAAAGGTGTTTTCGTGTCCCAGATTGCCAGGGAGGGCACTAGGGGCTAAAAAATTAAGGCACTTTTCCTAGAACTATATATACAGCTGGCAGAAATCAACATCTCAAGCATCAACTGATACCCATGTTTCAACACTGTCTTTTACTGGATCCCCACTGTGACTTATTATTGTGGATCAATGTGGAGACAGTAAGGAGAAATGTCTCTGGGACCAGGAAGTAAGAAGGACCAGGAAGCAGGGTGGGATTGGGAAATAAGACATCCTCTGAGAGTTAAGCCCTAGGTGAACTGAAACAGTGATCCATGAAGTCACCTTAAGAAGACAGAAAGCTTCCTAAGCCAGTAACACTTGACCCTATTCTTTTTTTTTTTTTTCGAATTTATTTATTTGACAGAGAGAGATCACCAGTAGGCAGAGAGGCAGGCAGAGAGAGAGAGGGAAGCAGGCTCCCTGATGAGTAGAGAGCCCCATGTGGGGCTCCATCCCAGAACCCTGAGATCACGACCTGAGCCAAAGGCAGAGGCTTAAACCACTGAGCCACCCAGGTGCCCCTTGACCCTATTCTAATTGTAGAAATTGTCACATCTAAAGAAAGAAAGTTCTTAATCATAAGAAGGCTGGCCATCACAGAGGCTTGCAAAAAGCCAAGTCACAGAGATTAATTCTGAGTCTGTTAACTAAGGGAGGGACAAAGCCTGCTTTGAGAATATGGAGTCTCATGTAGAGAGACAGTGTCTATATCAACAAGCTAAAGATGGATAAATCAGACATTCAGGACCTGGTGCCACAGAACAGGGGCTGGTCAACTCAGCCTGTGGGCCAATTCCTGTTTTTGTAAATAAAGTTTCATTAGACTGCAGGCACATCTGTTCATTTACCCATTTTCTGGGGCTGTTTTTGCACTACAGTGGCAGAGTTGAGGTCTTGACAAAGGAGGCAATATGACCAACAATGCCTAGAATCCCTACTATCTGACCTTCTACAGAGTTTCCTAACCATGTTAAATATCTTTTCAATCATGGAGTGAATTCCCTTTGCTCTGAGTCTGAGCTCGCCAAGCAAACTTCTGATTATAATTTGGTTTTCTAGGTAGAATACCAGTGAAGGAAACAGCGCATTGGCCATTTCTTATTTCTAGCTATATTTGCATCCTGGGGTTTTTTTGGACTTTTTTTTTTTTTTTTTACATCAATGTCTGGGACCTCATCTTATCCAAATCATCCCATAGTGATGGTTCCTTTCTAAATTTGCTTAAAAAAAAAAAAAAGGAACACTTCATTAAGCCCATAGGACAAAGGGCTAAACATCTAGATGGTGGTGGGTTTGCTTTTTTTCATGTTAAAGTACATTCTTAATAATTCTGGTGAAGATCCTTGGAAGTAAAAGGCAAGCAGTAAGCCTGGGCCCAATTCCCCATCCCACAAGGAGAACATTTCCTTTGTTAACCACAAGAGCAAAAGTCACAAAAGCTTACTTCTACACAGGGAGCCGCATTCACTGCTTTGTGATCGTGTTCCAGTTCTGATCCATATAGGTGTTTACCTGGCTTTGCCATTCAACCTTGCCCTTTTATCCCTTTCTTAAATTTGTATTTTATATTGTCTCATATATTTGGAGCAAAAGGGGAGTGCCTTGTTACAAATATGCTATAATATCTTGACCAAAACCACCCTTTGCTGACCTCCAATAGTATTCTTTTATTGAGTTTAATTGACTGGGTATTTTACCATTCATTGTTCAGCTGACATTTATTGAGTGCATACTCAATTGCAGGTACTACTACTACTCAGTTGCAGGTACTACCTTCCTCTCTGGGCATTCAGAGGTGACATTTACCTGTATGTGCTGTTCTTACAAGTTCACAATTGGAGGGAGCTAAACCATTGGAATATCCACCTCTAAGACTGAACAAAATTGCCAAAGTGATAGCTCCCCAGCTCAGGCTCATTAGCCATTAGGACAAAACTAATCTTTCCCCCTCAGTTAAGTTCATGTTCCTCTTTGCTCCTGATAAGCCACCCATCCCATCACAGTTTACTTGTCATCTAAACTATTCTCAATTAGGAATGTCCTAAATATATAGTTCTACAACACCTTTGATAACATATCCACAAATTAATGCTTCAATAACCAAACTAAAAAAAAAATCAACAATACTGAGTCATTAAATCAACCTCAACATCTTGGAGAAGGATATGTGTATTTGCATTTTGTGGTTCATTTATGGCCTTCTGCAAAGTTCAAGAAACAATTCACCCAGCGCAGCATCCTTGAGCAGGGTGGGGAATAACCAGGTTCCCCTAGAGTGTACCCAGGCAGTTCTTTCGGGCACTCATTTGCTGCACACATAACCACTGTCTTATTGTCTTCGGCTCTCTCCTGGGAGAAACCCACAGAGCCTTTGCTCTGGCTCCCTATTGAGGCTGGCACATTGTTGACTATCAGTACATCCCGCCATGGCTACAAACCAGTAATTTTGTTTTTAGTGCACAGAGGTGGCCGTTTACTTTGCAACATCATTCAGAACGCTCAGCAATAACTTTCCTAATTTAAGAAAAATAGAAGGAGCATGGTGGGCCCTTACTGGAAGCATAGTTGAATCAAATATGATCTCTTCTAGGATTTTCCTACATAAAATAATGAAAAGGCCTTAGTTATTAAATCACAACTTATAAATCAAAATGCATGAAATTGCTTTTCACCACATGTTTTTACTGATATGAATAAGGCCCACACTGTGTATGTTTCAAATTAACCTTAATGCCATCTAGTGGTCATTGAGAAATTTCTGTCTCAGAGAATTGGTAACAATTTTAGAAATCTAAAAAATTATTAGTAATAACACTGCTGCCATTGAAGAAACTTACTGAACACCTACAATGTTCCTGGACATTATGTTCAGCACTTACTGTGTTTTATCTCATTTTCTCTTCACAATAACCATAACTGACACCGTATCTCCATTATACAAAGAAATGAAGGCATAGTGGTTTATATTGAATAACACACTATATTCATGGATGTAGCAATCCTAGCTGGAGTTCCAGTAGTCATTCCATGGCCTTCATACTCAGCCAGAATGCTAAACTACTTCTAGACCTCAGCTACAGTTAAGACACCCACCCACATGCAAGGGGACACACTAATTAACGTGTTTGAAGGAAGGCTCAACCTTCACTTTTTCACTACACCACTGACTTCCACCATGTTCGAGTTCTCCCTCAAGCAAGATTTCAATTGTGTGGGGATTTTTATACATCTGAAATTCACATCTGGCATCTCTAAAATAAATGGATTCATCATTCATGCAAATAGGTACTGAATTCTCATGCAGGAGACTCAAGGTGCTGACAGCACAATAGGGAAACAGCCACTGTCCCTCCTTTCATGGAGCTTAAAGGGCAGTGGAAGGACGGGTGGACATAAATTACGTGGAGGTATAATCCAATTGTGGGAAGGGCTCCCTGGAGAAACCCAGTGAAGAGCTCACTTCGGCAGCACATATACTAAAATTGAAAAGAAATGCAGTGCAGCTTTCCTTTAGGACCTGATCAGTGAGTGACAACAGAAGCAATGGAAGACTTCCCTAAGAGAAGGACCTCTCGGATTCCTGAACAAGTGGGAGTGGGAGCAAGTTGGGTGCAGGGAGATGGGAACAGGGCATTCCAGACAGAGGGCCTCAACCCCAACCAGAAGGGTATCTTCCACCACCATGTTCCCCAGCATTATGCTCACACAGTACACATTCAATAGGAAGTCAACATGCAATCTAGGCAACTCTCAATTCTTTAGCCATAAATGGAATTTGGATAAAAGGCCATAACTAAACCATATTTTTTTCATATTTTGAGCAAATTGCTTTTACTGAAGATACTAAAATTGCATGATAGTGGAACCATTTTGAATACTCAAGCATAATGGTAACTCTGCTAATTGAAGTTTCTGTTGGTTCTAATGAATAATTCAAATGTTTCTCAAATGAAATTTTTTACTTTTGTTATGAAAATAACACTAATGGCAGATAATATGAATAAGAGCGAGAAGAGCTAAAAAGGAGGAGGGGGGAGGGGGAGGGGAAGGGGGAAGAGGAGGGAAAAAAGCTCACGCTCATATCTTGTAACCCAGAGACAAGCAATGTAACATTTTGGAATGTTTCCTTCCAGGCTTTTTTCTATGGATATTTTACAAAGATTAGATTGTATAAACAATTTTTTAATTTAATTTACTCATTTAATATAACTGTTTCACTTGTTATTATAAACTCCTCATTAACATCATTTTAACAGCTACATAATATTTCATCATGTAAATATATCTCAGTTTACCTAACTCATTTCCCAATGGTTGAGCATGTGGATCATTTCCAATGTTCAATACATAACAAATAATACATGATAATAAATAATATATAACAAATAATAGAAATAATACATTGCATAAAACTTACTTCTCTAAAGCATAAAAAGTTCAGAATAGAACTCAGTAAATAGTAGACATAATTTTCAAGTAATTAAGAGCTTATTTGTATATCTGAAGAGAACTGAAGATAGTCACAAAGCAGCTTACAAACCACAATAAGCACTAGTGAACACTGACCTTCAACCACACCCACTCCCGTCTTGAACTATTAACTGGTTTCTACATCAATCTTAAGACAGGCTGCAGTAAACATTAATTGGTGTTTTTGTCATGTTGGAGAATCCAGCCAAGTCATCCTAACATCCCGTTTGTGAAATGATGTGCCACATTAGCACATTTTATAAGCTTAACCTACCTCATTGAATAATGTAATATTTATGACACTAGCTTGACTTACAAAATTACACACACATAGACACACACATCCATACACGCGCACGCACACACACACACACACACACAGAGGAGTTATAATTGATTACATCTTGGTTCTTCTTTACTTTGAACATGTCCTGGTGTTTTTCAAATTGATATTTAGTGACACCTTGGTGAACTCAAGAGCCATTTGAGTTGCCGTTTTTCCATCTCTTTGACATAGGATATTTATTTAATGTGAAAGTGAATTTGAATTGAAACTTTTCTTCTTCTAATTTGGTTCTGTTGAGCAGGGAAATGCCTATTTTCCAGATGCTAAGACCCTTGGACAGACTTTCCACAGAGAGGCATTTACAAGAGACAGACAATACATCCACTGGGCCATGAGTAAGGATTGGGCTAGATGAAAGGTAAGCTTTGAACAGTGGTGACTGGAACTTTCAGACGCTTCAACAATACTCTCATTCCATGCCAGCATCTGAAAAGAGTGACAATGTAGTCTGATGCATAGTGACCACACAGATGGATGCCACTTAGCCTGAGTCTGTTGGGAGCAAAGTATGTTTAGGGCTAATACCAACATTTCAAAGTCAAACTCACTAGGTTTGGTTCTGGGATCATCCATACACTATTAATGCCCTGGGACAAGTTTCTTAATCTTTTTGTAAGTCACTCTTCTTTACTCTTTTCTCTTTTTTTTTTTTTTTTTTGTGGAAATGACAATAGTGCCTACTACATGCGATTGTTGAGAGAATTAAATGAAATAATCCATTGAAAGCTCTTAATGCAGTATCTGGCACATGGAAAGCACCCAATAAATTATTACTATCATTATAACTATTATTCATTTATATCAATGAGATAAATATTTTTATTCCATTATGTCAATCTCATGAGAAAAAAAATTCTTAAAACTTCCTTTATTCTTCTTTAATACCCTGTCAGAAATCTGTTCACCCTGGTACAAATCTATTTGAAATATATAAGTTGTTGGAAGAGCAGAGGATGGGTAAGGAATACCTTAGCATTATCTCCAACCAAAGAAATATTTCCCTCCTTTCGTCCCAAAGCTCCTTGAAAGCAGGAACTTTGTCTGCCTTGTTGACCAGTAGCAAGTACAATGACTGGCACATAATAAGAACATGCACAGTCTATCTTTAAGTGAGTAAACAAATAATCCTAAAATAACTCCCCAATTTTACAAATGCCTATTTCTAAGCTCAATTCAAGTGAACATGGTTTCTTTCTTTTTATGGAAGTCACCAAAATGGAATCTTTTCAACAAGATTTTCCTTGACCTCGGATATGCCATTGCCCTCGGTGAACACAGGTAGTCTTGGCTTTCTCAAAAAAGTACCATATGTCAACCTCAGAGAACTCTGTGGGCCTAGCCCAAGATCCATAACTAACTCTTCAAACAAGCATTACTCGACTTTTCAGAAGTTGCCAACTTAGTAAGCCTCTCCATGCAAACTGGAGAATGCATCTGAAAGTTGAAATTTCATCAGATCTGCTGGTTTCTGAGCCCTCATCCAACTGGGACATTTGTCTGTAGCACCAAAGGGGATGTAATCCCCAAATTGTGGCTGGATTTTTATTCAAACCATTGAATTCATGACATTTCCCTCTAGCAACAGTCTAATCTATATTACTTTCCACGTCTCCTCTACTCTAGCCAAACAACCTTCCTCTTCCCTTACAAATCTCTCCTGTTCTGCATTTTTTTAGAATTCCCATGCCAGAGCAATTTACAAAAATATCTAGAGCACATTCCAGGAAATCACCTTCCTTCCATAAATTCTGAAATAGATCTCCTGTGATAATATTAAAGATGCCCATATCCGGGGTGGCTATAAAACCTAGTTTGTTTAGAACAGTCTGACTTCATGACAGCTGCCCCAGAATTCCATCCAGCTTAACATATTTCCAGATTTTTTTTCATTTGTAATGAAGTACCATTAATAGTAAGAGTTGCTTTGAAATAGGTCTGGATTGCTCAAACTTCACTTTGAGTTTCCAACTTCTGCCATGCTCTCATTTAACAGCGTGTGAGATGCATTTGCAGAAAAAAAGACCTTTCATCTTAACTTGTGGTTAAATCTGGAGGAAAATCAACAGTCTCTTTCTTTTTCTGACCCTTTACAGACCCTTTCAAGGACAGCACACAGGGTGCTAAAATGAAGTGTGCTTACTTCTTCTGGTTTCAGGAGGTGGCATTTCATGTATTAAGTGCCAAAATTTTTAGCTTTTGAAGCTTTTAGCAAATTGCAATTATTAAAAACAAAGCTGTGAGCAGGAAGACATTTAAATTGATCCTTACAAAAGAAAGGAACAAAACAATGGAAGCAAGGGGTCAAATGGTGTAGAAGATTTAATTCTGAAATTCTATAATTGCACTTTGGAATATCTTGACTTAGGAAAAGAAAATTTGATGGAGTCCTGGCAAGAAAAGAAGAAATAGTTCACATACCAAAAGACAGCTAACCAAAGAACAATGGACCTCTTGAAAGCAATATAATTCTGGGCAGAAATCATTTTCGATCTAGAAACTGAAACCCTAAAATGTTATCAGTTAAGTAGGAGATAGATTAAAGTCATTTTAAGGCAAGTGAGCTCTTAGAAAATTTACTTCCTATGCACCTTCCCCTGGAGGCTACTGAAAGTATGCTTCATCAAAATGAGGACCGAGAGAGAGAGAGAGAGAAAGAGAGAGAGAGAGGTGGAACCCAAGATATACAGCATCCCAGATAAGAGAGGGACAAAGGGAATTCCTAGGATAAGAAAGAGCAGACCCAGAACAATAGTGTGTGGTTGGTCTCAAGAGCAATTAGTCCAGACTTGATACAGGAGACTTGGGGGTGGGGCACACTCCAAGGAAGAAAGAAAAAAATAGCTGACAGATGACTTGATTTGTTGCCTTCATTGTGAGATATTTTTTGAGAAGTTTGAGGCAGATTTAGTTAGGTAGAATTAAAATAAACATTAAAACCTGAGGCATTTATTAACTCAGAAAAAAATAAAAGTTGAACAAGAAAGGAAACATATGAGTATGTTTGCACCCAGTGATGATATAGTCATTTCGAGGATTTAGCAGAAGTATTGAGAGGAAAAGTAGTGATTCTCAGCTTATTAAATTAAGTTAATGGAAAAACAACTGATAATGTATTAAAATCAAAAAGGAAAAATGAGCAGATTATTTAGAAATGGAGGTAAACGCCAGGAGAAACTGCTAAAATAGTTGTGTCTGGGTGGCACAAGAAGGAAATGAGGAAGGAAGAAAGGAAGCAGATAACTTTTTGTTTTTAGTTAACCTTGGAATACTCTTTGACTTAAAAAAGTTATGTATGTGTATTATTTTGATTTAAAAACTAGTACCTTTCCAATTTCTACCCACCCTGCATCTCTAACCCTTTTTGAACTATCATTGGGCGAGACATCTTGCACGGTCTGGGGAAAGAGGCAGGAGAGGAGTTGGATGAAAAAGAACTTTGGGCAGCCCCGAGGACAAATGAAGGAAGAAGGCAATTGACGCCACACTTAGCTCAAGGCCAACCCTGCAGAAAACAGTCTCAGAGCATCCCGGCTCAGAATCCTGGGCTTGGCACACTAATCACTAATGCCTTTTAAATGACAGCCAAGACAGGAGTTATAGCATGTCATCAGAGCTCCTCCTGCCAGTGATCTGGAAGAGGGAACAAATATCTTGGCAGGCTCTGGCAATAGATAACTGTTCTAAGGTTGTCAGTCTGGTCAGGGACTCTCTCTTTTTTGTGATAAGTTCCTGCTTGTGTAGCTCTCTTCGGTTTCTACGTGTCCAATAATTTAGGAGGCAACTGTTGAAAAGCTAATTAATGGGACATGAATAGGTGCCTGGGTCTTTAGCTCAGCTGTCATCCTTCTCACAGTTCTAGGTATGTTTTATGCATTTTCATTTCTGAATGATTCTTCATTTCTGTTTTATTGCAGGTACTAAGGGGATAAGTTTCCAAAATATTGAAGGAAGACTCAATGGGAATATTGAGAGCCCCTATGTAGGAGATTCCATCCCATTCCATTAAGACAACATGTAATAAGCATTATCTGGGCACGGTAAGACATTTAAAACATGAGAATCTGACCTGCATCCACCTCTCTGAGAATGTACCACCTAAAGAGAGACTTGTATAGAATTATCTCTATCCACCAAACTCTCTTCAGTGCTAAGAGAAGGTGGCTGGCCAGAGGCTCTGGGTGAGATCCCAGCAGGACCTTGAAGAATGGTAGTATTTCTCAGTGGAGATGAGTTGCATGGAAACCAAGTAGAAGGAGTAGCATGGAGAAAGGCAAAGGGAATGAGAATGCTTTTTGGAAAAGAAGGAGTGGAAGGCTATTGTAGGACCACGGTGTATGCAAGCACATGGGAGTATACGTTGAAGACATAGAGAAGCTGAAGACAGAAATTTTGGGAGGAAAGATAATGACTTCAGTTCCCTCTTCATTAAATTTTTCTTTTATACTGAAGTCTTGTTGCCTGGGAGATTGAAAGAATGCCCAAGACAGATATAGATGAGTGGGAAATTGGAGTGGTCTGGAACTCAACTTGAGCTATGTTGCTTTAGAGAGCATGGCGGTGCTTCCATGCAGAAAGCTCCAGTGTTGTAAATGTGACATGAAGGAGCAGGTGAGAGGGCAGAGGTGAGTTTAAAGATGTAAGCAGTGCTATATAGGGGAAATGGGCTTCCATGAGGAATGAGCACAGAGGACGGAAAGACCAAAATAGAGGCTGTTCATGGACAGGAGCCAATAAAAGAGGACAGAGAAGTAAAGATTAAAAGGGTCACAGGCACTGCAGGAGAGAGGGAATGTGTTGTGGAAACCCAAAATGAGGTGACAGTGGGTGGTCAATGAAGCCCTTCAGGCACAACTGGGTGATGACAGGGAAAAAGGCTGTCAGCCTGGCAATGAGGAGGTCACTCGTACATGGTAAAAGCAAACATGGTTGGAGCAGGAGTGAGGCATCAATGGCAGTCTGGAAGGAGATGAGAAGAGCAAGCAGTGTAACTTCTTGTTTAAGGAAAGATAATGTTGATGGAAACTAGACCAGTAATTAGCCCCTTGGTAACTGTGGTTAATTACATGAAACCTGCGGTTCAACGACAACTGTCAGCAAACAAACAGATTGTGTTTTCCTGTGGTAATAAATACTTCTTTTCAGTGTCTGTCTCTTCTCACTTTTATTGCCTTCTCTGATTTTACTTGGCATTTATTGATTGATTTCAGAGAGACAGAGACTAGACAATTTGGGAAAATAATGTGATTACTTCCTCTTCTATATATCACCATTATTTAGTCAATTTCATGTGGTTCAAACCAATTAAAAGGGAGTAAGAAATTATGTGGGTAATGATGATTAGCAGTACAGTTAGCAGCACTGGGGACTTGAGATTGGTTTTCAGATTTGTGGTCCAGCACCCTATTTGAGGATGGCTGGCCGGTGTGCCTGGAAAGTGTGAATAAGTGTGGCTAGAACAGAGTAAGCAAGGGGTTCAGGAGAGGAGGTTACAGAGGAAAAGAGGCCCAGGCATTGAGGGAGAGCCTCACGTGACCACCTAAGGACTTGGGCTCTTATTCTGAGAGAGGAGCCTGCCTACCATTTCCTCAGCCACATCTGTCTTTCATATCATGTCACTCATACCTCTCTAGCAGTTGTTTTTTCAATATAGTTTTATTATTTTAAGTTCTTAAAAATGGTCTATAACCCTGAAGTTTATACTTTATAATTAATAAATCAGAAGTTGTTGAAAGTTTCAATGGACTCTTGTTTATCATCAAGAGCTGCAGCAGTTTTAACTGAGAGAAGACTATCTGGCAGTGCTGGAGTGTTCAGTAAGTTACATGTCAATTCTGCTAACGGTGACGTTTTCACCCTCTTGTTTTCTTCATAGTGGAAATTTGAGTATTTTCATCCCATATTATTTTTGCAAGTTTATCTTTTTGTTTTCATTCCTATACGTGTTCTTTGACAAGTATTTTTATAAAACAAAGCTGTTGAGCAAGTTGTCTTTAATTATGGACTGTTGGAATCTGTTATCATAGTTAGGACACTCCAAAAGTGTACACTGAGTCCATATCATTTCATTCTGGTATAAAATATATGGCTTTGTCCTGTTTAACTGGAAGTCCTTTTAACTAATTTTTTTAGCAACAATTCTCTGCTAGTCATTACATTACTTCAATGGCTTCCCAGTGATTTTTAGTATCACAATTGACTTTAATGTTAATTACCAGGAGTTAGGTCAAACTGGGTAGGGCACAGTACTCCACTAGTCTTGCCTCACTTCGACCAGACACAAGATAGGGTGTTCCCAGGCCACATTTTTTTTGACTGACTGTTTGAGAACATATATGTCTGGTTAAGAAGCTAGCAAATTCAATCCCTTATATAGTATTTATTATGACTTCCAAGACTGCTCTTTTTATGATTCAAGCCCTTTCTGTCCCTAAAAAGAGAAAAGAGTAGGAAAAAAGGTGTCTTAAAATGTGTATAAAAATGTGCACATTTAACTCAGATTTAGACCCCTTTCTCCAACCACATTTTTGCCGTCTTCCCCAATTCCCCTTTCCCACATTGTAACCACCCACATCTTCTGGTCATGGATCAAAAAAGGTCATTATTCAGAGACATACACAGACTAACTACTGCAAATCTCACCTTCATCCCAAGAGAAACCAGCTCACCAGCTTGCTAGCTCTTGGTATCCTCAGTGACCCCTTAAGGACATAGACTTTTATGGACATCTTTAGGCTTATGGACCTCCCATATGCCTGGCAAGAAAATGCTCAGAATTCACAGATTCTAGAGACAGGAGAGTTTCTACAGATGCAACAGAGAATTGCTGTCTTGTGATTTATAGATTGTCTATTACAGAATGGCAGTGAATAGAAACACTGCATATTACTGGAGCAGCAACTTCTTCCAATCCCCAGTGCTGAACTGGAAAACTTCAGTGGCCTTCTGGTTCTGTTGACACAATCACCACATTAGCTGGCAATTGTATTTGCCATGAGTAAAGTGCTCCACTGATTGAGGGCCCTTGCCATAATTGTCTACTACGATGAAGTCACTCTTCAAGGATTCAAAATTCAAGATTCAAGAAATTGACGCTAGAGGGAGAATAGACTGATTCATCTCACATACTTCCTGCCCCACAGGTTAATGTTTTGAGCTTTAGGATTCAGAAGGCAAGAAAGCTGGCTACCCTAGAGGCACACAAAACCTCAATTCCCACTCCCTGACCCACTGTTGCCCATGTTGAGATGCCAAAGGGAAAGGGAAGAGCCCTCTGGAGAGACATTTAGGGTGGACATGGAGGTGTATTTCAACAACAACCAAAAAAAAAAAAAAAATGTCTTCTTTGATTTCTGAGGAGGAAAGTAACATAGAACATGAAAGATCAAGGTGACAGTCATTAAGAAAATACCTAAAGAAATTTGACTTTTACTTTGACATTATCCTTTTTAGATGGAGAATATGTATAGGGCCTCTTCTGAATACTGTCATCCCGGAGCATCACATGGCAGATTTTCTCTTGAGAAGTCACCCTTCATAATCCATCACCATTGTGAATTAGGCTGACAATTTTTACCTGACACCAATCACAAAGGACTCTGACACAAACTACTTTTAGCAGGTCCAGGAAAACACCAAATGCTGTAAAAGAAACTGTTTGAAGAATAAAATATGACAATTCATTATATGTCACTTTCTGATCATTTTTTTCCTGGTTAATTCAAAGTGCTTGTATGGGATAAATATCTACTCAAAACTGGAAATATGTTAAATATATCATTTAGTTTCTTCCCTAGAAATGTTCAATAGGTATACTGAGTCTATATCAGCTGGACAAACTATCAAAAAAAAATGAAGGCAACACTGTCTCCCACCGCCCCTCCCCCAACCGCACTACAGACCCACAGATGAAGAAGAAACTTCACCAAAAATACTTTTGAGGGGGGGGAAAAAAATAATTTTACTGTGAATGAGTTCTTTAGAACCGTTTCTATTTCAGCTTGCCTGCATAAACACAGCCAATGGATTATCATGGAATTTTTTAATGCATTCCCTTGAGCTTAAAACTTATCACTTGGTAATAGCACCCAAGAGTCTGAAGTCCCATCTGTGAAGCTGTCCCAACAGGCAGCCACTGCAAGGCTCTTTCACACACACAAATCCTAAGCCCACCGAGTTGGCCAGAGAGTCTAAAAGTGGTTCAGCCAATCCTCATATAAAAATTAATCCAAAAGAAATCATCAAAGGGGGAAAATATATATATTCAAGGAGATTCAGTGAACATTTCTTTAAATGGCAGCAGAGTTAGAAACTTCTTAAATGTCAGAAATAAATGATTGTTAAAGAATGGAGAAATCAGAACAATGGAATACAGTACAGCCTTCATCAATAATGGTACAGAGTACACTTACTGATCTAAAAAGCATTTTCTATTACTAAGTGGAAAAAGCAAGGTATACTTCAGCATGCTCCTGGTTTTGCTAAATGAGTTTGGTTTGTTTTTTCACATAGAACACATCTGAAGAATGCATATAAAATTAATATGATTTGCAAGGTAGAAAGATGGGCAACTTTTTTTCCTTTTACTATTCTGTATTTTCCAATTTTTCTGCAATAATTATTGATTCCTGTATATAATGAAACTTTAATATATCAAAGAAGGATTAGCAATATCAAGTAAAATTACAAATAGCTCATTTTGGGGCACCTGCAATGGCGCACTCAGTTAAGAGTCCAACTCTCAATTTCGGCTCCAGTCATGATCTCGGGGTTGTGAGACTGAGCCCCAGGTTGGGGCTCCACACTCAATATGGAGTCTGCTTGGGATTCTCTCTCTCTCTGCTCCTCCCCACTTGCACCCTCTCTCCCTCTCTCTCTCTAAAAACAAAACAAAACAAAACAAAAAAACAGTTTCTCCAGAGAAGATGTAATAAAGGATTTCTTTCTTCAGTGAATGAAAAGTAAATGTGGCCTTAATAGGAAAAGACCTTTCTTTTGCTACTTGCCCTGAAAGTGGAAAACTAATGTGGAAAATGCTGCTATATCTAGTAAGAATCATCAACTGCTTTATGCCTTGTTCAGTATTTATTAGTCGCTCGCTGAGGTCACAATGACTGACTGGACTGCAGTGGGGAGATGGCAGCTGAGGGCTGGTGCCCTGAGGCACTGGTGTCTTCTAGGGGTATTGCTGGTCACCAGGGCAAAATTGTCTTGGGCAAGGCCTGCATTAGATCAGCATATTCTGAGCTTGGCAAATCCCAAAGTTTGTTTCCATTTTGGTTTTGTTTGTTTTGGTTTGGTTTGGTTTGGTTTGGTTTGGTTTTCTTTTTTATGATACCCAAATGTGACCCAACCCTAAGAAGACATCTATTTGCTAAAATTACCCCCAAACTGCATAGAGATACAAGCATCTGATTGATTGATTTACAAGAAAGCCAGCCAAGCAGAGCAGAAACATTCTAGTCATTAGAAACAGTACATGCTTTCCCTTTAGACACACTATATGGGAGAGCAAGTGATGGGGGCAGACAAGTGTTTCTAGAAAGCACACTCTGACAGCTGTGCAGGGTAAATTAGGGGGTGTCCATATGTCCTGGTTTGCCTGGGCAAATGCCTGCTTTCTGAGTGTAATGTTTAATAAACATCCTGTTTCGCTTTCAAAAATGTCCTGGCTTGGTTGACAAATTATACGTCAGCCTGACTGGAGAACTCTGTAGTTGGACCTGGAAAGTGAGTTGTTAGAGAACGATTGAAAAATCCTCCAAAGAAACAAGGACAAGCCCAACCTATGCTGCAGAAACAAGATTAGAGAATAAGATGGATGGAGGGAAAGCAAAATTAGGTGGTAGAAGCTGTAGGAATCGGATGAACTAAGGCAAACAAGTGAAGAAGAGTAAGAATCTGATGTGACCTCAACATTTCTGCCTTGGGAACTGACATGTGGGGATTCTAGAAGGAAGTTTGGGAAGAAAGGCTTGAATCTGATTTTGTAATGGTTGGATTTGAGGTGTTTGTGGGATGGAGGGAAGAGGTTCCGAATAAGCAGCCAAGGTTAGGTGTCCTGAGGTCTGAAGGTGAAGTCTAACCAGAGCCAGGTTGGAAAAGTCCTCTGGGACACAGCACACCCAGGGCTGGTGTGGGAGTACACTCTTACACATGGGAGCAGAGAACCATGCAGTCAGAGCCTTACGGAGAAGGAAAAAAAAGGAATTGAGAAAGAGATACATGAATAATAAAAAATATATTAAATATACAGCAAAAGGATATTAAATTAATTATTAATGTATATTGATCACTAGTATGTGCCAAAAAATATTTATACATTTTACCCATAGTATCTGATCTCATCTCAGGACAACTCTCTAATGAAGGTATTATTTCATGAAGAAAGAGGCAAACAAAGAAGACTAAAAACTTGATCTGGATTCACTTCAGACAGTCCTTGTCCCAAGCCCAGACTCTTCCCCACCATACTCAGAGGACATCTCGGGATGTAACGCATACACTGTGGGGCTGCCTTGTAGAAGTGGACTGCATCACCAGTGTTCTTCTGCAAAAGGCAAAACAAATAAATAGTAGCCTGTCACTTCTCCAAAGAGGATATACAAATGGCCAACAGGTAAACAAACTACTGTCTACCAATTGTCAGGGAAATACAAATAAAAAACCCAGTAAGTGAACACCTCATACCTGTCAGGATTACTGCTATTTGGGAAAAAAGAGAGAGAGAATGTGTGTGATGTAATAAGCTTGGCAAAGATGTGTAGATTTTGGACTCTTTCTATAACTTTTGGTAGGAATACAAAATGATTCAGCTGCTATATGGAATTTCCTTTAAAAATTAAAAATAGAGCGACCATATGTTCCAGTGGTCCCAGTTCTGGCTATTTATCCGAAAGAATTGAAATCAGGATCTCAAAGAGGTATCTGTAGTCTTATGTCCCCTGCAGCATTATTCACAAGAGCTAGGATGTGGGAAGAATCTAAAATGTCATTGACAGATGAACAGATAAAGAAAATGTATGTATGGAACAATGGAATATTGTTCAGGCTCCAGAAAGAAGGAAATCCTGTATGTGACAACATAGGTGAACCTAGAGGGCATCATGTAAGTGAAATTAGCCAATCACAGAAGAACAAATACTGCATGCGAGCACTTACATGGGTGGTTGAGTCGGATGGTGGTTGTCAGGGACTGGGGGGGGAGGGAAGGGTGAAACGAGGAGCTGTTATTTACCAGGTGTAAAGTTTCAGATATGGAAGATGAATAGGTTCTAGAGATCTGCTGTCCAATGTCATGCCTGTAGTTAGCAATACTGTATTGTTCAAAGGGTAGATCTCCTATTAACTGTCCTTACAGTTATGTGTGGATATGTACATATATTATATGTATATATAGTAGAGTCACAGTGGAATATTATTAATAATATGTACAACTGATATATTATAATACAACCTGATATATGTGTATATATATAATTATACATATATACATATAACTGTTTTTTTTCTTTTTCTTTTTTTTTTTTTTAAGATTTTTTTTTTTTTTTGACAGAGAGAGATCACAAGTAGACGGAGAGGCAGGCAGAGAGAGAGAGAGAGGGAAGCAGGCTTCTCACCGAGCAGAGAGCCCGATGCGGGACTCAATCCCAGGACCCTGAGATCATGACCTGAGCCGAAGGCAGCGGCTTAACCCACTGAGCCACCCAGGCGCCCCTATAACTGATTTTTGTATATTGATTTTCATCCTGAAACTTCACTGAATTCATTTGTTAGTTCTAACAGGTTTTTTGGTGGAATGTTCAAGGTTTTCATTAAGATCATGTATTCTGCACGAATCAGAGAGGGAGACAAGCCATAAAAGACTTTTAATCATAGAAAACAAATTGAGGGTTGCTAGAGGGGAGGGGGAATGGAGGGATGGGGTCCAGGGTGATGGACATTTAAGGAGGGCACATGATGTAATGAGCACTGGGTGTTATATAAGATGAATCACTAAAATCTACCTCTGAAACCAGTAATACATTATATGTTAATTAACAGAATTTAAATTTTGAAAAAAAGATGTCTTCTGCAAGCAAACTCTTTACTTCTTTCTTTCCAATCTTGATGTATTTTACTTCTTTTTCTTGCCTAATTGCTCTGGCTGGGAATTCCAGTAATATGCTGAATAGAAGTGGTGGGAGTGGACACACCCACCTTGTGCCAGGTTTTAGAGAAAAAGCTTTCAGCTCTTCTCCATTGAGTATGATCTCAGCCATGGTTTTGTCATATGACCTTTATTATATTGAGGGACATTCCTTCTGATGTTGGATGGAATATTCGGTATATGTCTGTTCAGTCCATTTTGTCTATAGTGTTATTCAAGTGTACTACTTTCTTATTGATTTTCTAGCTAGATGATCTATTATTGAAAGTGGGGGGCACTTATGTTTTATAGATTTTTTTGTTCAATTTCTTGGTATATAACTTTGTAGTAGGGGGGTGTTATGGACCAAGTATTTGTGTCCCCCTAAAATTAATATGTGATGGTATTATATAGAGATGGGGCCTTTAGGAAATAATTAGGTTAAATGAGGTCATGAGGTAATTAGTTTAGGTGAGGATTTGTGTTCTTGTAAGAAGTAGAGAGACCAGGGGCGCCTGGGTCACTCAGTGGGTTAAAGCCTCTGCCTTCAGCTCAGGTCATGATCCCAGGGTCCTGGGATCAAGCCCCACATCAGGCTCTCTGCTCAGCAGGGAGCCTGCTTCCCTTCCTCTCTCTCTGCCTGCCTCTCTGCCTACTTGTGATCTCTGTCTGTCAAATAAATAAATAAAATATTAAAAAAAAAAAAAAAGGTAGAGAGACCAGAACTCCCTCTCTGTCTCCATCATGTGAGGACACAGTGAGAAGGCAGCGTTCTGCAAGCCAGGAACCAAATCTGCCAACACCTTGATCTTGGACTTCTAGCCTCCATTAACTGTGGGAAATGCATCTGTTTTTTAAGCCTCCCAGCCTGTGGTATTTTGTTACAGCAGCTAGAGCTGACTAAGACAGTGTGCAGTCATGAGATTCTAGGCCGTAAAAGGTCTCATAAAGGGAATATGCAACCTAGTAACGGCTCTGCATAACTATAGGGGAATCCAAAAAAGAAAAAAAAAATGGTACGGTGGGTTGTCCTACATAGACAAAGCTGAAGGCTTGAGTGAAAATGAGATCAGCTAGAACATGAATGTAGTTGAGAGGAGAAGAAGGCTGAGGGTGGGACCCCAGGAAATATCATTTAAATAGGAAAGAGCCAACAGAAGTCCTTCAAGAGTTACAAGGAGTATCCAGAAACATGATTGTCTAGAAATTACAGACATTAAAATATGAAAATTAGGTTTGTTTGCATTACAAACAGAAGTCAGCCAAAGTTGCTCCGTGGATACTTTGATCCCCTAGCCCTTTCAAAACTGAAACACTCTTTCTCCCAGCTTCTCGAAGTGTTGACAGCTGACAGTTCACCCCAGAGCCCCACTCCTTGTGATTGCTCCCTGGTCATTGTAACCAGAGCCCTTTTTCAGGGGTCAGCTCACACTGCAAAACTAGTTCACAGGGGTTCAAAACCTCAGAACTTCCAAAAAGATCAGCTGAGGCCTTTGTCCTATAGCTTCACACCCCAGCTTCTCCCTCTGACCTGTCCTGCTTCCTCCACTTCCCCAAGATGTTGATCCCACAGGAGACCACTGGTTGCCTTCCTGCACACGCTCTCAGTCTTGTAGCCCTCTTCCCAGGAAGTCAGCCTGACCTATAACAGCTTCTATCTCCTTTATTATAGAACAAAAATGTAACATAATGTGATCTTTTTTCCTTATGAAAATGAATTACTACAGGTAAATGAATAGAAGAGCTCCAGGCAACAGCAAATGTGCAACAACCATTAGGAACAATAATCATAATGGGGGTAGCACTTCCAGTGGTAGATTTAGCCCCTGACTGCCAACTAGATAAATTTCAGTACAAGGTAAGCAATGCAAAAGGCAAGGTGGCCACATTTATTTTCTTTCTTGTTTCTGGAAATTGGTAAGACCAGGTAGTCTCATTAAGAAGATTCAAAGTGAACTACACTTTGTAGTGTATTTTTTTTTAAATATTGTATTTATTTATTTGACAGAGAGACACAGCAAGAGAGGGAACACAAGCAGGGGGAGTGAGAGAGGGAGAAGCAGGCTTCCCACCAAGCTGGGAGCCTGATGCGGGGCTCGATCCCAGAACCCTGGGATCATGACCTGAGCCAAAGGCAGACGCTTAACGACTGAGCCACCCAGGTGCCCCTGTAGTGTATTTCGATCTGAGGTCTGGAAGACTCACAATACTATGTCCCACCTCCTCACCTTGCAGTTTCAGGACCCCTTTCAAATGCCACCATCAGAAATACCAGGGGAAGAGAATGAGCTTTACTTAAATAATTCAAAACCAATGCATTGCTCTAATACCTGATATAAATGACTTCACAAACAAGATCCAATTGTAGTCACATTACTTCTACTTTTCCAGAGGATCACTGGAACCCCATCCTTGTCACCATACCCTATTCCCTTTACTAAGTGCAGAAAGTTTCAGGATGCCATCCTTCTCATGAATTGGCCAAGAGCTTGGAAACCTAAGTGGAATAACAGAGGCAATCAATCCACCTACTCCACCAGGGTGAGACACTTTCAATTTCTCTCCAACATGGAATCACTCATCGAAACAGATCCTGAATCAGCTTGACAGAGTATCAGAAAACTGACCCTTTTGAAAATAAAGGATGAACACATGACAAAGTCTTATTCTATTTATTCATGGGAATTCTGGGTCCAAGACCACTTGAGGAATTTGGGATGTTTAGGATTTGATTTTCTTTAAATGTTAGAATAAGATACTCAGTTGGATATAAAACTGGTAATGTCTGACAAGGTATTAAAAACATGACCATTAGGGTTATCTTTTTATCTTTTGCACAAGACAAATCCATTTCATCTGTACCAAACAAAGGCCCATTCTCCTAGATAATTAAGTAATCTTGGTTGAACCTGTTAAGCAATGCCTTAAAATGACATAGAAAGAACATTATTCCTTCCCTCTGTCATATATCCAAGGTTTTGGATATGTCAACAGGTGCATGGCCAGCCCAGCTCCCTGCCTAGAAGACCACATTCATTCATGGAGATGAAACTCCCAGTCTCTTGGTGCTAAGCTTAGTCCATAATGACCCATGCTTGGGATCCCCAGGTTTAATGACCCCATTTTTCTACTTCACATACCTATCCCCATTCAGAGCATCAGCCCACCCAAGAAGACTGTGCCACCATTTCATATACCTGAAAACAAAGCCATTTGCTCTCCATCACTGATGAACCCACAGAAGCAGGTAACTTCATCTCAACACAAAGGATCTAGCTATACTCCACTTCCCTGGATAATGGAGCTACATACCTGATACTGACCCCTGGGGAGGCTGCCCAGAAATCCCAAGTTATTCACATCTTCTAGTGTGTGGAATGGATTGTGGATGCCTTCAGTGATTGTGAAATGATTTTTCTGGAACCTCTCTCACTAGAAGGGAGAGGAGAAAAAACTAATCTCTAGAGGCACACATTGCTAATGAAGGGAAATGAGGTTGTCCCCTGATTGCTCAATAGCACATAATGAACCAATAAAGAGAAATGGAAAGCCAGAGATACTCCTGGGCCAGCAAGATTTAACTTGTAACTGAAGTAAACAATTAATATACAGTAGAAGTTCCCTGTACTAACCCAACTTCCCTAATGCTGGGTCTAATGTGTCCAACATTACCCCAGCATGCTGAATGTACACTTCTCACTGGCTAGCTACTCTCTAACATACCAGGTTGAGTGTAAGCGTTAAGAGTCAATTATGGTTTGTCTAAAACCATTTAATTAAACATTTTGTAACAAATGAAATCTGTGAAAAGAAAAATTGTTGTTTCTATTAAATTTAAAACTTTGGAAAGACTAAAACAGTTGAGTAGGAAACAAACTGCTATCAGATTAAGTGCTTGTAAGAAAATTATAAGAAACCCTATGATGGTAAGAATCATAAAGGTGATTCTTTATGGTGGAAGGAGCAAGATGGTGGAGGAGTAGAAGAACTAAATATAATCAGATTCCAGGGGTTCAGCTAGACAGTTATCAAACCATTATGAACACCTACAAACTCAACAGGAGATCAAAGAGAAGAGCAGCAATTCTAGGAACAGAAAATCAACCACTTTCTGGAAGGTAGGACGTGTGCAGAGAAGTGAATCTGAGGTAATATATGGGAAGATAAGGTGGAGGGGCCAGCTCTCAGGAAGTTAAGAGAGCAGCAGAGCACAAAATCAGAACTTTTAGAAGTCTGCTCCACTGAAGGACGTCGTTCCACAGGCTAAGCAGGGGATGGAGCCCTTGCAGGGACAGTGCGGTCTCAGGACCGGGGGGTCACAGAAAGACTGGGGGTGTCTGAGAGTGGCAGAGCTCTCAGGTATTGGAGAGAGGAAGCCGCTGCAGAGACAGAGCCAGGGAGTAGGCTCTCAGCTTAGTGTTACCTTAAACCATAATCCGAGGCACAGTTGAACCACTATTCTTCCAGCAGGGACCCCACAATGGCAGATCTGGGGAGACTCACTTTCCTCCTCTGGGAGGAGCGGTTCAGGAGCATGCTTCAAGAATCTTCTGGGATGGGGGACTCCAACGGAGCCATGCACCAGAGATAAAAATGCTAGATCACAGGCTGGGGGAGCATGGAGTGCAGCCAGAGACCAGGGAGATGGGAGGGACTGACTGCTTTTCTCTGAGGGCACACTGAGGAGTGGGGCCCTGAACTCTAAGCTCCTCCCAGCCAGATACTGGGAGGCTGACATCTTCATTCCTGTCCTCCAAAGCTATTCGGAAAGTGTTCAGGGAACAAAAGCTCCTGAGAGTAAAACCTGAGCAGATTACATAGCCTGGCCCCTGGCAAGGGTGGTGCAATTCTGCCTCCGGCAAAGACATTTGAGAATCACTACAACAGGCCCCTCCCCCAGAAGATCAGCAAGACCATCCAGCCATGACCAAGTTCACCGATCAATGAGAACTGCAAAACTTCAGAGCTACAAGAATACAGCACAGAGAATTCATGGTTTTTTCCCCATGACTTTTTAGTCTTTCAAAATTAAATTTTTAAATTTTATTTTTTTCTTACTCTATTTTTAAAAATTTTTCCTCTTTCCTATTTTAATGTTTTAACTATTTTTACCTTATCAATATGTTTTTAAAAACATTTTTAAATTTTCATCATTATAGTCATATTCTATCCCTTCGTTGTATTTAACCTTATTTTTGTATGCATATATTTTTTTTCCTTTAAAACTTGGGATACAACTTCCTCTAATAGATCAAAATATACCCTAAATCTAGCGCATGGCTATGTTCTACTTTCCAGCCTGATTACATTCTTTCTTCTTTTTTTCTTTTTTTCAACCAACTTCTTATCTTATCAATTCCTTTTTAGAATCTTTTTTAATTTTCATCTTTACATTAATATTCCATCCCTTCATGGTGTTTAACCTTATTTTTTGTATATATACATATATATATAAGTTTTCCCTTCTTTAAAATTTGGGAGGCAGTTTCTTCTAACAGAGCAAAATATACCCAAATCAAGTGTGTGGCCCTATTCTATTCACCAGTCTAATATATATATATATATATATATATATATTATATATACATATATATTTTTATTTTTATATATTTTCTATTATATATATTATATCCATTATATATAATATTACATATTATGTATTTTATATAAATCATTTTATTTTATATATTTTATATATTTATTATTTTTATATATTTTTATATATCATTTTTTTTTTTCCTTTCTTCTCCCCCTGGTTCAGGTCCCTTCTGATTTGGTTAGTATATATTTTTCTGGGGTCATTGCTACCCTTTCAGTATTTGTTCTCTCATTCATCTAGTCTTATCTGGATAAAATGACAAGGGGAAAAACCTCAAAAAAAAAAAAAAAAGCGAAAAAAACAAAATGGCAGTACCATGGCTAGGGACCTAATCAATATGGACATTAGTAAGATGTCAGAACTAGAGTTCAGAATGACAACTATCAAGGGCACTAGCTGGGCTTAAAAAGGCATGGAAGATACTAGAGAATCCCTTTCTGAAGAAATAAAATAACTAAAATCTAACCAAGTTGAAATCAAAAAAAGCTATTAATGAGGTACAATTAAAAAAATGGAGGCTCTCACTGCTAGGATAAATGAGGCAGATGAGAGAATTAGTGATATAGAAAACCAAATGATGGAGAATAAAAAAGCTGAGTGAAAGAGAGACAAACAACTCCTGGACGACAAGGGGAGAATTCAAGAGATAAGTCATAGCACAAGATGAAACAATTAGAATAATTGGGATCCAGAAGAAGAAAGAAAGAGGGAAGCAGAAGGTATATTGGAGCAAATTATGCCAGAGAATGTCCCTAATTTGGCAAAGGGAACAAGCACCAAAATCCAGGAGGCACAGAGGATCCCCCTCAAAATCAATAAAAATAGGTCAACACCCTATCATCTAATAGTAAAACTTACAAGTCTCAGAGACAAAGAGAAAATCCTGAAAGCAGCTTGGGACAAGAGGTCTGTAACATACAATGGTAGAAATATTAGATTGACAGCAGACCTATCCACAGAGACCTGGCAGGCCAGAAAGGACCGGCATGATATATTCAGAGCACTAAACAAGAAAAATATGCAGCCAAGAATACTCTATCCAGCTAGGCTGTCATTGAAAATAGAAGGAGAGATAAAAAAATTTCCAGGACAAAAAAAAAAAAAAAACAACTAAAAGAATTTGCAAACACCAAACCAGCCCTACAGGAAATATTGAAAGGGGTCCTCTAAGCAAAGAGAGAGCCTAAAAGTAACAGACCAGAAAGGAACAAAGACAATATACAGTAACAGTTACCTTACAGGCAATTCAATGGCACTAAATTCATATCTTTCAATAGTCACCCTGAATGTAAATAGGCTAAATGCCCCAATCAAAAGACACAAGGTATCAGAATGAATAAAGAAACAAGACCCATCGATATGCTGTCTGCAAGAAACTCATTTTAGACCCAAAGACACTTCCAGATTTAAAGTGAGAGTGGAAAAAAATTTACCATGCTAATGGACATCAAAAGAAAGCTGGGGTGGCAATCCTTCTATCACATAAATTAGGTTTTAAGCCAAAGACTATAATAAGAGATGAGGAAGGACACTATATCATTCTCAAAGATTCAACAAGAAGATCTAACAATTTTAAATATCTATGTCCCTAACATGTGAGCAGCCAAGTCAAAGAAACACATCAACAATAATACAATAATAGTAGGGGATATTAACACCCCCCTCACTGAAATGGACAGATCATCTAAGCAAAAGATCAACAAGGAAATAAAGGCTTTAAGTGACACACCGGGCTAAATGAACATCACATATATATTCAGAGCATTCTATTCCAAAGCAACAGAATACACATTCTTCTCTAAGGCCCATGGAACATTCTCCAGAATAGATCACATTCTGGGTCACAAATCAGGTCTCAACCAGTACCAAAAGACTGGGATCATTCCCTGCATATTTTCAGATCACAGTGCTTTGAAACTAGAAATCAACTACAAGAAGAAAGTTGGAAAGAACTCAAATACATGGAAGCTGAAGAGCATCCTACTAAAGAATGAATGGATCAACCAGAAAATTAAAGAAGAATTTTAAAAATTCATGGAAACAAAAGAAAATGAAAATACAAACACAACTGTTCAAAATCTTTGGGACACAGCAAAGGCAGTCCTGAGAGAGAAGTATATAGCAATACAAGTCTTTCTCAAGAAACAAGAAAGGTCTCAAGTACACAACTTAACCCTACAACTAAAGAAGCTGGAGAAAGAACAGCAAAGAAAGTCTAAACCCAGCAGGAGAAGAGAAATAATAAAGATGAGAGCAGAAATCAATGAAATAGAAACCAAAAGAACAGTAGAACAAATAAATGAAAGTAGGAGCTGGCTCTTTGAAAGAATTAATAAGATTGATAAACCCCTGGCCAGACTTACCAAAAAGAAAAGAGAAAGGACCCAAATTAATAAAATCATGAATGAAAGAGGAGAGATCACAACCAACAGCAAAGAAATACAAACAATTATAAGAACATACTCTGAGCAACTATACCCAGCAAATCTGACAATCTGGAAGAAATAGATGCATTCTTAGAGATGTATAACTACTAAAACTGAGACAGGAAGAAATAGAAAACCTGAACAGATCCATAACCAGTAAGAGATTGAAGCAGTCATCAAAAATCTCCAGATGGCTTCCCAGGGGAATTCTACCAAACATTTAAAGAAAAATTAATACCTATTCTCCTGAAACTGTTCCAAAAAATAGAAATGGAAGGAAAACTTCCAAACTCATTTTATGAGGCCAGCATTACTTTGATCCCAAAACCAGACAAATATCCAATCAAAAAGGAAAATTACAGACTAATAGCCTTGATGAACACAAATGCGAAAATTCTCACCAAAATACTAGCCAATAGGATCCAACAGTACATTAACAAGATTATTCACCACGACCAAGTGGGATTTATTCCTGGGCTGCAAGGTTCATTCAACATCTGCAAATCAATCAATGTGATACAATACATTAATAAAAGAAAGACCAAGAACCATATGATACTCTCAATAGATGCTGAAAAAACATTTGACAAAGTACAGCATCCCTTCCTGATCAAAACTCTTCAAAGTGTAGGGATAGAGGGCACATACCTCAATATCATCAAAGCCATCTATGAAAAACCCACAGTGAATATCATTCTCAATGGAGAAAAACTGAGAGCTTTTCCCCTAAGGTCAGGAACATGGCAGGGATATCCATTATCAACAATGCTATTCAACATAGTACTAGCAGTCCTAGCCTAAGCAGTAAGACAACAAAAAGAAATAAAAGGCATCCGAATCAGCAAAAAAGAAGTCAAACTATTACTCTTTGCAGATGATATGATACTTTATGTAGAAAACCCAAAAGACTCCACTCCAAAACTGCTAGAACTCATACAGGAATTCAGTAAAGTGTCAGGATATTAGATCAATGCACCAACAGCAAGGCAGAAGAAAGAGAAATTAAGGAGTTGATCCCATTTACAATTGTACCCCAAACCATAGGATACTTAGGAATAAACCTAACCAAAGAGGGAAAGAATCTCTACTCAGAAAACTATGAAGTACCCATGAGAGAAATTGAGGGAGACACAAAGAAATGGAAAAATGTTCCATGCTCATGGATTGGAAGAACAAATACTGTGAAAATGTCTAGGCTACCTAAAGCAAATTACACATTTAATGCAATCCCTATCAAAATACCATCAATTTTCTCAAAGAAAGGGAACACATAATCCTAAAATTTATATGGAACCAGAAAAGACCCCGAATACCCAGAGGAATGTTGGAAAAGAAAACCAAAGTTGGCAGCATCATAATTCCAGACTTCAAGCTCCATTACAAAGCTGTCATCATCAAGACAGTATGGTACTGGCACAAAAACAGACACATAGATCAATGGAACAGAATAGAGAGCCCAGAAACAGACTCTCAACTCTATGGTCAACTCATCTTCGACAAAGCAGGAAAGAATGTCCAACGGAAAAAAGACAGTCTCTTCAACAAATGGTGTTGGGAAAATTGGACAGCCATATGCAGAAGAATGAAACTGGACCATTTCCTTATACCACACACAAAAATAGACTCAAAATGGATGAAAGACCTCAGTGTGAGACAGGAATCCATCAGAATCCTTGAGGAGAACACAGGAAGCAACCTCTTTGACCTCAGCCGCAGCAACTTCTTCCTAGAAACATCGCCAAAGGCAAGGGAAGCCAGGGCAAAAATGAACTATTGGGACCTCATCAAGATCAAAAGCTTTTACATAGCAAAGGAAACAGTCAACAAAACCAAAAGGTAACTGACAGAATAGGAGAAGATATTTGCAAATGACCTATCAGATAAAGGGTTAGTATCCAAAATCTATAAAGAACTGATCAAACCACTGCTTCCTCCTCTCTCTCTGCCTGCCTCTCTGCTTACTTGTGATTTCTCTCTGTCAAATAAATAAATAAAAATCTTTAAAAAAAAAAAAAAAAAACCTTTAGGGGCGCCTGAGTGGCTCAGTGGGTTAAGCCGCTGCCTTCGGCTCAGGTCATGATCCCAGGTCCTGGGTTCGAGCCCTGCATCGGGCTTTCTGCTCAGCAGGGAGCCTGCTTCCTCCTCTCTCTCTGCCTGCCTCTCTGCTTACTTGTGATTTCTCTCTGTCAAATAAATAAATAAAATCTTTAAAAAAAAAAAAAAAAGAACTGATCAAACTCAACACCCAAAGAACAAAGAATCCAATCAAGAAATGAGCAGAAGACATGAACAGACATTTCTGCAAAGACATCCAAATGGCTAACAGACACATGAGAAAGTGCTCCACATTACTCTGGTATCAGGGAAATGCAAATCAAAACCACAGTGAGATACCACTTCACACCAGTCAGAATGGCTAAAATTAACAAGTCAGGAAATGACAGGTGTTGGTGAGGATGTGGAGAAAGGGGAACTCTCCTACACTGTTGGTGGGAATGCCAGCTGGTGCAGCCACTCTGGAAAACAGCATGGAGGTTCCTCAGAAAGTTGAAAATAGAGCTACCCTATGACCAAGCAATCGCACTACTGGATATTTACCCTAAAGATACAAATGTAGTGAGCCGAAGGGGCAGGTGCACCTGAATGTTTAGAGCAGCAATGTCCACAATAGCCAAACTATGGAAAGAACCTAGATGTCCATCAATAGACGAATGGATAAAGAAGATGTGGTGTGTATATATCTGATGGAATACTATGCAGCCATCAAAAAATGAAATCTTGCCATTTGCAACAGCATGAATGGAACTAGAGGGTATTATGGTAAGTGAAATAATTCAATCAGAGAAAGACAATTATCATATGATCTCTCTTACATGAGAAATTTGAGAGGCAGAGCAAGGGGTTGTGTGGGGCAGGGAGGGAAAAAAAATAAAACAAGATGGGACTAGAAAGGAGAAAAACCATAAGAGACTCTTAATCTCAGGAAAAACCTGAGGGTTGCTAGGGAGTGGGAGGGTAGGAATAGGGTGGCTCAGTTGTGGACACTGGGGAGGGTATGTGCTATGGTGAGTGCTGTGAATTGTGTAAAACTGATGATTCACAGACCTGTACCACTGAAGCAAATAATATGTCATATGTTAACTTAAAAAACATTTGAAAAAAAATCATAAAAATCTAGAGAGATACTGCCCTCAGATTGCTTCATAAGTGTCCTTACAGGATTGTAACACACACAGCCTAGAAATTATAGACACTGAATAATGCATACCATTTATGCAGTCTAAAGCAGGAATTAATAAAATGTGATAAGATGATACTACATTATAAGACTAGGGGATAAATTAATTGGATACCCATTAATTTTTTAATTAAGTATGTATGCATCATTTTTAACAATTCTTTAGTTTAGCCAATTTTATTGTTTGACTCACCATCTTCCATTTCCAATATCTCCAGAGAAAAGGCGATTCTACCAGAATAAAAGAATGTATCAATCCCAACAGGAGCAGAAGATCTGCAATCATCCAGAGAACTGTACAAGAAAGATCATCAGGGGCCACAATGAGTGGTGCTGGTCTACACAGTGTCCAGAGGAAAATGTTCCATCATGGCTCAAGGACGCTCCCTATGTGTCTCTATCACTAAGATGCCTTCTTTTAGGAAATGCATGCAACATGATCAGGTATAAGACCATCATATTTTGAAATCGGATAACTAAATACCCTGATTCTGATTCCATGACTTCAAACAAACTTCAGTCTACATAGGACTGTAAAGAAAGAACTCTAGTCAGGCTAAAAGAAATGTCGTGTCCAGAAAGGGTTATAATTCCCATATGGATTAATAAATTGGTATTCTAGATTTCTACATAAAACTCTTTTTTTTTTTAAGATTTTATTTATTAGTCAGAGAGAGAGGGAGAGAGAGCGAGCACAGGCAGACAGAATGGCAGGCAGAGGCAGAGGGAGAAGCAGGCTCCCTGATGAGCAAGGAGCCCGATGCGGGACTCGATCCCAGGACGCCAGGATCATGACCTGAGCCAAAGGCAGCTGCCCAACCAACTGAGCCACCCAGGCGTCCCATCTACATCAAAGTCTTATAAGCTTTGTTAAACTGAGTCAGCATCACTGAATCCAATTAACTCTGGAACACTGAGAAGTCAGTTTTTGATATAGAAATACTGTGAGCCACTCCCTGGGACACTAGAGAATTCACCAAGGTAAACATCACATTGTGAGGCCCCACATGGGCCTCCAGCCAGTCCTCTTGCTCTGATCTGCCAAGTGAAACAGTGTCCTTTTTATTAAAAGATCTATAGCTACACACACACAATAACACACACATTTTCATCTAAACATACTCTTCTGTAACCCGCATCACATTTTAGTTGTGCAACTCCTGAGCTTATTGAACACTGAGCTTTGTGTTAAACCCCCTCTGGCCCCTTCTATATTATAAACTATTTAAGGGCACAGCTAGTGTTTTATACATCTTTCTCATCCCTGAGTCCATCTTGCACCATACCCTCAACATGAAGAGTTGAATGCAAGTGAACCTTGATCCTATGAATACTTTATTTCCCCCTAAAAGCTTATACCTCCAGTTAATAATGGAAATTGGGGGGAGGAGGGAATGAATGTATATGAAATGTGTCTTCACATGTCTATCTCATAAATCTAAAGATACCAATATTCTTGGGCCACATTCTAGAGAGGGCTGTGTTCTTGAAAAACTGTGATTTTTCAGTTCATCTTCCTCCCAGTAATGCCAAAATACCTTAATTTCTTGCTTGGAAAAAAAAAACAAAGGCTTGATTTATCCAACTATTTCCTGTATCACTTCTGCCTAAAGTATGTCAGTATAATTTCGTCTGGATAATAACACTCTTCATCTGCAAAGACATAAAATTATTCATACCCAACCCAGGGCCCTTAAGGTAGATTTTCCCTACTTATACCGGAAGAAATGGACTAAAAGAATAGCCAGCCCTTTAATATCTGTGGCTATTAAAGTGTCCCTGTTGCAAGAGAAACAGTGGCTTGTAGGTCAGTTTTATGGGCCGAGTACCTCAGCTATTTATTGTATGCAATTACCATACCAACTCAACCATTACATGATACCAGGGCTGCTTCTCATTAGAGTGAGAACATTTAAAAATAGCAGAGAACTTTGCAAAACCTGAAATCTTTCAGGACAAGCAAAAAATTCACAGGAAACAATTATGTCTAGTCTCCTCTCTCCACCCCTCCCCTACTGCAGTTCCTAGGTTGTAGAGTTCATTATTTTGGCAAGGAGGCTCAAGCAGAAAACAATGGGAACTTCTAAGAAACACCACCAGAATCCCCAAGAAATTGGCAGATTTCTTTACCAGGATGCCATCTTTGGTTTCTTTAGGAATGGCATTGAAAACAGGCCAGAATAAGCTGATATTTTCCGGAATCTTCCTTATGCTCAAAACAGCAAGCTGGACTAAAGTCTCCACTCTGCTTCCCTCTGGTTGATCTCAATGGAGATATATGGAAAGTTCAAGAGTCAGAGCCCTTTCTCATCAATCTTGGCCATCAAAAACCCAAACCAGAGAAAGAAGGAAACTAAGTGACTAGATGCAAATTAACACCAAAAGATAACTCAGATAGATTTAGTGCGGGGAAGTATACATATTGTCAGCTGAGGGTGTCATCTGAGAAGAAAGAAACAAGGACTATAAGACCTTTTCTCTGCACTATCCTCCCATCTTTATATATTCCTTTCAGATACCCATTTTGTTTCAGTTTTTAACATTGTTAATATACTTATGACTCAAATTCAGAAAACAAATGACTTCTTAACAGGTACTTGTCCTTTATAGATGCCACTTGGTAAGAGTTTGGGAATAAGAGTCTCCCTGGCTCATTTCTGGGCTTGGGTTACAGAACGTACAGGATGAGCCTGGAACATCTTAATTTATCCCACAAAGTAAGAAAATAAGAAAAAGTCATGAATGAAAGAAACATGTCACAAAGAGGCTCCATGGTTCAATTTCTGGAAAATTTGAGCATCAATAATAATGAAAGTAAGAAATTACAAACCACTAAATAAAATAGGAATCCATGGGTAGTGGTTAATTTCATGTAGCAATTTGACTATATCACTGGATGCCCCAATAAATGTTATTTCTGGGTATGTCTGTGAATGTTGGGGAAGATATTAGCATTTGAATTGATGGATGTGAGGTAAAGCAGATCCCCTCTTCCCCCAGTGCAGGCGGGCATCACCCATTCACTGAGGGTCTCAAAACAACAGAGGAAGGTTGGATTCGCCCTCTCATCTGCCTAATTGCTTGAGCTGGAACAGTAAACTTGTCCTGCCTCCTTTGGCACTCCTGGGTCTCATGCCTTCAGACTTGGACAGGAATACTATACATCAGCTCTCCTGGGTCTCAAGCCTCCCAACTATACCCCCAGCTTTCCTGTGTCTCTGGCTTGCAGATGCAGATGGTGTGACTCCATCAGCCTCCATAATCACCTGAGCCGGTACACTCATAACAAATTGAGAGGGAGAAGGGAGAGAAAAAGAAAAGAAAGAGAGAAAAGTTGCTAACTAGCTTGCTCTATATATTATCTATCTATCTACCTATGTTCTTCTTTTCCACAGAACATTTATATGCCAAGGGAAAAAAAATACACACACACACACACATATATATAGTCTAAAGTTTGCTTTAGAATGGCAAACTAATAACAATACGTAGGCTGATGGAATGGGGAATCACCATTTGGCAGCCATCATAGAAGTGAAATAATATTGGCATGATCTTGGAATACCTCCCACAACTTCAAATTAAGTACAGAGGGAAAGCACTGGAGAGACATGGCAGACACCAATAGGACCAGATGATCAGGTTCACATCATCACTGGTGGAAACAGATCCAGAACCTGCTATGAGACCCTGAGAAGGGGCTCTTCTGTTGCATGCCTATCAAGAACGCATGACCGAGTCTGGTTATAGGAACATCAGATGCTTGAGTGTCATTCTCCAAATGAAATGACTGCATTCGTTAAAGTCATCAAGGATGTGGAAGACAGGGAAAAAACCGTAAGGTCTTCCAGCCTGGAAGAGACCAAGCCCTAATAACACTGCATGCACCTAGTTCCTGACCAAGAACATAGAGCAACAGAGCAAATGTGATAAAATATTATCAGATGGAAAAATCTGGGTGACGGGCCTATAGCAGTTCTTTGTACTGTTCTGGCAACTGACCAGAAATGCTTATACAGACAGAAATTTCCTGATGGCAACCTGCTTTCCCTCCCCACTCTAGACCTTCTAGCACTCAGAGAGAGGGGTTTGTCCAAGAGGAGAGCTCTAAAGCTCAAGCTTCATTAGCTTATGGCCACTCTAACTCTGATCAATAGACATTTCAGTGATTGCCACACATTTTAGAGTCCGGAAGGAAGGCATTACCAGCAGGTGGAAAGTGTCCGGGCAAAGAGGGACGGGAGGCTTCTCTGTGCAGGAGCAGAATGGGCCTCACAGAGCACCAAGACCAAAGTCTCAGCATCTGTCACCAGTCTTGTACTCCCAGGTGCTCTGTATCACAGGTGAGTACTAGTGGAAAACGGCCCATTCACCTCCCTTGCCTGTGGCCTTCAGCAAGGGACATCGTGTCACATGAGACAGCACACTGTTCCTGTGTGCAAACTATCTTAATGCACTGCAGGACATATGCATCTGTGAACTTCACTGTGGTCATTTTGGTGACCAAAACAGCAGCCCCACACATTTCCAAATGCCCACGGGCCCAGCAGCTGAGCACCACTGAGAGGCTCAGGGTCTCAAACAAGAGCAGAATGACCTATGGGGTCAACCTTAAATGGGGACTCTGTGTGACTTCAAGGAACACACTGTCCCTAGAGCTCATAAGACCTTTCTGCTCCTGTTTATCAATGCCTGGGACATGGTCCCAAATGCTCTCATCCCACTGTTGGAAGTCAAGCCAAATATAAATACTACTGAGAAGGATGACACATTGGCTCCCCTCTGACACCCTTAAGCATAACCTCAGTGACTCTATGAACTCAGTATGCATGAGAATTATCTGGGGAGCTCGTTAAACAGATGTGGCTTCCTGGATCCCACCCTCAGAGATGAGTGGCTTTGGAGTGAGCCAGGAGTCTACATTTTCAGTAAGAACTCCAGGTGATTCTGATGAAAGTTATCCTCAGACCACATTTCAAGAGTCATTCCTTGTTGTTTTAATAGAAGAAATTGGTTTCAATAATAATAATGACTAATAATTCTCATTTATTGAGCCTTATTTTATACTCATAGGGGGAAGAGGAAGTAGTATTATTACCACCACATTAGAGCTGGGGTTGAAATTCAAATATGTCTGACTCTGTGGCCACTCTCAACAATTATGGTGCTTCAAATAGCTCAGAAAACTGGGTAGCAGGAATTAGGAATTTGGGGGCATAGGGGAGGGAGAGGCTTCACAGCAGTCAAAGTAAACAAGGAGTACCAGGAAAAACACTGGTTGACCTTAAACTCTTCTTATGATCAGTCATCTTTACCTCAAACTGGAAAAAACAAACAGGAGCAGGAAACAATTTTATGACCTTTTTTGCTGAGTATAAGTGCAACTGCAGGGCCAACTGGTTATAATTAGTTCCTTTGGATAGTTTGGGTAATAAAACCCCCTGGAGAGGGTCTGTGGTTTCCTGGCTGAAGTGCGGCATAATATAGCAAGGCCACCGCTCAGTTTCAGAAGGTTTTCTGCAGCAGTTTTCCCAAGGAAGAGCAAGGCTGTGGGAATATGTCACAAGGGCAGTACAATCACGTGCCCTTCTCTTGTTCTGGTTTCTTCAGAGCATTAGAGCACCATCAAAGCATCTTTAATACAGCATTGGAGTAACACTGTGTGTCTAAAAAGCTGATTTCATCCACTGTCTTGTACCAGTTAGGTGAGCAAGCACATTTCTCCCCTACGTGTAGACTTGGTTTGCATTAGAATAATTGCTAATATTTATGGAGGGTGGTGATATGTGCCAGGTGCTCAGCCCAGGACTCCATGTGTAAAGTTTTCTTTAATCCAAACAACACACAGTGAGGCTGCCATTTCAAGGATGAGAAAACCAAGGCTGAGAGGAGTGAGAAATTAGCACCGAGGCCATACAGCTGCCCCTAAACAGCAGAGCTGGATCAGTTCCCAAGCTTGAACTGCTGGAGAACCTGGGTGGGTGACTACCACACAGTACTTCCCAGTCAGCGCCCCGGAAACAGCCATGGGAGTTGATGGGCTGGGAGTGTGCTGCCTGCTATTGGTGTTAAGGCTGCAAGTGCAGGTACAGGATAGGACCTTGGTAGCTGAGCCAAACGTGTGGTTTTCTAAGACTCTCCATGCCTCAAGAGACTTCTTGATGAGCCAGCTCATAAAGCAGGAGATGGGTGAGCCTCAGGCTCTGTCTAATGACTCTGTGCCACCTGGCGGCAGTTCAGCAGGCTTCTAACTACCTGTACTGTGTGCTGGGTCTTCACCGAGGCTCTTAGTTGCATGAGACAAAATCCCACCTTGATGTAGCTTAGGCAGAACACAAGGAATTTATTGAAAGAATACTGACCTAGGTCACATAACAAACCACAGGACAGACACAGAAATAATGGGGCCTTGGAAACTCTGAGAGCCAGAGGCATACATGTCCTTAAAATGCTTGCCCACTCCCTACCCATCCTCCTTTTTTGCCCTCAGACTGGTATCCTGCAGTGACTGCCACCTTGAGAGACTGATTCACATTCTCTCCTGTCCCAACTCAAAATCCCTGAGATAGGACAGGATCAGCCCAACTTGGGACCAGGTATTGAGCCCTGAATCTGTTAGCTGTAGCCAGGATGGAAGTACCACTGGACACTGGAGACTTCTGGAGGCCATCCACTGTGAATGGACATCATCCCAAGGAAGGGGAAACCATCCTAAGCTGGGCACTCACCCCTTGGTATATTCACTACAAAGCTACATGTAATTGATTATTTAACTTTGAGAAGTTCGAATTTAATTCCAAAATATTATGTCATTACACTGAGGCTTCAATAGATTATTGGTAAGCAAAACATAATTAATAAAAACCATAACGGTGCACCAATGCCAAAGAAAAGGCCTAGGTTCTCTCTGTAGGGGCTATTGGCTCTCTCTGGTCCAAGAAAATATAGGTTCTCTCTCCCATATGAACCTCCTGATCAGAAGTCCATTAACATATGAGCTGCCTGAATGCTTTACTAACACACTGCTTTTAGAGAGCATTAACTCTTAAATAGCATACGATCATTGAAATTAACCTAGGTTAACTATACCTGGAGACTTTCTTCACCCCTAAACCACGCAGATGGTGGTCAGACGATGGAGATAATGATTTAAAAATAAAATGAAAAATAATGAATGGAGAGGAGAGGAGAGGAGTGACTGGATGGATTAGGTCATGACTTCTATTTCCAAGAGAAGAGACACCGAAACTGGCAACGTGACCAAAGAAGAAATTGATGACAATTGATAATGCTCACACACCTTTCTTGGATCACTTAGGCATCATATTCTCCAGGAAGCTTTCCCTAACCCCCCAGTTCTGGAATCAGCTGGTTTCTCACATAGTCTCATGGCCCATGTCCTGTTATATTGCATTTGCCTCTTAATTTGTATGTACCACCTACTGACCTGGATGTGGGCCCTATGTTGACAAGGGCCACATAGATACAATTCACCATTGTATTCCCAGGGCCTAATATAATGCCTGGCATATAGAATGCACTCAGTAAACATCTGCTATGTTATTAAGCTGGGTGTAGGTAACGTAAATTAACTTCCAGGCTTAGGCAAGGAGAATTAGAGTCCTCATGGCAGCGCAAACAACCCACTTCCATTCCCCTGCTTTAGGAAAATTCCTCTACCCAGAATATTATAAGATAATTGAAGAAAAGTAAATGAATACAACATTTGTGCAGGTGTTATAAAATACCACAGATTTACATGAATCAGCCCTGAGAAGTCTTGAGAGGTCAGCAAAGAAGAGAGGCAAAGTGTCTTTAAATGCCTTTGGAGGCTCTGGCTAATTGGGTTCATGGTCTCTCCCTTGGACTTAGCAAGTCAGGAGATGAATATAATCTAACAATTTACTTAGTTAAAACGTCCCTCTCTGTCCTGCCCCAGTGACCTCACAGGACCTGAGGGGACCACAACACTCCTGAGAGAGTGTCCTAATGCAATAAACAATTTTCAGAGAGCCAATGGCTGCTACAGTCCCGTGGGCAGAGGGTAAGAGAAGTAGCTCGTTAATGTCGAACAGGAAAATCATCAAAATTCCTTCTCTGCCGTTCTCAGTGGAATAGCCCATAGTAACCACTAAGTTTTGCAAGATAGTCTTTTGTTTTTGATTTATTATTCCCCCCACCAACAGCTCTAGCTGAAATAATCCCAATTCTCTTAACCTTTCTTCAGAAGTTCTGTTTAATCAATTTTTATTGTGCTCCTCTGGGCCCTCTCTGAGTCCGTTAGATTTTCTTCAATCATAATTGGACAAAGTACTTTAATAAGGGTTGTCCCCCACTGCCCCAGGAGTGGGCAGTGGCAATGTCCTGATGTGAAACTGGCCTGAGATCCTGCATGTAAAAGCATTTTGCGAACTCACAAGCAGCACCCAAAGGGAAGAGGTGATTATGAGCCTGTACATCTCTAACTTGAGCTCCCCATTCCCAAGAAGGAGGACGAAGAAATGCTTCCATGGCTTATCACCTGTGCCTTTAACAGAGATGTATGGCGCAATTGCTTGTGTCAGACACTGTACTAGGCCACAAAGGATATAATGATTAATCACTTATGGCCTCTAGTCTCTGGAAAATAATGGCACTGGTAATAGAAGTACTCAAAAATAAATAAAAAATAAGTGTAATCTACCAGGAAACAATTTAGGTATTTTTGCAGCTATGATGTCATTCAAGCCTTCCAACAAGCCCACGTGTAGGAATTTCATTGCTGGTATAAAGAAGAAGAAACTGAGGCTCGGAGATAGACTACCTAGAGCTATACAGAAGAAAATAAAACATGAAGCTGTCCAGCTGCAGGTTTATTCCTCTGGATGATGTCTTCCTGTCTGCTGCCAGGGTGATCTCTGTGCTTGAAGCATCCAGCACCCTCAGGCTTGTCCCCAGCACGGAGGCCACACACTGGTCAGCGCCCCTCCTACACCAGCCGCTGCAGACTCTCTGGGCCAAACCCAGTACATCCCTCAGTGTCCTGAGTGGAGGTCAAACATCTGCGCTCTGGGAAAACCACACACAGGTGAAAGGGCTGGGCCTGAAGCCTACCCTGATGTCTCTGTGTGGCTGAGCAGGTGGCCTGGGCTCTCTGTATCTCTCTCTCCCCACCTGGAAAAAGAGATAGTCCCACCGACCTCATTCTGTTGTGGTGGTGGTTCACAAAAGGCTTCATATGATGCCTGGGTGTTCAGTAACATTAACTGTCACTCACGGTGTTGCTAGTACTGCTGTTCTTTATCATTATTAGGACCGCAGTCGTAAATCGACAAACCAAAGCCTCCTCACATTTTCCTGAGTGACTCTGGACATACTTGGCATCAGTCTGTAAGAGGGGCTTATTAAATACTAATGTTATTATTATTAAACATTAAATATTAAAACACATGTTAAATACTAATATTTCAAAGGCTTTACTTATTTCCTCTAAAAATTCTGTATGAATTTGGAAGAACAGCCTCCAGCTCCTTGCGGTCCAACCTTTCCCAAATATGAATTCACTGAACGTGACGGAGACCCACCAGCTGTTCATCCGAGTTTTTCCTCCAGGGCACACTGTGAGGCTATGAGCCCCAGCCTCCCTTACGGTTTGGTGTTCAGGTGACCATGTGAGTCAGCTTGAGAAGGAGGATTGGGCAAGAAAGTAGTTTAGGGGGCACCTGGGTGGCTCAGTGGTTAAGCCTCTGCCTTCAGCTCAGGTCATGATCTCAGGGTCCTGGGATCGAGTCCCACATTGGGCTCTCTGCTCTGCAGGGAGCCTGCTTTCCTCCTCTCTCTCTCTCTGCTTGCCTGTCTGCCCACTTGTGATCTCTCTCTGTCAGATAAATAAAAAAAATCTAAAAAAAAAAAAAAAGTTTATGCTTCATGCAGGCCCTGAGTACATAACCCTTGTAAGCATGAGTCTTCGCTCTCTGTATTAATTGTTTATCGCTGTGTAAAAAATCACCCTGAGCTTCAGCAGCTGGAAGCAGCACACATTTATTATCTTGCACAGTGTCTGAGGCTCAGGGATCCAGGAGTGGTTTTCCTGGGGGTTTGTGGCTCGGTGTCCCTCATGAGATTGCAGTCATGGCACCCACAGGTACCACGTGTCATTTCACCACTGACTAGATCTGGAAGCCCCACTTCCCAGACTGCCCCCTGATGGGGCTGTTGGCTCCTGGCTGGCTGTTGGCAAAAGGCCTCAGCTCCTCACCACATGAGCCCCTCTCTCCACACGGTTGCCTGAGTGTCCCTGTGATGTGGCAGCTGGCTTCCCCGAAGTGAACAGTTGAGGAACATGCAAGCTGGCAGCTGCCGTGCCTTTAGGAATCTTGTCCATGGAGTCACAAGCCCTCACTTCCCTTTTCCTCTGCTCATTAGAGACAAGTTCCTAAGTACATCCACACTTAACAGCAAGGAAATAAAGTGCCACCGCTTGGAACACATCTGAAGTGTGTGTCACATAAAAGTCCACCGAACAGAAATCAGTGACATTTCTATACACCAACAGCAAGGCAAGAAGAAAAAGAAATTAAGGAGTTGATCCCATTTACAATTGCAACCCAACAACCATAGGATACCTAGGATAAACCTAACCAAAGAGGAAAAGAATCTCTACTCAGAAAACTATTAAGTACCCATGAGAGAAATTGAGGGAGACACAAAGAAATGGAAAATGTTCCATGCTCATGGATTGGAAGAACAAATACTGTGAAAATGTCTAGGCTACGTAAAGCAAATTACACATTTAATGTAATCCCTATCAAAATACCATCAATTTTCTCAAAGAAAAGGGAACACATAATCCTAAAATTTATATAGAACCAGAAAAGACCCCGAATACCCAGAGGAATGTTGGAAAGAAAACCAAAGTTGGCAGCATCATAATTCCAGACTTCAAGCTCCATTACAAAGCTGTCATCATCAAGACAGTATGGTACTGGCACAAAACAGACACATAGATCAATGGAACAGAATAGAGAGCCCAGAAACAGACTCTCAACTCTATGGTCAACTCATCTTCGACAAAGCAGGAAAGAATGTCCAACGGAAAAAAAGACAGTCTCTTCAACAAATGGTGTTGGGAAAATTGGACAGCCATATGCAGAAGAATGAAACTGGACCATTTCCTTATACCACACACAAAAATAGACTCAAATGGATGAAAGACCTCAGTGTGAGACAGGAATCCATCAGAATCCTTGAGGAGAACACAGGCAGCAAACCTCTTTAACCTCAGCCACAGCAACTTCTTCCTAGAAAACATCGCCAAAGATACAGCAATCAAAAGAAATGAAATCTTGCCATTTGTGACAACGTGAATGGAACTAGAGGGCATCATGCTTAGCGAAATAAGTCAATCGGAGAAAGACAACTATCATATGAATCTCCCTGATATGAGGAAGTTGAGATGCAACATGGGGGATTTGGGGATAGGAAAAGAATAAATGAAACAAGATGGGATCGGGAGGGAGACAAACCATAAGTGACTCTTAATCTCACAAAACAAACTGAGGGTTGCTGGAGGGAGGGGGGTCGGGAGAGAGGGGTGGTGGGGTTATGGACATCGGGGAGGATTATGTGTTATGGTGGGTGCTGTGTAGTGTGTAAAACTGGCGATTCACAGACCTGTACCCCCTGGGGATAAAAATACATTATATGTTTAATAAAAAATTTAAAATTTAAAAAAAAAAGGAAAGAAAAAAAGAACATTGCCAAAGGCAAGGAAAGCCAGGGCAAAAATGAACTATTGGGACTTCATCAAGATCAAAAGCAAAGGAAACAGTCAACAAAACCAAAAGGTAACTGACAGAATGGGAGAAGATATTTGCAAATGACCTGTCAGATAAAGGGCTAGTATCCAAAATCTATAAAGAACTGATCAAACTCAACACCCAAAGAACAAAGAATCCAATCAAGAAATTGGGCAGAAGACATGAACGGACATTTCTGCAAAGAAGACATCCAAATGGCCAACAGACACATGAGAAAGTGCTCCACATCACTCTGGTATCAGGAAATGCAATCAAAACCACAGTGAGATACTACCTCACACCACTCAGAATGGCTAATATTAACAAGTCAGGAAATGACAGGTGTTGGCGAGGATGTGGAGAAAGGGGAACTCTCCTACACTGTTGGTGGAATGCCAGCTGGTGCAGCCACTCTGGAAAACAGCATGGAGGTTCCTCAGAAAGTTGAAAATAGAGCTACCCTATGACCCAAGTACTTGCACTACTGGGTATTTACCCTAAAGATACAAATGTAGTGAGCTGAAGGGCAGGTGCACCTGAATGTTTATAGCAGCAATGTCCATAATTGCCAAACTATGGAAAGAACCTAGATGTCCATCAATAGACGAATGGATAAAGAAGATGTGTGTATATATACCCGACGGAATGCTATGCAGCCATCAGAAAAATGAAATCTTGCCATTTGCAACAGCATGAATGGAACTAGAGGGTATTACGGTAAGTGAATAATTCAATCAGAGAAGACAATTATCATATGATCTCTCTTACATGAGGAATTTGAGAGGCAGAGCAGGGGGTCATGTGGGGCAGGAAGGGAAAAAATGAAGCAAGATGGGACTGGGGAGGGAGACAAACCATAAGAGACTCTAAATCTCAGGAAACAACTGAGGGTTTGTTGCGGGGGACACATACGGTGGCTGGGTTATGGACATTGGGGAGGGTACATGTTATAGTGAGTGCTGTGAATTGTGTAAGACTGATGATTCACAGACCTATACCCCTGAAGTAAATAACAGATTATATGCTAATTTAAAAAAAAAAAAAAAGATCGCCAAGGATCTGTGACCATTTTAAGACCACCTCATTCTTTTTCACTATCTTCCCTCTATCACAGGGTGGAGATGCAGGACGGAAGAAGCTCAGGTCCCCAAATGACTGCCTGCCCTGAGCATTGCCATCCTTCCACCTACCTGACACTGAGGAGGGAGAAATCAGCTTCCATTCTGTGAACCCCCCGAGTCTGAGGAGTCCTGCCTTCCCTGGCAGCTCCCTACATTACAAAGATTGGAACACGTGTTTTCCGGTAACATTTTGGTAATAACCTTTCATAGGAAAATATGAGCTAATTACTATATTTATAAAAGTAATATGCAGAGCAAGAGCTTTAAAATTTGAATTTGGGGAGCCTGGTTGGACCAGTGGATTAAACAACTGCCTTCGACTAAGGTCATGATCCTAGAGTTCTGGGATCGAGTCCTGCATGGGGGTCCGTGCTTGGTGGGGAGTCTGCTTCTCCCTCTGACCCTCCTCTTCTGTGTCTCTCTATCTCATTCTCTATCAAATAAATAAATAAAATCTAATTTAAAAAAATTTGAATTTGGCATAAAGGTTATATTTGTAACCCTTCCTGCCATTAGGAGCTCTGGCCCTTTCTCTTCTTTTCCTTTTTTTTTTTCCACAAAGCCCTGAAGGGCTGAGCCCGAACTTGCATCCCCTCACTCCCCAGACCCGAGGTCATAAGGTTATAAGTGTCTGCAACTTTTCCCACCATGTCCAGTTTCTGTCTTCTCAGGCCTCTGCCTTACTGAGTAATTTCCCCAAAGATTTTAGTTCAACTGACTTCAAAGCTCTATATTCCTTCCATGAGCCTTGGTTGGCAGAAACACCTTGGTTCCTAGAGTGACTTTTGCCAATAAAGACAAGAATTTCCTCCATCAAGCTGCCCACTTGGTTCTCTTACCCTTTGAAGTGAGAGTTTGTAGAAATCTCGATTGCTTCAAACTTGGATTTACAACTTTTAAGCCCTGGTTCTCTTCATTTACTGCAGACTTAAAAACCTGCCAGTGATTTTTTTTTTTTTAGAAAGAAAACAATGCACATTTCTTAAAGCATTTTTTAATGTGTGAAGAGAAAATAACATCATTATCCAAATGACAAAAATGTTTTCTCCATAATTCTAGTGTAAAAAGTCTTAGTCCTTGAGGTAGATTGTATTAACCTACACCCCCCTACCCTTGTATCCATTCCCTTTGCCATACCCATCAGAGCCATTTATTATTAAAACTGAATAATTAGTGCTCTCTAAGTCAACATGTTGGGGGGGTGGTTTGTTGTGCAACAACAGCCACATGATACAGAAACTGATGCCTAGAAGTGGGCGCTGCTGTAACAAAAACCTAAATATGAGGCAGTAGCTTTGGAACCAGAGGGCATAGGGAGGCTGGGGAAAAACAGCCAAAAAAAAAAGTTGCTAAAAAAAAAAAGCTAGAGAGCTAGTTAGAAAAATAAGAGGAGGCAGCAGAATGGTGGCCTGTATTATGCAGACATGAAATGTCGGCTAAACTGCTCACTATGGTAACGTGGAAGATAGGAAATGTATCTAAATAAAGGTAACGTCGAAGATAGGAAATGTATCTAATAACTTTGACTTGTCCAAGTAGTTCTGTAGACTGAATGTTGAAAACATCAGCTGGTTGCTTTTAGCTCTTTCTGATAGGGTACCATAAGAAAGAGAGAGGGAACACAAGGGAGAACTAGCAAATTTGCAAACACAACTGAGGGAACATAATCCACAAATGCAGGACCTGCCAGTCTGAAAAAAAAGTGGTTTCTCATATCCAGTCTTTCCAAGCAGTAAAAGGTTCTCAAATTAAGATGAATTCTGAAAGCAAAGATCTGGGGCACTTCAGGAAGACATGCCCTCAGGCAAAGATCAAGTCAGGAGGTGGGTTGCACACCCTTCCTTAAAACCTCTGGAATAAAGTATCTTCTCAGATGCATGTGTGCACACACATGCACACACACACACACACACACACACACACACACTCACTCACATACACAATGCTTCTCTAAAGCTTAGAAGATGGTCCCACGGCAACCAGTTATGCCCAGATTAGGAGTAATTAAGTCTAGAGAAGAAAACCTCCCTTAAAAAGAAGTGCTGGTGTGGCCTTTGGTAGAGTGAACTCAAATCAAATATATAGAAAAAACCCTTAAGTTTATAAAAAATCTCTGTTGGTGGAAGCATTGCTAGTCTGAGCATAAGGAGACTGACCCAGCTCACATAGTGAAAAGGTCCTTGGGTCCCCCAACTTTCTTGGGGCAGGAAGAAGGGTAAAAGTCTACTCAAAGGATATATTTCCATTCAATTTTCAGACGTGGCCAACAGATTTATGGAAAAGGAGAGACATTTCTGAGGGGAAGTCAGGAGCTATAGAGAACAGTGAACTGGGAGCCACACCAGAAGAGGAGAACCCAGGCTAACCTAGGAATATTCCTCACCCTGAAAGTGGGAGGACCTGACACCAATAGAATGGTGGGCATACAGTGATCACTGGTTTACCGCAATTTTGAAATTTCACTGGACAAATGCTATCATTTGTCCAGTGAAATTTCAAAATTGCGGTAAACCAGTGATCACTGTGTGCCCACCATTCTAATGCTTTTGGAATGGGTGCATTTCTTGTATAGATCATTGTTTCACTATTGAATATCTGTTAGCCAGCAGAACTTTTGTCTTCTTGGTCTTTGTATCAACAGGAGTCTCATCCAGACCTCCTAAAACCATTCATTTATTCACGTCATTACTTCATTGTGTGTATACATATGGAGGTCCTACTGTTAACGAGGTATTATGCTAGGAGCTAGAAATAAAGTCAGAGAGAAAGGGCCCATTTTGCTCCTCACGAGCAGTGTGGGAGACAGTTCCCAAGGTGTGTGGTTACCTTGCACGTTTAGCACATCATTTGGAACACAAGTGCTGTAGAAGGACCTTGGGAGCACCACCCATCAGAAAAGACCCCTCAGGGAAGACTTCTTGGAGGAAGAGACATCTAATCTGAGACATAAAATAACCAAGAAGAGACAGAAGCTGCATCTCCAGGGTGTAGATCTCTCTGGAGAAGAATCAATGATGTATGCATTCTATGACAAAACTGGTACTAGAAGCTCTAAGAAACCTGTTTCTTGGTCTGTAGTAAGAAGCACTCCATCCTCATAACAGCTTTTTTGGAATGACAGAGACTTGGTTCTCACAAACCTGACAAATTCCCCCATTGGCAGCGCCTCCTATGGAAAATATGAAGGCCATGGCAGTGACCCTCCCTTGGCTTCTATGGATCCACAAAGAAATTCCTAATTCTGTCATAGAAGGCTTAGGAAATCTCTCAGGACCATAAAGTCCTTGAAGGACTTGCAAATCTAAGTGGAGTTAATATATTTCAAATTACAGAATTCCCAGAGAGTTGGGAATTTGCATGACAAAGGAAAAATGGGAATGAACAGGCAGCTACATGGGAGCCTGGAGGGTGCAAAATAGATTTCCACTTTCTGGACCTGGTCATGGAATAATGGGCAAAAAACATGCTGCATCACAAAAATGAGAAAAAAGACATGTTTTCTCAGAGAGTTGCCAATGTGATTAAGAGTGACAAAAACTAAAAGTTAGGTAGGAGAGAAAAAAATACCCAGATCTTTGTAAAACCAAAAATAATGGGAATTTCTTTGCAGGAAAAAAAATAATAACTGTGGGAGAGAAATCAGGAATCAACAAGAAAATACAAGCAAGAATGGAGTTACACATAGGTTTTGGCCAGTATATTGGAAATTGTTTAAAAATCAGCTCTTTGAGGGAAAAAAAATGTGTATTTCCTATGTACTCATATTATAAATTTTACTTACACAAAATATGTATAGCTCACAATTTACAAATAATGATAAAATACATGATACTTTTTATTGTAAATTCCATCTAGCAATTGACTCTGACAAAATGTTTCTTGTTGATTTTTGCTAAAACTCTTGTATCTATATTCAACCTATGGTTGCAAATGACAAATGGGACATAATCCTGAAATAAATTTTGGTTGATGTTTCATTTACACTGGCAGGTAAGGACAAAGGCAAACATGGCAGTAAGGACAAAGGCAAAACAACAAAGACATATGCTGGAAATTTTACTCATGTGTCAATGAGGAGCAATTTCCTTGATGAATTGGAAAATAGTTTTCAAATACTGGAAGGATATTTTACCATTTTTTACACTACCTGCGAACGATAATGACTATAGATACATACACTTTTATGTTAATGGTGCATCATTTACATCTGCTGATTTTTTTTTACATTTTTACATTTTTACATTTACATTTTTAAGACTAGATAGCCAATAAAACAATAAGTCAATCCCTGACTTAGCATTTGCTGATTTCCATGGTGTAAGTATTCCAGCACAGCCAACTTCAAGCGACTAACCTGATGTAATAACAGAGTTGGGAAGAGATGGGCAGTTGTAGCACACCATTAAATCATATTACTACCTACAGGAACAATAGACACAGCCTTAGAATTCATATTTCTACTATAGCAGAACAATAGACATAGCCTTGAGAGTACAGATACTGTACAGTGCAGTAGTAAAAAATATAGTACAATATTGAAAAGTGGTATGTTTTGAATCTTTATTATCTCTGATTTAATTTAATCCAATTAATTACATGTTTATGTAATTTAACTTTTATAATAATAACTATGTTTAACAATCAACTTACAAAATTCCTAGAAATTCAATAGTCAATACAAACTAGCTCCAGCCATATCTATCTGTGGAACATAGACAAAGAAACTTACATTTTCAACCCAACGAAGGAAATGTAATCATAAGGCTGCTACTGTGAATTACTGGGGTAGAACTTAGGACAAGAAACCTGCCAAGTTCCCTGGTTGAGTTTCAAGACTCTTCAAGATCTGACCTGAGACTGACTCTCTAGCCTCATCACCAGATACTCCCTTCTTGAACTTCATTTTCCAACAACACCAAATGACTTGTATTTCCCAGACCGCATCATGATGCTTCCACCCCAATGCCTTTGCTCATGGCTTTCCCTCTGTCCAGAAGATCTTTTCCTGATCCCCATGCATCATCACCCTCCACTTTTATATCACTAATTCCTACTCAGGGCTAATATCTAGTCAAGTCTCTAGGCTTAGCTTGAATATCACAACTCCTGGGAACCTTCTCTTATCTCACCCTACCAACCAAGCAGGATCAGAACTGCCCCTAAGCATTCCCAGGAGATTTGTGCCTCTCCTTGGCACTTAGAACACTGTATTGGAAATGCTCCTTTTGTGTATCTATCCTGCTGAGAGGTCATAGCTCCTGGAAAACAAAGTATGTTACTTATTTGTGTGTCGCTTTGGCCTTGCACACACTAGGACTCAACAAATGTTTGTTGAATGCATAAATAGATGAATGGTACTCAGCGATTTGGATTAAGAGAAACAGGCCTTTTTCTTAAAGAGGAGCAAAAAATGGTCCTGAATGTAAGAAGATCTATCTAAAACCAGAGGATGTACCATTGGTATATACTATCACGATACAGCAATAGCAGAATGCAGCAAGCTTACCTCAGCCAGACAGACAGAATGTTTGGTGTACTTGGTGTAAATCACAATTCTGGCACAGAGATAAGATATAAAAGATGGAAATTATGTTCTGCTTAATAACAGAAATTCTCGGGGCAACCTGGGTGTCTCGTCATTTAAGGGTCTGCCGTTGGCTCAGGTCATGATCACAGGAATCCCTGGGACAGAGTCACATCCCCTGCTCAGCGGGGAGCCTGCTTCTCCCTCTCCCCACTGCTCGTTTTCTCTCTCTTTCATCTCTCTCAAGTGAATAAGAAAATCCTTAAAAAAATTATTTTTCCAGTCCCGTCCATGTTCTACAAAACTGGGGATTCATCTTTCTTTTTTTTCTTTTTTTTTTTTTTACAGGCTTTATAAACATATATTTTTATCCCCAGGGGTACAGGTCTGCGAATCGCCAGGTTTACACACTTCACAGCACTCACCATAGCACATACCCTCCCCAATATCCATAACCCCCCCCACCCACCCCCCCGCATCAACCCTCAGTTTGTTTTGTGAGATTAAGAGTCACTTATGGTTTGTCCTCCCTCCCAATCCCATAAGTCAAGCAGAGAGAGTCAATTATCATATGGTTTCACTTATTTGTGGAGCATAACAAATAGCATGGAGGACACATGGGGAGATGGAGAGGAGAAGGGAGTTGAGGAATTGGAATGGGATGTGAACCATGAGAGACTATGGACTCTGAAAAACGATCTGAGAATTTGAAGGGGTGGGGGGTGGGAGGTTGGGGGCACCAGGTGGTGTGTATTGTAGAGGGCACGGATTGCATGGAGCACTGGGTGTGGTGCAAAAAGTAATGAATACTGTTATGCTGAAAAAAATAAAAAAATTAAAAAAAAAAAAGAAAAAAAAAAGAAAAACAACCTGAGATATAATTGGCTTTACTTTTCACTTTTTCTTATGTATTTTCCTAAGGGATTTTTTTTATTATTCTACAATAAAAGCCATATGCAGCAAATATCTATTCAAAAAATTATTTTTAATTTTTTAAATTTTTAAAATCTTTTTAAAAAATCTTTTTCTTCTTTTTTAAAATCTTTTAAGAAAGATTTTATTTATTCATTTGAGAGAGAGACAGCATGAGCAGAGAGAGGGGCAGAAGGGAGAGGGAGAAGCAGACTCCCTATTGAACAGGGAGCCCGATGTAGGGATCGTATCCAGGACCCTGAGATCATGACCTGAGCTGAAGGCAGACATTTAACAGACTGAGCCACCCAGGCATCCCTAAGTAAATTAAATCTTAAAAAAAAAAAAAAAAAAGAAAAGAAATTCTCACAAAGGTTGGACCTGCTTGCTGTCACAGTACCATCCCTTTGAAGACAGGAGAATGAAAGAGCAAGAGTAACTTAACAGCTAATTTTATCCAATTAGGAGAAAGCTGTAAGAAAACGAAGATGTGGTAAAACTCTAGGTGAAAGCAACCATGATGTATGTAAGCTCACTCCTTGGCACGTCCAGGAGAGCCATAGACTGAGTCGGGCCGGTTTTGTCTTCAACAAGCAGAGAGAGAACAGATTTTAAACACTAAAATATAATACACAATGAAAGAAGGGGAAGAGATGTATATCTCTTATTCTATGAGAAGTTGCACTCAAGGGGCACCTGGATTGGCTCAGTCGGTTAAGGCAGCCAACTTTTGATTTCAGTTCAGGTCATGATCTCAGGGTTGTGAGATCAAACCCTGTGTCAGGTTCCCAATTCAGTGAAGAATCTGCTTGAGATTTTCTCTCCCTTTCCCTCTGCTCCTCCCACTCATGCTCACCTTGCACTCTCTTTTTCTCTCTCTCATCTCTAAAATAAATAAATATATCTTTAAAAACAAAAAAAAAAAAAAAAAGTTGCACTCATACTGGGGAGGCTTGAGAAGACTTCACCAAAACACTGAGTTGCATCTTGAGAAATGAATAAACTTTCAATAGAAAAGAGTACATAGGAAGGATATTCCAAGTTCCAAAAATGACAGAAGGAAAGGTAGACTGGCATGGAGTTGTTCAGGAAACAATCTGATGAGTAACCCTGTTTAATAAAGGGACTAGAAGACTAGAAACCAATATCTGTTTAACAAAATGTATTGTTCATAAATCCTTGAGAATTCTGCTGATTCAAGTTTCCTTTTCCTAAATGTTCAGTAACCATTGTTCATAATTTATTCTAGAGCCTGGCCCAATAGCAGTCTCAAGGGCACCAGTCTTTGGTCTGCAAACTTCATTCTCTTTTTTGTGACAGAATCAAATTTGCTCAGAAATTTGCTCTAATTTTGGCATCTTTTCCATTTTATGTATCTCCTCAGAGATTAGAAACAGTGGGTAAGCAAACTCATCTATGAGTTCTAGCAGAATTCTAGACTATAAACACCAAAATTAAATTAAGAGGTGGACAATCCAAACACTGTAGCCAAAAATAAACAAAATACATCCTACTGCTTCTTGTTCTATAAAGAAGTTTGATGGATGGGTGAAAGAAAGATAGAGAGATAGACAGATATGTAGGTGATGCTATAAACAGAAATACAGAGAGAGATATATGGAGATGAGTTTAAGTCTTAAGCTCCAATCCCCAAAATTCTAAAAATGTGCAAGTAAAGAGTTCTCATAATTCACAATTAAATTAATGTATGAAAGTAATATGCAACTATGGACTATTTAAGGAAAAATCCTACAAAAGAACAAACATATCCTTTGTTTACTTTGAGACTAAAACAGAAATAAATTCCCCACCTTTTTAAACGATAAACTCCATGATAATTAGTATTAATATATTTGCAAGCACTGCAATCAAAAAACAATTAGGTCCAGTCAACAGTTTTTGAAATGAAAGGATGTTTCACATTAACAGTAGGTCATTTGAACAGCAACATAAGCAATACTTGGGAGATTATCCTCCACACAATATTCATTTTATTCTCTTGGAAGAAAATACTTTTCACTCTCCTCAAAGCTGTTGCTTAAAGCTTGAAATAAAAATAAACAGAAACAGAAACCAAGATTCCTTATCAGAATAAGCAAATACAACACTAACAAACATTAATAAATAAACATATCAAAAATCAAATGTACATTAACCTCATGATTCTCAGTGAGTGATTGAACATGAGGAAACTCCCACAGACTTCTGTTCAAGCTATTCTATGAGTTCCACATCATGGGAAATGGACATTTCTCAGACTTAGTATAGACATAAGTCACTATAAGAGGGGACAAAAATACGGAGAAACTCAGGAGGCTGACCCACAGGACCAGGAGGCCAAAGATGGAGTCAGAGCCCCCATCAGTCTAGCAAAATGTCTATTCAAACCCCACACAGTCTTCTAAGCACCATGCCAGGTGGCCAGATGAAAAGGAGAATGAAATATAACCCCTGATCATGAGGAGTTTTACAACTGAGTATTTTTGAATACTCTAGCTGTAAACACTGGCGACACAATGTATAATAGGATAGCACTATAGAACACATGGTTGTAGTGAGGGGAGGGAGATCAGTACAACGTTACAGCCAAAGCTTTAATGGATGAAGCTCATTTCCTGGTGAGACCAGGAAGGAAGGACACCACCGTCAGGGAACAGGAAGAGCAAAGGTTGAGGCTGAGAAACCCTATTGACAGTGGGCACTATAAAGACGAAGAGGGTGCCCGCTGGAATCACTTTTCCCCTGCTGCACAACACAGCGCCTGGTCCATCATGGGGCCCAACACTATCTACTGAATGGATGAATCCACACTACGAAAACCTAAAATTATGAGAAAATATAGCTCATTATTAGATGCTACTGGGCTTTGCTCATCAGCCATGGAGCTTAGGAATGTCCCATAAATGGTGGGGAGCCACCAAAGATTTGCAAATAGTGTTTGTCTTACTCTCTGAAGTATGAAGGATACTGTTGGTGATCGCTCACATCAAGGTAATTGTTAACAACTGAAAACAACAAGCTGTCAACAAATACATGCTCAATGCGCCACCAGGAAGTATTTGAGGAAATTTGGGTCTCACCATCGGCAAGTAGTTGAGGAAGGTCGGGTCTCAGACCATGGTGTGACTTGTTGTATGGTCACCTTTCCCGAATGGGCTTCTCCACTCCGCCAAAATCACGTTTCCACAAGGTACCGAGCTGGACTAGCCTGAAGACGAATCAGGGCAGACTTTGTGCAGATGTGCTTTCATTTCATTCTCGTTCACAGAGGTACCATTTGATTCCTCTTTGAGGGGAGATGCCCTTCTGATAACGTGCTCTTTCAAGGACTCTTCGAGCAGCACACCTTGCTCAGGGGGGATGACGCGATGATTGCGAAAGCAGCATCCACACTAAATAGACACCAGTGAGCAGTCATTTGCAGTTTGCCACGGGGCCAGGTCAGGCGTGTTCCCGCAGCTACACTGACAGGGCCGACATGGCGCTGTTCTGAGCCGACAGCACCCACGTGAGCTGACCGCGGCGTCGTCGGCGCATGCCCGCTGCTCCATTCGCGTTTGGCCATTCCTGCCGCCCTCACTGAGAAACCCGGCAAGGAGAGGGTCCCTCTTGTAAAAGTTTTGGCTTTAAACAATCTTCATATCGCGACCCTGGGTACGTATTAAATTGTATTTTTGTGTGTGTTAAATAATGGGACAAATGGTTTTGCGGGAGCATATCGCCATAACAAGGCAATAAAAGGATCTGGAACCTCGTCCTGACTGTCCTCCGAACGAGCGGCATAACTTGGGTAAGTCTCTTCATTTCTCTGAGCTGTTTCCAGAAAGGGAAAAAGACACGGCTTCTTTTAGTGATCCTGGGCTAACGGTTTGCTTTGCACTTTGAACAAATCTGGGTGAAGGAGAAAAATTGTGATCCTTTTTTATAACCTCAAAGCTAATCATTTTCAACTCAGCGGTTGAAATACAAAAGGTCTGTCTAAGGAAATGTTCTGGGAGTGATCAGAGAAATGTGCTCGCGTGTCAGCCTAAGGAGCCTGGGGGAAACTGTCCCTGGGGTGCAGAGCACCACTCATGCTCCAGAGGCTGGGAGAAGCAAGAGAAGGGGCCCTGGTGTGGCCAGGACCCTGCGCTGGCCCTACCCTCTGCCCGCGATACGAACTGGCACCCCCAGATTCTCCCTTTGCCTGGCATGATGTGCCACCACCATCACTAGGCAGGCACTTCTCCCCGTCTCTCTGAAAAAGCAACCCCTTCCTGCAGTCCGGGAAAGTGTCCCTGAAGAAATGTCTGTTTGGGTCACTGTAATGCAGTTTTGCATGTGTGTTGTGTTTAGGTCCTGGCTAGAGGCTGGCCGGTCAGTTCCCAGATTAAGTTCACACCCTCAAACACCTCCCCTGTGGGGTGCTTATGCTTCAGGTCACTGTACAACCACCCTCAGTGCCCCAGGACCAAGTACCAGACAACCAGCGGCAGCATCCGTGCCACCAGAACCCACTGAAATTCTTCGAATTGGCCAATCCTCAGTTTATTTGTCCTGCCTTGCCCATTCCTCCTTCTAGGAACCACAGTAACAGTAACATCCCTCTCTCCCTCTGCCTCATGACCAACCCTGCATGGCGTGTGTGTGTGTGTGTGTGTGTGTGTGTGTGTGTGTGTGTGTGTGTCCCCTCCCCAGGGAATTGTAAGAATAACCATTTGGGGTTTCTTCCCCTGACCTCACCACACCTTACTCCAACTAGCGTGATTAAAACAATCACATGTGCTTCAACATGGCTGTGACAAGGAAGGATTTTCTGAGGCTTGAGTAGCTACTCAGTGGTTTACATACAGAGCTATAGTTGGTCAACCACTTGCCTCAAGATGGGACTAATTTCTTTCCCAACAGTTTTGTGCTCCAGAACCTTTCTGGGGAATTGGATTGGAAATAGTCTCACACCTAGGTTGGAGGGAGAGGAGGGAGCAGAGATGGGGGAGGGGGCACAAGAAGGGGAGAAGGAAAGGAATCGAGTCACCCAGTGAAAGCTGGAGGCACAGTGGGCCTCACAAAAGCCTGGATCTTTGCAGAGGTATTTCTGCTGCAATAGGTATTGTCCAGGCAGAGAGGCAGAGGTAGACATACCCTGGCTTCTCCCTTCTTCCCCGGTACCATCTCCACCAGTGCCTCCGGTGGGCAGGACCCAGGCAGAGCCGGCTGACAGGGGGTCCAGGAAACACAGCCTCCACCATCAGAATAGAGAAGGGGGCAATGCAGGAATAGATTGAAGGGGAAAGAGGACTGGCTGCTGGGCAGCATCTTGAAAAACTCCGAGTTGGCAGCACGAGCCCTGTCATCATGCTAGTCTCTGTGGGCCTCAGCTGGCCAGCAGCTGCAGTCCTCAGCCCAGGCTCTGGCTCCTCACTGCCTCAGTTTACACCCCCTCCCTCTTCCTCTCTGTAACTTACCTGCTTGGACTCTAGTCAATGTGTCATGAGCCTGTGAAACACAGAGTACTGGGATGGAAGAGACTGCAGGGAACATCTAGTCCAAACTTACCATATTATAAAGAAGAAGAGGGATGCCTGGGGCGGGGGGAGGGGGAAGAGGGGGACAGAGTCACCTAATTGCTGGAAGGCAGAGCCAAGCTGCTTTCCAGTTTGCTGCCCTTTCTTCTACACGCCTATCTGTGGCAGGAGGGATTCAAGTCCTCCCTCTAATCACAGAGAGTGCTACAGGCAATACTATATTTTAAAATGCAAAAGAGCAATTCAAACTTTTGAAGAAATGGATGGTTAAAATCAGGTTGAAACCCCATTTACAAAATGAGTTTAATAAACAAACAAACAAAAAACACAACCTTCCAAACCTAATCGAAAGAGATCTTGCCTTCCAGTTTTTTCTACTATATCTGAAAGACATGTTCTTTCCTCCTAAATGACTTTAGAAGGAGTGCCTAATAATGAAGGCTATTACAATGAGCTTTTTATGAATTAAAATAGCTGTTTTGTTGTTTCAGGTGGCTACCTGGGTTCTCTCAATTCTTAGTCTATTAGGCGCTCTGGCTTTTATCTAAAACATAATAAAATGGGAGGAGGGAGTCATTTCCTAGGTACCATTATTTTTCTATCTTTCCGCACGTTGCACCATACATAATTTGGGGAAGGAAGTGATCTGAGGTAGCTCAGGGAGCTGGATTTAACAGCAAGTGTTCTCAACTTCAGAATTCCCAAAGATGTGTGAACTGGCTTTAACTGAATCGTATTTGCTTTAGTTGAAGAGTTAAAAAGTTACCAGCAATTCTCAGCTGCTCTAAGGCACAATTCCATCCTAAGCTTCTTCTCTAAACTGGCCCACTCCTGCCTCTATCTAAGCACAGCAATTTGCCAAGAGAACTTCGGGAAATTCGGCAACCAGGTGGCAATACTGCTAAAGTCTATCCTCATCAGAGCCAGGTAACCTCACAATTCCTCTGTTCTCATTTTAACCACAGGTCATTTGTGTAGGAAAATCATGCTAGCAAATACGATAATCCCACACGTTTTATTACTTTTGCTCTGCCCTGCTATTTCAACAATAAAATATTAACACTCATTTGGGTTCATTAATTCCACAGTTCCAAAAAGGGGTTCCTAGAATTTTAAAAACAGGATATTAACATGAATATTTCAACAGAAATAATTTCATATTAGAATAAAAGAGGAAAGATGCTGCTTAAAAGGAAAGACTAGTTTTCCTTGTCTTCCCAATACAGGTTTCTCCACTATGCAAAAGTTTGCTTTACGCGCATTTCTCTTTTACAAAAGACCTACCTTAGTACCATGTTTTCTCTAGCTGACAGAAATCCAAAGAGGACTTTCTTTCAGAAAATAGTAATTGCAGGACGCCTGGGTGGCTCAGTCAATTAAGCATCTGTGTTCATCTCTGGTCATGATCCCAGGGTCCTGGGGGTCCAGTCCTGCACAGTAGGGAGGTTGCTTCTCCCTCTGCCTGCTGCTTCCCCTACTCATGCTCCATTTCTCCCTCTCTCTCAAAAGAAAGGAAGGAAAGGAAAGAAGGAAGGAGGGAAAAGAAAATAGTAATTGCTTCTTCCCTTTACACCATTTCAGCTTATGAAAGTTTCCATGGGAATATTCTACTTTCAAATAGCTTGAGAAAGCGGTTTCTCTCTTTTTCCTGGGCTGCAAAACCTGTCATTTCAGAAACAAGGTTACAAATGAGCTCATTGGTTTTCATCAGCAGTTTATCAGCCTGAGTCTCTTTAATAATCTCACTGTTCTTTCTCAGACACTATTAGCAAACTGAAGATCACACTGAAAGATAATTGACTTTCGCGTAGTAACATAGTCATGCCTTGAGGAATCTCTAAAAGAAAAACCTGCCCACCATCAAATAACAGTGGAGTCCTATGGTCCTTGAGGCCAAATTATGAACACTTCCGAGTCTCTCCCTTCCCCAACGAGCTTCCTATTCCCCACCAAACCACAGCCAGGGCTCTCAGACTACAATATGAGACCTTATTTCTCACTATTCCCAGCCCAAACGATGCTCCTTTGAATAAGGAATGTTGCAGAACACACTGGGACTTGTTTTAATTGGGTAAGGTGAGACACACAGACATGGAATGAAGTGTCATGAAGGAGGTTTCTATTCACAGATCCTTAGAAACAGGAGACATGGCATGGCACAGACAAGGGGGAACCTACTTGGGGAAGTGCTGGGATCATTTAGGAGGCAGAAAGAGCAAACAGAAAACGTGGGTAAGAGCCTTTAGTGTGTTCCTATGGGAAGGAATGAGTGAGGCTAAGTAGGCAGGTTTAGGACTGACTAGTTTGAATTATTTCAACCAGGCTGTGGAGTGTGGTGCTGTCTCTAGTTGTCTCATACCTGGTCCTAGTATGATTGGGGCAGGTGGACAGTGACCCAGAGTGGAAGAGTTCAATAAAGGAGATGAGGCGGTGTTGCAGGAAGGGAGTCTCTGTATTAATTGGTTTCCACGTGCTTGCTGGCAAGTCATTTACTATCTCTAGGAATTGGCTAGCCCTAGGAGAGACAGTCTCTCCAGGTCAGCAAGATCGCAGATATCAACACCTCAGAATAAGGAGACACACAGGACATAGATAGTCTCAACTCTTCTCAAAAGGTGATTCCTTTCTCTCTTATCAGACAAGTACCTAGCCAACCTTTCTGCCTTTACTTGTACGAAACCCTCTTATTCCCGGATTTCTTTCCTTTCCTTACCGTCTGCCTTAATTCCACTCACCCTTCAGTTTCATTCTTTCATGAGATATTCCACAGCCACTCTTGTCCTCACTGATCCCTCCCACATCTGAATCTCTACAATTCACACTTAACCAATACACCTATCAGGAGGAGCAAGCTATTGGTAAGATAGCAACTTTGACCAGACTATTTCCATGAAAATAAGGCAAGAACAACAGATTTATAACCAAAACATGCCTCTGAGTTGAAATGAATATCCAGCCTCTTCTTTTTTCTGAATAGCACCCCAGTTCTCTTCAGAGAGAGCAAGTCCTAGTCCCTGAGGATTAGTCATGTTTGCACATACCAACAGTGGCAATCCTATTCCTCACTTGCCTGGCCTCCTGGAGACTAGACATGGACTTGTGATATAATTCTGACATAGGAGATATATGTGAAAGTAGACTGATAAAAGACTGTAGATACCCTAATTCTTCCCCCTTCTCCCTGATGGCTGGGACTATTGCAGCCATTTTGCAACCATGAGGCAAATAAACAAGAAAATGAAAAACAGGGGGTACCTAGGTGGCTCAGTCGGTTAAGTGGCTGCCTTCGACTCTGGTCATGATCCCAGGGTCCTGGGATTGAGCCCCATATCGGGCTCCCTGCTCAGTGGAGCCTGCTTCTCCCTCTCCCTCTGCCCTGCCTACTTGTGCTTGCTCTCTATCTCTCTTTCAAATAAAAATAAATAAATAAATAAAAATAAAATCTTAAAAAAAAAAAGAAAATGAAAACAACTTGCTAAGAATAACAACACAGAAAGATAGGAAGTCCCTGGATCCCTGATGGCATAGTTGAGAGGGTAAGCCTACACTAGTAGCCACCTACAACTGGAATGCCAGTTGTGGGGGGCAGGGGAGGAATCTAATAAACTCTATTGCCTTAAGCTACTAATGATGTTTCTTTTTTTTTTTTTTTTAAGATTTTATTTATTTATTTGACGGACAGAGATCACAAGTAGGCAGAGAGACAGGCAGAGAGAGAGGAGGAAGCAGGCTCCCTGCTGAGCAAGAGCCCAATGCGGGGCTCCATCCCAGAAACCTGGGATCATGACCTGAGCCGAAGGCAGAGGCTTTAACCCACTGAGCCACCCAGGTGCCCCACTAATGATGTTTCTAATTGCTATAACCTCATTTTCCCAGGAAAAACCCTAGAAACTTTCTTTGGATTATTCTTCTGTTCACTCTACTATGAATAAAAGAAAGACTTCTCATTGTCCATCTTCCTATATTATTAAAACAAAATGCATAGGGTAAAGATTTTCATCAGTTTAACATATTTGGTGAAGTGTTTAATTTACTATTGCACCTGAAAATCTTGTAGCTGCATCCAAACTGATTATTGGTAACATGAGCTGTTATTTGGGTGACTGTGTACTTTATTTCCCAATTGCATTTTGTTTAATAGGTAAAATATCCATTTATAGAACCACTGTTGCTATAAAATGGCTTATCATTAAAAATCTAGATCCCTTAATTTATTCATATACAATCCATTACAGTATATAATTTGGATGGGCTGGGGTCATAAAAAATAAGTCTCTTTTAATGTGAGAGCAAAGCAAAACAAAGTGAAACAAAAAAAAATCAATAGATTACAGAAGCAAATTTAGTTTGTCAGCCTTAATATTAAACTCCAAATAAATTCTGCTTTCCCCACCTCAAACAAGTGAATCAAGAGTGATTAGAAGATAATGAATTCATTGTGTAGTACAAAGTAGGTGCTACACAAAGTTAATGGCTCAAAATAATATAATCCTGACTATTCCAGGTACTAGTTTATAGTATTTGAAGTTTCAGCAAACAAGCTGAATCCAAGCTGACTCCCAACCTAACATCTATACCTTAAATTCTGTAAAATGTGTGTTTAGTTACCCAAAATAGACTAATGAAACCCAAAGGAATGATAAGCACTGCATGACTATTCACAAGCTGACTAGGCTCGCATAAATCTATTTACTGAGGGGTGCCTGGATGGCTCAGTTGTTAAGCATCTGCCTTTAGCTCAGGTCATGATCCCAGGGTCTTGGGATCGAGCCCCGGGAAGCCTGCTTCCCACTTTCCTACTCCCCCATGCTTGTGTTCCCTCTCTCACTCTCTCCATATATATCAAATAAGTAAATAAAATCTTTAAAAATCTCTTTACTGAATTAATAACAAAGTTGTGGCTAAAAATAAACAAGTCATTCAAGTATCCAGCTTCACCATTTCATATAAAGTGTCTCCCAAGTAGAATGACACGGTAGATGCAGTAAAGCAAGGGGAAGTAAGTGGGCGCCTGGGTGGCTCATTGGGTTAAGCCGCTGCCTTCGGCTCAGGTCATGATCCCAGGTCCCTGGGTTCGAGCCCCACATCGGGCTTCTGCTCCAGCGGGGAGCCTGCTTCCTCCTCTCTCTCGCCTGCCTCTCTGCCTACTTGTGATTTCTCTCTGTCAAATAAATAAATAAAATCTTAAAAAAAAAAAAAAAAAGCAAGGGGAAGTAAGGTTCTGGGCACTTCCCAGACTTCAGAGACAGTTGGACCTGGGTTGATGCCCTTCTAGGCCAGTACCCACTCTGCCTTCCTGGGCAAATCATTTCATTTTAGTAAGCTTCTCTGTCGAATGGAGAGAGTTGTTGAATGGAGAGAACACCTACCTTTCAAGATTGTTTGGATGATTATTTTGTAAACAGAGTGGTGGTCCCAGGGCCCCATCCCACATAACAGTCAAGCGTGTTTAAAAAAGGAGAGAGTGGGGATTGTGACGTGGACGGTAGACTCTTTGTGGTACCTGCTGTTGCAGCTGCCATGCTGGATGAATTACCCTCATTGGCATAGAGCAACATAGACTCTGGACTTGAGTATGAAGTGATGGATCTGTGTGCTCGTCTCAGTCCCCATTGGTTAAAGGACCCAAAACAGTTTGCTTTTTTGTGGGAAGGACAGCACTGCCCATTCACTGTCTTGCCTCAAAGCAAATCACCTCCTGCTCTCTGTTGTAAGGAAGTCCAGAAGGACCTTGATCTTCCTCACTCTCTACAGAGCGTCGTGCTGGCCTACTCTAGGGACAACACCCTGGTAACTGGCCCTGGTGATGGCTAGCGGGTCGTCAACAGAACTCTTACACTGAAGTCAGAACTGTTGCCAAATGCCATCCCCTTCTCTTAGAGGAAGAGATTTGGGACCTCAGGCCAGTTTTTTAACCTCATTGAGTTTCAAGATTTTTTTTTCTCTAAAGCTGAAGGAATAGTGCCTCTCTTACAGAATTACTAAGAGGATGACATGAGATAATATATGTGAATATATTTAGTTCAATGCCTAGCACATAGTAGGAAAAAAAACTAAAGAAATAAGAGCTTTATATGCTGATATATATTTTTTAAAAAGCCTTAAAGAGTCTTAATCCATCTGTTTTGGGTGTGTGTGTGTGTGTGTTTTCCTTCTAAGATTCTTGTGTTTGTTTTTTGGGGGGTTTTACTTAAGATTTTATTTATTTATTTGAGAGAGAGAAAGCACGAGCAGGGGGGAAGGGTAGAAGGAGAAGTAGGTTCCCCCCTGAGCAGGGAACCCAACTTGGGACTCTATCACAGGACCCTGGGATCAAGACCTGAGCCAAAGGCAGATGCTTAACCAACTGCGCCACCCAGGCGCTCCTGTGTGTTTTTAATTCATATTTCTTCTCATAGGTTTTACTAAATTAAAACCGGAATTATGTTTAAGAAAAAAACTCAAAGCGATGACAATGTGGGTAGCAGTTGTAACCTTCAGGCATTGTTGAATGTTAATCTCTAATCATTTTTATTCAAATTGAGACTTCTTTGAAAATCCAGCCAATTTACAACCATAGAAGGCAAACCAATGTTTTTGAATAGTTTTTGAATGTCAAAGAGCTGTCTCTGCCTAGGGCACCAGCTACATAAAATTAACGGGCCCTCTCCTGACGTGTCCAAGTAGAATGATTTTAAACCTAGATAGTTCCTACATGAACATGCAAAGCTTTCAGAATATCATAGAACATTAATCTTGTAGCTCAAAATAAATGTTCACACTTAATAACAAAAGATACTATTCTGTTTTCCAGAGCTAATATTCTAACAGCACACTAGTTCAGCATTGACCTTAATCACCATTTCAAAGATTAATGGACGCAGATAATTTAATTCCCCAGTCCCAGCCTAGGTGGTAGCAAGGAATGACAAGAAATAGAAACAATTATATATCAAATTAACACAGCCATATAAGAACCTATTCTAGGATTTATAAAATCATTTTTATTTCCAGAAAAAAAAAGAACAAAGTAACTATTTAATGAATTTTTAAATGCTTAAAGGATAGCTATACTGGTGTGCATCCAGGAAACAGTGGTATTAAACTCAAATAAATTATTTTCTTGCAACAGCTGAGCAGGTAGAGAAAAAAATTATCTCTGCTCCAAAAAAAAAAATGTTTTCAGGATATGGGGATATTTGAAAAGAAGAATGTAAATTTGAAAAAATAATATTAAATATGTTTAAGTGGAAACAAATGAAACTATTAATTCCTCGGATTAAGGCGTAGAATGTTCTTACAGTTTCGGTCTTTTTAAGTTATACCTTCTAGCACACGTATCTAAACAGTGTTACTCAAGTATTTTTTCAGCTCATAAACCTAAGGATACACACTCAGAAGTAAACGTCTCAAAGTTGTTGAAATCTATTCAAATATTTAGAATGACAGAGTTCCTCCTGTGATTCTGGTGGACTCCCCTACTTTAAAGCAACCGGTTCTCCCATTCCAGTCACCACTGAGAATCACCAATTGTATCCCACAAAAGTCTATATGGTATGCAGCAAAATATTCTGTAGTAAGAATTTTTTTCTTAATTGTAGAAGCATAGTTTTCCATACACAAAGAGCCAGACAGAAGACTTCATTTGTGAAGAATTAAATGAGATAATATGAGGGAAACATCCTGCACAAACAATTTTGACCATTCCTCATCTGCTATAATTCCCCAATTGTTTCCTTCCCCATTCCGTGCTCTGATTGTACCGCTCTTATCTTATGATATATCTGACTTATAACAGGAATCATTTGACATGTTTAACAGAGAGATGAAAGAGTGTCTATGGCTGATGGAGAACTTTGGGCCAGAATGCCTTCATCCCAGACACAAGAGTTGCAAATTTTTTCTATAAATCCAGATACAAAATAGGTGTTGAGGGCAGCCATCCCTCTTGCATATATCTTTGTTGTTGTTGTTTTGCTTTTGCTTTTTAATAACCCCGTGGCAACAACAAAGTGCAGCAGACTTTATTAAGGTGATGGTTTTCTTCAGGCTGTTGGAACAGGGTCAGTGTCTTTTAATGAGGAATGTCTCAAAGGAAGGAAAGGGGACCTGAGGTACACAGGGAAATCGTCCATGAGTATTAAGGAAATCTTGCAGAAGAATGGAGACAGGTCTTATCTCAGAATATGCCAGGATAGAGTGGTTGTCTACAATCAGCCTCAGGAAAATCAAAAGATGGAGAGATTTTCTAACAGTTGCTTTTCTCCAGGTACACAAGTCTCAGGTGAACTTCATACTACATTATCACATGTAAAAATGTAAAAACCATTCTTGGATTGTGGACTAGACAAAAACAAGCTGCCCTCTGGATTTGGTTCCCGGGCCTATATTTTCCCATACCATGTTCCAGAGGCGTGCTACATTAACAGTGGGCCATCTTACCGTGCACACTCCCTCCCCCAGTCCACCTCATCCAGGCACTAAATACAAACCACTGCTTGACATGAAGGGAGTTTCTTCCATATCCATCGGTATGCCCAGTGCTTATGTGTACCATCTTGCCTGATCTTCGTAAAAGCTTCTGAGGTGGGTACTGTGTCAATCCCTGTTTTACAGAAAAGAAGCCTGGAGTATAAAAAGGTAGCAAAGGCTGGAAAAGGGCAGAGCTAGGCTCCAACCCATGTGTTTTCAACTTCAATGCCAGATTCCCAAACCACTAACACAGGTTTGGTCTAGAGTCTTGTCATGATTTGATCAGCCAATTGTCTCAGTTCCCTGCCTTTTTTCTTTTTTTTTTTTTTTCTATGTAGACTCAGCCCAAATACAACTTGGTTGTTTTTCTTTTTCTTTTTCTTTTTCTTTTTTTTTTGTTTTTCCTTTTTCAATTTAACAGCTGCAAAACCTTAAAATGACTTCAATTTGAAAACATAGCTCTTTATTTCTTTAAACAAGCAAGAATTTGGTGCATAAGGCATTCACTCAGTTACTAACTTCAGAGAGCAGTGTGTGATAAAAGTCCCAAAATGCTCTGTAATTCTTGCCAAAACATCTCGGGTTTGGAGAGAGATTTACAGAAAATTTAAGATATTTATGAGCATTATTTGTAGAAAAACATTTCCCTCAGCAGGTTATAAAATGTTATCAGGGTTCCCGATTCTAATCATAAGTTTCTTTGAAGGACTGACTCTATCAGAGCTGAAAGGCTGTGCTTGGCACAGTACCAAATCAGAGCGGCTTTGGTTCGTAAAGGAACTGGATGCAATGATTTCTCAGCTTCTTTCTGATATCCACCAAGGAAGGAAGCCACCCTGTGAGTAATGGCCGAAGTATAGCTGTCCAGGGCCACCACCGAGCTAACTGAACACCACCTCTGAAGGCGTCTGTGGAAAACGGCACACCAAGCTGAGCATGAACAGAGAACTCTATTCAGCGGTGGGATGGGCAAGAAGGCTGTGTGAAGACATACGTTTTGCCAGGAACCTAGTGTGTTATGTGTTTTTCTTTGATTCTTGTATTGCAAGTAGCACAAACCAACTCAAGCCAGCCAGGAAAAAAGACGAGAGGTGGGAATTTCTAAAAGGGGTACAAGAGAATCTCACGGAATCCAGTAGCGGGCCGACAGCTGGGTCTGAAGAAGGAACTGGTGAAGGGACAGGAAGGACGTTGGGACTCTTCCCACTTCTCATGCTAGTCTGTACACAACCTTCAAGCTTCTCTCCAATCTTTCTTTGTTTCCCAATCTACCCAGTAGGAAATAAGCTCCCAAGTTTATAAGTGAAAGGTCCAGCCACATGAAAGGTCTCAATTTCAAATTCCCAGAAGAAAAGGCCAAATTTTCCTCCATTGAATTTCTTCCCTTTGTCCAATCAACCAAGACCAGGAGACCTAGGGTGGCGCATAGCCAAAGTTGCAGCTTGGAAACCAGTGATTAGGAATCATGGGAAAGAAGGCCAATTCTCAAGAAGGAGATGGTTATTAGCTTCTCAACTAGACAAGCAATTCCAGAAGTCTATATGCTGGTCACCTCCAGCATGTGTAAATTCAGAACCTACTCTGTACCCAGGTGTCAAAATGCTAGAACTACCCTGTGAAATACACACACACACACACACACACACACACACACACACACACCTATATCTCCTCAAATGGTGAGCCTCTCCTCAATTATTTTACTGACATGATGAACTCCTCTCCCCTCAGTGGCACTTCCACCGGCTTCTCCACCAATCCACCTGCTGGCTCACACATTATCATCAAAACTACGCTGTGAAAACTTTTATTCCACCAGCTGTGGACTAAACATTTGTGTCTCCCCATCATCTCATTCATTGACTTCTGCTTGCTTTACTTCCTAAACATGTCTTGAATCCATCACTTCCCTCCAGGCCCCTCCAGGCCCACCATCACAAGCTATACCACCATTCCTTCTCACCTAGATTTCAAAAGCCTTTATGCCTCTCTCCTATCTTTCCCCATGTCTAGGCATGCCTCCTTCAATCCTCTGTCCATTCTGCAGCCAGGAGGGCCATTCACAACTGCAATTCTGATCAGATCACTTTCCTGCTCACAGTTGTTCAGAGGCACCTACTGCATTTAAATTAAAGATCGAATTCCTTCCAATAACTTAGAGGTCCTCCAGAATCTGACTTCCTCAGCCTCTCCACACTCACTCTCTGCCTCAGTCTCTTACCCTCCAGCCATGCTAAATTTCTTTCAGATGCCTAACCTGCCCTATTGTCTCTTCCCTCCAGACCTTTGTACATGCAGGCAGTCTCTCTGACTTAAACACTCTTCAGGATTGCCCCTTTACTCACTGCTGTCCTCCACGGGGCCATAAGCTCCAGGACAGCAATACCCTTTCTGTGCTGTTCAGTGTTATCTCCAGAGTGTCTGTGACAGACTTGGTACTGGGAATAGTATTTATGGCATGAACAGCCGGAAATCCACCTGCAGATTTCTATTTCCCTTGGGTTGAAATCTTTCTAGAGTCTTTTACCTTCCTCCCTAACAAAGAAGCTCCCTGCTTCTCACTGTCCTCTGGGTATCCTTTCCACACACACTGACCTGTGGGTCCTGCTCAGCATGGACATCAACGTGGTCAGCTGAAATGCACCCCCCCACCACAGCTAGAGGGCAGCTAATGGGAGAGATGTTTCATCCACCCTGTGCTTCTGTCCTAAGTCTCCCCGGCTGCTCCCCATCCCCAAGGCTAGGTGTTCCACGCAGCACCTTAGGTATCCCTGGATGCAAATAACTGCTCCTGAAAACATCAAATATCTCTGACTTTGAAAGCATCCCCAGTGTCAGGGGTGCCTGGGCGGCTCAGTCTGTTAAGCATCTGTCTTCGGCTCAGGTTATGATTCCAGAATTCTGGGATTGAGTCTCACATTGGGTTTCTTGCTCAGCGGGGAGTCTGTCTGCCTCTCTCTCTGCCTCTGCTTGGCACTCCCCTTGCTTGTGCTCTCTGTCTCTCTCTCTGTGTCAAATAAGTAAATCTTTACCTTAAAAAAAAAGCATCCCCAGTGTCTTTTAAAGCCCCCTCAATGTCTCAGATATGGATTTGGAAGAATAATCTGCATACACACCCAGGCTTGGAGCTAAAAAAATATCTGTGATGTCACTTAGTTCAGCTCTTTTCTAGTCGAGGAAACCAAGATGCAGGGAAAGGATGTGTCTTGCTCCAGGTTATAAACTATCAAAATAAAACAACTGGGAGACCCAAGACTAGAACTCATGACATCTTTCTCTTTCAACTATAGTAGGACTTTCCCAAGAAGAAACATGTTAACATGAATCTTCTGCCCAAAGTGATCCCTGAATATCCCAGCCCTTCATTTCTATGTGGGGTGCTCTCTCTTCCATGATGTGGAGTGCAGGCCCTTCCTATCCTCCTAGTCAAAGAACGCAGTTCTTGACCTCAGCTTTGCAAGCAGCTTAGTTTTAAAAACATTTTCTGATTGACAAAAACATTTTGCTGGAAAGTAATACAATTAAGGCATACCCTGGAAACCAATTTAAAGCTGATTCTGCCAAATTAACCTTTCTTGACAAGCTGACAGGTCACCCCAGGAAAATAACCAGTAAATCTGACTTTTTAAAAACTGAATTCTCAAAGATGGAATTGGCTACCTCTTCTACCAAATTTCTTCCTTTGTTTTAATATCATATTAGCTTACTGCCAATAAAAATGAAGTACTTTATTTCCCAAATCCTCATCTTAAAATGGTTCCTCTTACACTCCAGTGGGTAACAGTTCCACTTTCTGAGACTTTTGAGGGGTTTACATGGCTCATATCATTTTACTTGGGATTTTTGTTTTCTCTAGAATTGAAGGAGAAGTGAATTGGATTGACCAGTAAAAGATTAAGCATTAATGGAATTTGATCAAGTTTGCACAGTACTTGCCATCTAATCTTGATGACCCAAATAATTTAGCTGTGAACATAAATATGTAAATACATCTGCCTACACATATAAGCAACTAATCTTCCACCAAGAACTAAATATGGTACATGGGTATTCATGTATTCATTCACTCAAAAAACACTTTTCTTGGGCATCAAATATGTACCCAGTGTTTCTTTTTATTTTAAAAAGAAAAAGATGAAAACCAAGCAATGCCTGTCCTCAAGGAGCTCACTGTCTAGAGCCAAAAGATGATCAAACAACAATCAGATGCAGAAGAACAATTTGTCCAGGCTTCACTACAGTGATCTTTGACTGCACATTAGTCCAGAGTAGGGGGACAAGGGCACCGTTCATTCTAGACCAAAACACTAGCTCACAGTGAGACATCACGCCCAGAGACACTACTTAGAGGTCTGACCTGTGGGGAAAAAAATCTCTTTGATTATATTTATATTTAGTCCTATCTCAGTTTTCCCCTGTCTCCATTCCTAATTCCCATGCAAAACTAGCCCTCTATTCCCAGGTGGCCTTAATTAGAAATACTAATAATAACTAACATTTATTACTCTCTGGCAGGCACTGCACTATAGTCCTGACATCTGGTTGTGCCTTGCATCCTAAGGGCAACTACCAGATAGTGCTATGATCCTCAGGTCATACATAAGGAAAGAGGAAAGAGAAAAGCTAAATAATTTGCACAACAACTTTGGACCCAGGTAGTCTCCTCAGAGCTCAGTGACTCCCATCTCCTTATTTCCAGGAATCTGAAGTACTAAATCATTTCTCTGACTGAGCTGCTGGTTTATGGTATCTTACTCTCCCCCTCACCGCTACCCCCCAAAATCAATTTTCATTCTAAAGAAGCACTTCAGTCATTGTGTTGCAATATCGGGCATTGTGGAATGATACAAAAATTAGTAGCTGGGGAAAGAGGAACAGATCCTGACACTGCCCCTCAAAAAACATCAAATAGTCATCTAATTTGAACATTTTTCCAGTTTTATTGAGATATAGTTGACACACATCATGGTATAAGTTTAAGATAAAAATAATTTTTTTTAAGATTTTATTTATTTATTTATTTGACAGAGAGAGATCACAAGTAGGCAGAGAGGCAGGCAGAGAGAGGAAGGGAAGCAGGCTCCCTGCCGAGCAGAGAGCCCGATGCGGGACTCGATCCCAGGACCCTGAGATCATGACCTGAGCCAAAGGCAGCGGCTTAACCCACTGAGCCACCCAGGCGCCCCAAAATAAATTTTTTTTAAAAAATTCCTTATCATAACTCAGGATCTCCTCTCTTAACCAATTAGTTAATATACAAGAATATCATCCCTCAGTGTTGACCACACTCACCAGCTATATATCACATCCCTAGTACTTATTCATAGGTGGAAGGTTGTACCTTTTGGTCACCTTCCTGCAATTCCCCTGCCCCCAACCTGCATGACTGGTACTTTTTTTTTTTTTTCATTCTAGTATAGTTAACATGCAGTGTTACATTAGTTTCAAGTGTACAGTAAAGTGATTCAACAATTCTATACATTACTCAGTACTCATCATGATAAGTGTATTCTTTTTTTTTTTTTAAAGATTCATTTATTTGAGAGAGAACATGCAAGTAGGCAGAGGGGCAGAGGGAAAGGGAAAGAAAGAATCTCCAGCAGACTCCCCACTGAGCATGGAGCCCAGCACAGCAGTTGATCCCACAACCCTGAGATCACGACCTGAGCCAAAATCAAGAGTCAGACACTTAAACAGCTGAGCCACATAGATGCCCCTCATTGTGATAAGTGTACTCTTATCCCCCATCGCCTATTTCACCCATCCTCCCACCACCTCCCCTCTGGTAAACATCAGTTCTCTACAGTTAAGAATCTTGTATGTTGGAGGTTTTTTTCTTTGTTCATTTGTTTTGTTTCTTAAATTCCACATATGGGAGACTTAGCTGGGAAGATGGCAGAGTAGGAGGACCCTAAGCTCACTTCATCCCATGGATACAACTAGCTAATGCACACAGTAAGGTAAATAACCCAGAAAATTACCCAAATATAGGCAGAACAAACTCCACAGCTAAATGTAGAGAAGAGGCCACATCAAGAGGGTAGGAAGGGTAGAGATGTGGTGGAGAGCTAAAAAGGACTGAGGAACTGTCTGTGAGATGGACAGACTCACAGGTGAGGAAAGGAGTAAGAAACAGACTATTATACCAGTAACCAAACAAGGAAGACCAATACCCATAACATTTGGCTTTGAAAATCAGAGGGACTGAATTTCAGATGGTTACTGGAGGAGTGGTGGGTGGGAAGATGAGTGCAATAGGTAAAGGGAATTAAGAGTACACTTATCTTGATGAACACTAAGTGATATGTTGAATTGTTGAATCACTATATTGTACACCTGAAACTAAAATAACACTGTATGTTAACTACACTGAAATTAAAATTTTAAAATAATTTTTAAAATACCACATGAGTGAAATCAATTATAATTGTCTTCCTCTGACTGACTTATTTCACTTAGCATAATATTCTCTAGATCCATCCATGGTGTTGTAATTGGCAAGATTTCATTCTTTCTTGTGGCTGAATAATATTCCACTGTGTGTGTGTTTGTGTATGTGTGTACATCACATCTTTAGCCAGTCATCTATCAAGGGACACTTGGGCTGCTTCTATAATTTGGCTATTATAAATAATACTAAATAAACATAGGGGTCCATATACATTTTTGAATTAGTGTTTTCAAATTCTTTAGGTAAATACCCAAATAGTAGAATTACTGAATCATATGGTAGTTCTATTTTTAATTTTTTGAGGCACCTCCACACTGTCTTCCCCAGGACTATACCAGTTTGCATTCCCACCAACAGTGCAAGAGGGTTCCTTTTTCTCCATATCCTTGCCAATACTTGCTTCTTGTGTGTTGATTTTAGCCCTTCTGACAGGTGTGAGGTGCTATCTCATTGTGGTTTTGATTTGCATTTCCCTAATGATAAGAGATGTTGAGCATCTTTCTTGTGTCTGTTGGCCATCTGTATGTCCTCTGTGTAGAAGTGTCTGTTCATGTCTTCTGCCCATGTTAAATTGGATTATTTGCTTTTTAGGTGTTGAGTCGTGTAAGTTCTTTATGTATTTTGGATACTAACCCTTTATCAGATATGTCATTTGCAAATACCTTCTCCCATTCAGTAGGTTGCCTTTTAGTTTTGTTTCCTTTGCTGTGTAGAAGATTTTTATTTTGATGCGGTCCTAATAGTTTATTTTTGCTTTTATTTCCCTTGCCTCAGGAGGCATGTCTGAGAAAACATTGCTACAGCTAATGTCAGAGATATTGCTGCCTGTCCTCTCTTCTAGAAATTTTATGGTTTCAGGGCTCAGAGTCATGTTTTTAATCCATTTTGAGTTTATTTTTGTGCATGATGAAAGAAAATGATTCTGTTTCTTTCCTTCTTTTCTTCCTTCCTTTCTTTTTTTTTTTCATGTAGCTGCCCAGTTTTCCCAACACCATTTGTTGAAGAGACTTTTGCACATTATATATTCTTTCCTTCTTTGTAAAAGATTAATTGACCATATAATTGTGAGTTTATTTCTGGGTCTCTATTCTGTTCTATTGATCTATGTGTCCATTTTTGTGCAAATTACATACTGTTTTAATTACTACAGCTTTGTAGAATAACTTGAAATCTGGGATTGTGATACTTTCAAGTTTTTTCTTTTTCTAGATTGCTTTGGCTTTGTGGTGTCTTTTGTGGTTCCAAACAAATATCAGAATTGTTTGTTCAAGTTCTGTTGGTATTTTGATAGGGACTGCATTAAATCTTTAGATTGCCTTAGGTATTATCAACATTTTAATAATATGCTCTTCCAGTGCATGAGCCTGGAATATCTTTTAATTTGGGGGGGGGGGGGGGGCATGACTGATATTTTTAAGAAGCAGGAAGCTGAGCAAATTTAGCTTTAGATCAATGTGCAAATGACTCACATCACAATCAACAAGAGATACCAAAGTCTGTTCCTGACTCACTCCAAAATCTCTTGAGAGCTGTGTGGAAGGCTCCAGACACTCTAGCATAAACCTAATAATCTCAGCAATTACTGTGCACATGAGTAACATGAGTCATCCTGGCTCATGCAAGATGAAAGGACTGAGGTAACAGCCACATTTTTAAGGCACTTTCAGCTCTTTCTTTCAAGCAAAATTTTTGTTTTTTTATTGGTGGTGTTTTATAGTTTGGTGGGAGGGGGTGTTTTGTTTTTCCATCATTATATTTCTTTCCAGGTTAGAAAGGTAGTTATTACAAAATCCACCCCAAAGATAAAGAATCTCAGGACCAGCTAAACCTTACCCAGTATCATATGATTATCAAATGCCAGAGCCTGTCTCTTGATAAGAACATCTCTCCCCTGGGGTGCCTGGATGGCTCAGTGGGTTAAGCCTCTGCCTCTGGCTCAGGTCATGATCTCAGGGTTCTGGGATCAAGCCCCACATCAGGCTCTCTGCTCAGTAGGGAGCCTGCTTCCCCCTCTCTCTCTGCCTGCCTCTCTCCCTACTTGTGATCTCTGTGTGTGTGTCAAATAAATAAATAAAATCTTCTAAAAAAAAGAAAAAGAAAAAAAGAACATCTCTACCCTGTAAGGTGTTCTCCTCCTTGTGAACTGTTTCTGATCCTTCAAAACTCAACTCAAATGAAATATCCTCTAAGAGCACCCTACCCCAGGAACAAACAGTCACTCTCTTCTGTGTCCTCCCAAATCTAGAGAAATAGTGGCTCAGGTATAGTTGTTCTGGTTGGAGGGGCCTTTTATACACCCAAAGTGCTTAATATAGTGTTTGTGTGTATATGCATGTCTCTCTGTGTGTGTTGGCCTCATTTTATTAACTAATTCATTATTGATATGGTAATTTCATTTTGCTTTTCTTTTTTATTCAGGTACACTTTATATACAAAGAAATTCATTGATCTTGAGTATAAAGAGCAATAAAATCTGAAAAAAAATACATCCTATCAAGATATGGAATTTTTCCAACATCCTGGAAAGGTCCCTCTTGTTCCTTTCCAGTCAATTTCATTCTCTATCCCCCCCAGCCAAGAGACAACTAATATTCTGATATTTTACCTCCATAGATTAGTTTCACCTGCTATAAGCTTCATATGAATCGAATCATACAGTAAATGCTGTATGAAATACTGTATGTAAAAGCATACCAGCTTTTCTACTCTGCATGTTTTCAGAATTCATCCACTGGTGTTCTGTAACTGACTAATATTGGTCCACAAGAGCTGACTGCCAAATTTTAAGAACTGGTTGGCTGTTAAAAACAACTATTATTAAAAACTAAATTATATAAACTTGCAATTAAGTAGATTATATTTAACAACAAAGATAATAGTCAAAATGCATTATTCCCTAATCTTTTACTACATTTCACTATTATCTATTCTCTCAAGGTTATTGAGGTCCTCTCTATCTGTGTAATGGTGTGCTGCTGTGCATTTCTTCCCAGTTCTGCGTTCTATGTCATCACATTGGTAGCTTGAGACTGGCCATGGCAGGAATAATTACACCATGAAAATTGGCAAACACCACAAATATGAACTTTTTTTTGACTTGGAGAACCAATTAAGCACTTACAAGCACATAATTAGAAAAACCTATGTTGCTACAGGCATCAATAGTTCATTCCTCTTTATTGCTAAATAGTACTCTATTGTATATTTATGTCACAATCCATTTTTACTGTTGATGGATATTTGTATTGTTTCTACTTTTGTGTGAAGAAAGCAGTTTTGAACACCCTTGTCTAAGAATGTTTAATTAGCTTATGTTCCTGTTTATTCTGCAGTTCCCATTTTATTTTGTTTTGTGTTTGCATTGCTTTGGAGATTTGAAGAGTAAGTGGTGTTTGACTTTATAAGTAACTGGCCATTCTGTTGCCAGAGAGGTTGTGCCATGTTCCAATTCCATCAGCAATACACTAGAGTCTCAGGTGTTCCACATTCTTAGTTACATCAGTATCGTTTCTGCCATTCTGCTAGGTGTGTAGTGATATTGTACTGGGGTTTCAACATTCCCTGATGACTAACAATGTTGAGAAACATTTCATGTGTTTATTGGCCATTTGTGTATCTTTTATTGTGAGGCTTCTGATCAAGATTTTTGCTGCTTTTAAATTGAGTTTTGCATCTTATTAATATTGAGTAAGAGTTCTTTATACATTCTCCATAGAAGCCTTTTGTCCAATATATGTTTTGGGAATATTTTCTCCCCATGTTTGGCATGCCTAACTTATTATTCATGATGTCTTTTGATAAGCAGAAGCTTTTGATTTTACTGAGTTCAATTTATCAATTTTCTCTTTTATGGATTCTGCTTTCTGTGACTTATCCAAGAAATCAGTGCTTACCGGAAATTCATGAAGATTTTCTCCTATGCTTACTTCTAGGAGTTTTATGGATTTTTCTTTTAGATGGTGTGTGATCCATCTTGAATTAATTTTTGTGTATGATGTGAGTGAGGTAGGGGACAAGATTCATTTTTTCCTTATAGATATTTTTTCTAGCACTACTTTTCCCATTTAATTCCTTAGTATCTTTGTTAGAAATTATTTGATTATATTAATGTATGTCTACTTATGGTCTCTACCTATTCCTTCATCTATTTGCCCATCCTTATAGCAATATTATTACCCTGTCATTATTGCTGTATATTTTAAAGATTATTAATTGATTGGTTGGTTGGTTGAGAGAAGGGAGAGGGGCTGAAGAAGAGGGAGAGAAATTCTCAAGCACTGAACATGGAGCCCAACTCGGGGCTCAATCTCACCACCCTGAGATCATGACCTGAGCTGAAATCAAGAGTTGAACACTTAACCAAGTGAACAACTCAGTATTTTTTTTTAAAGATTTTATTTATTTATTTGACAGAGAGATCACAAGCAGGCAGAGAGGCAGGCAGAGAGAGGAGGAAGCAGGCTCCCTGCTGAGCAGAGAGCCCGATGAGGGGCTCCATCCCAGGACTCTGAGATCATGACCTGAGCCGAAGGCAGCGGCTTAACCCACTGAGCCACCCAGGTGCCCCAACAACTCAGTATTTTATAGTGAGTTTTGAAATGACTTCTTTTCTGTTTTTTTCTGTTTTCTGTTTTCAAGATTAGTTTGTTTATCCTAGGTTTCTTGCATTTCCATATATTTTTTAGAATCAGCTTGTTAATTCTAAAACAAAAAGCCTGCGGAAATTTTGAGATTGCATTGAATCTACAGATCAATTTGGAGAGAATTGTCATCTTAACATATTGTGTCTTATAACTTATAAACATATATCTCTCCTTTAATGAGAAAGGACTTCTTTAAAATCTGTTTGCAATCTTTTGTAGTTTTCAGCAGAAAATTCTACACAGCTTTTACTAAATTTATTCTTTTTTTTTTTTTTTAGATTTTATTTATTTGTCAGAGAGAGAGGGAGAGAGAGCGAGCACAGGCAGACAGAATGGCAGGCAGAGGCAGAGGGAGAAGCAGGCTCCCCGCTGAGCAAGGAGCCCGATGTGGGACTCGATCCCAGGACGCTAGGATCATGACCTGAGCTGAAGGCAGCTGCTTAACCAACTGAGCCACCCAGGCGTCCCTACTAAGTTTATTCTTAAATATTTTTATGCCATTGCAAATGTTGTGTGTTTTTAATTTCACTTTCCAATTGTTTACTGCCAGTATATAGAAATACAGTTAATTATATAATAATTTTGTATTTTGTGACCTAGTTAAATTCATTTACTGGTTCCAAATTTCTTTCTTTTTTTCACTTTTAGTAAATTTCTTAAATTTTTCTATGGGCATGATCATGTCAAATATGAATAAAGCAGTTTTACTTATTTTCCAGTCTATATCCCCTCTATTCATTTACATTCCTCATTATACCGTCAAGAACCTTCAGAACAGTATAGAAAAGACATGGTAGGTGTGGGTGTCTTTGCATTATCCCCAATCCTAAAGGGTACATATTCAATCATTCACTAATAAGTATGAGGTTAGTTGTAGGCATTTAATAGATGCTTGTTATCAGACTCAGGAAGTTTCCTTATATTTATATTTTGCTGAGAAGTTTTATCTTGAGTGGATATTGAGGATTATCAAATGTCTATTCCAGTCATATATTGGTACAACCACTATGGAAACCATGTAGAGGTTTCTCAAAAAAAAAAAAAAAAATGAAAATAGAACTGCCAAATGATCCAGCAATCCCTTCTCTGGGTATTTATCAGAAGGAAATGAGATCACAATCTCAAAAAGATATCTGCCTGCCTGTGTTCATTGCAGCATTCATTAATTCATAGTAGCAAGACAGGGAAACTGTGTAAGTGTCCATCTACAAATGAATGGGTAAACTCCATTGTGTTTTTCCTCTTTCTAGAACCCCAGTTACATTTATGTTACACAGCCTGATGTTGGCTCATAGCCCACCAAGACTTTTTCATTTTTTTTTTAAGATTTTATTTATGTGTTGAGAGAGAGCACCAACAGGGGGAGGGGAAGAAGGACAGGGACAGAGAGAAGCAGGCTCCCCACTGACCAGGGAGCCCAATGCAGGGCTTGACTCCAGGACCCCAGGACCCCAGGATCATGACCTGAGCAGAAGGCAGACACTTAACCAGCTGAGCCACACAGGCACCCCAGCTTTTTCATTTTTTAAGCCTTCCTCCCCTTGTCCGTGTTTGCACCTTTTTTGTGGACCATTTGTGAAGTTCTCCAATCTTCTCTTTTTTCAGTGTCTGACTAGACTTCTGTTAAGTCATTCCAGGGACTTTTTCATTTTGCATACATTTTTCAAAATGAGATTTCAATTTCATTCTTTTTTATAATTTTTATTTTTCTCTTGAGAATCCAAACTACTTTTTTTTTTATTTTTTTTTATTTTTTGATCATAACAGTATTCATTATTTTTGCAGCACACCCAGTGCTCCATGCAATCCGTGCCCTCTACAATACCCACCACCTGGTGCCCCCAACCTCCCACCCCCCTCCAATCTACTTTTAATGTTCTTCTATTCCTTTAAGACTTTGCACATATTTATAACAGCCACTTGAGGGTTGCATGGGTGGCTCTGTTGGTTGAGTGTCCAACTCTTGGTTTTGGCTCAAGTCATGATCTCAGGCTCCTGGGATCAAGTCCTACATCAGGCTCTGTGCTCAACACAGTCTGCTTGTCCCTCTCCCTCCCCTTTTCCTCCTCCCCCTCCCCCATGCTCTCTCAAATAAATAAAATCTTAAAAAACAAAATGATCCTAGGAAGATGTTGCTGCGGCTGGCGAGGATGCAGAGAAAGGGGAACCCTCCTACACTGTTGGTGGGAATGCAAGCTGGTGCAACCACTCTGGAAAACAGCATGGAGGTTCCTCAAAATGTTGAAAATAGAACTACCCTATGACCCAGCAATTGCACTGCTGGGTATTTACCCTAAAGATACAAACGTAGTGATCCGAAGGGGCACGTGCACCCGAATGTTTATAGCAGCAATGTCTACAATAGCCAAACTATGGAAAGAACCTAGATGTCTATCAACAGACGAATGGATAAAGAAGATGTGGTATATATACACAATGGAACACTATGCAGCCATCAAAAGAAATGAAATCTTGCCATTTGCGACGACGTGGGTGGAATTAGAGGGTATCATGCTTAGCGAAATAAGTCAATCGGAGAAAGACAACTATCATATGATCTCCCTGATATGAGGGAGAGGAGATGCAACATGGGGGGTTAAGGGGGTAGGAGAAGAATAAATGTAACAAGATGGGATTGGGAGGGAGACAAACCATAAGTGACTCTTAATCTCACAAAACCAACTGAGGGTTGATGGGGGGAGGGGGATTGGGAGGGGGGTGGGGTTATGGATATTGGGGAGGGTATGTGCTATGGTGAGTGCTGTGAAGTGTGTAAACCTGGCGATTCGCAGACCTGTACCCCTGGGGATAAAAATATATGTTTATAAAAAATAAAATTTAATGAAAAAAAATGATAGCCATTTTAAATTCTTGGTTGCTAATTCCAACATATCTTTCACTTCTATTCTGTGTGTATTAGATGATCTTCCTCCTGATATTTTTCCTTATGTTTCTGCCTTTCTACAGGTCTACTACTTTTTATCGTAAGGCATATATTGTGGATGCTACTTTATTGAGGGTCTACACTTTGTTGTTCTCCCTTCAGTGGTCTTGAGTTTCATTCTGACATGCAATTAATTCACTGACTGGTCAGATTTACCTTATTGAGACTTACTTTAGGCTTTGCAAAGGAATACCCAAAACAGCCCTCTGTATGGCAAGAGTTGCCCTATTCTTAAGATATGGCCTTCCTGGGTTCTTAGTGAAATGTCTGGAATGCTTTGCAAGGCCTCCCACTCCAGCCTTCCAGAGCTCCAGTATCTCCCAGCACCATGCAACCTCTGCAATTTCTAGTCAGCTCGAAGACCTTTAGGAGCAACTTTTTGCCAGGTCTCATGGAGTCTTGCCTTGCATATGCACAGCTTAAAATTTTCCCAAAGGCTGAAGAGAACCCCTCACAGATTTCTGGAAGTCCTTTTCTATTTCCTCTTTTCAAGCATGTTATGGAATATAATAAGCATTCAGTAAATGTACTATGATAATTTTTAAAATAAATTGGATAAGTACTTTCTGCTTAAACTATGGCATCCCTATTTATGGAATTAACATAAGTGTTCTTACATGAAAATTCTTTGAACCAGCTGACAAAAATTATGGGGAAAATGTCTGGAGACTGGACATCAAGATTTACACAAAGGGCCACAGATACCGCCCTCGGTCTGAGGGTATAATGCCCAGGTAACAGCAAACTTGCCCTCAGGCAGGAAGGAGTTGAGGGAGGCTGGGCTCTGCTCTGGGACTCTGGTACTGAATGGCTGGAGGGAGAGGAAATTTGCTTTCAGTTAAGGCAGAGGGAGGTGTCTTTCAAAGTTGCTCTGACCCAACCCGTGAGAACATTTTCACACTATTTATTGGAAATAATAGTGACACTTAAACAGCAAGTAAATCTGTCACATAAACTTTGGCACTAAAGACTCCTGAGTCAGACTTTGCCCAACTTCTAATACTTGTCTAGCACTTAGCACTTGCTAAGAAGGTTGTTGTTGAATAAATGAATGAGTGACTTAACAAAGGAATATTTAAACCTGACTTCCAGAAATGAGGACCTCTGCTCAAGGTGTGCCATCAAACAATAAGCACCTCTTCCCTTCGGAGGTGACCTTAGAGTCCCCAAAGTGCTTTCCTGGGCAGGATCACCTGTCCTGAGGGGAGAACCAACTGACCTGCCTCAGAACAATGAGACAGCGCTGTTCAATTCAGAATTGAACAAAATCTAGTGAACTCAGGGAGGATCCATAGGAGAGCAACTTAAAAAGGGTTTAAACAGACTCTCTGAGGAAAAGTTTTAAGAATAAAGATTATTTCAGCTAGAAGAGTGGAAGGTGACTATAAATATTCAAACAATGAAAAGAATATCCTACGAACAATGGTAGTTAGCCGTGAGCTGGTTTCACCAAGGATAGAAAAAGAGGGAGCTGACAGCTTTAATGAGGAAAATATTTCCATTATATCTAAGGAAGAAATGGGGAAAACTGCAGTTTGGAACTAATGAGAATAATCTGGCGCATACCAATTTAAGGAAGTCTGTGTTTACATGGCACAAAATGACATAGATGTTTTAAGTCAGAAGAATTGTTGGTTATTTTTTAGAATGTTTTTCAGGTCCCCAGTTCTACGTATGTGGAAACTTCTCTGCAACATAAGGCAATATTTGGACATGAGACTTCCAAGGTTGAGGCTGTCATATAATGAAGTTGCATTTTCCTTGTGTACCATAAGGTGACCACCCTCAGGAGAGACTCACCTTATTCTAATTTCCATTTTATCATGCATAATAACACTGTGGAGATGTCAGTTGAGTCTCTACCATGAAATTCATGAGCATCAGGCTAGCGAGCCTGTAGCTGTCTATGTATTTGTTATGCTCGGAGAAAGATACAGTTATCTACTTTCGCAGGAAAATATATTCTACTGAAAAGTGCCTCTCATGTAGTTGCTAAGAAACAGATTTGACGGGGGCAATGAAAACAAGAATAAGTGATTTCATGCTGGAGAGGGAGGCAGCACATTCCAATCAATGAAATCTAGGAAAAGGGTAACAGTTCAGACTGACTTAGCACTGGGCAGGCCAAACTTTGGAAAAGATTAGCCAGGTCTTTTACATTTCATCCAGATGTTCTGAAACCCAAACATGTTGGCCAGTAATTTAAGAGCAGCTTAAAATAAAAAAGTCTGGGAGACAAAACACCTGCCAGGTTTTAACATAAGGTTCCAAGTGCTCTGAAGGTTTAAATGAGGAAGTGATCACAGAAAATTCTGTAAGGCCTGAGTGGTTAGGAGGCTTTGCCGCAGAGGCAGTGTGTGGATACTCCCTGAGCAGTGCTGGCATGTTGTCAGGGTGTGAGCAAGGCTGGAGGCTTATAAAGATTTTCATAGTGATATAAGAATACCAAAGGCTTTATCTGGGGACCAGAGAGCTTTTCATGTGGCTGAATTCATGGTGCATACAATTATTGGGACTACAGAGACAAGTTGGAAGCAGACACAGGAAGCCTTCACTTTTCCCCTCTTCTCCCCATCTCCTCCACCCCTCCCCAAATTCATTTGCAGCTTCAGAAAACAGAACAATGGGAATACAAAATACTCTTGGGAAAACCCATTGGACATCCCACAGAAGAACTTCTGTAAGGCCAGTTACCTGGATGTGGGAATCTCAAATGCTCACCTCCTGCGGGGCTGGTCCAAGCTGTGTGGGGAGCTTAACTGTCAGCTTAGAGTACTGCTCCCGGAAATGGAAGAAGCTTTATGGGGTGGGGTGGGTGGGCCCCAACACTTAATTACTTAGTGTGTGTCTGCCCATCAACACAAAAACTTGTGTTTATTTAAAACACGTGCTAAACCTATACAGTATGCTCAATACCATCCTGTGAAGGTGAAGCAGGAGGTGTCCTGAGTTCAGGGACACCACTACCAGTGTAGTGGAAGAAATGGAAACACACGACTAAAATAATTAGCCCATTGCCACACGAGAATTGTCTCCCCCTGTGCTCTGGGCACTCCTGCGTAGTCTTTTGGAACAGGAAAGTCCAGAACTGTGGAAGGTAATTTCGAGATGAATGCTCAGCCCCCTGAACTCAAAATCAGGTCTCAAGGTCCTCTTTAACAGTCGCTGCCATAGAGGGGTGCCTGGGTGGCTCCATCGATTAAGTGTCTGACTCTTGATCTTGGCTCAGGTCTTGATCTCAGGGTCATGAGTTCAAGCCCTGAGTTGGTCTCCAAGCTGGACATTGGAACCTACTTAAAAAAAAAAGTAATTGCCATAGAAACACCCTCAGCATTCAAATATAGGGATCAGCATTTCATCTAAATGATAGAATATTGCAGTTTTTAAATATATTAAGTTTCATCTATATTTTTTACACATATATATTGCATATATACATATATATATATGTGTGTAGATACATTTTTAATGGACAGGAGAACTTTTCAAGAATATAAAGTAGGAAAAATTATAACAATAAAAATTATATATGTGTATATAACAGTTGTTTGGAGTCAGTCAAACAACTGTAGCCTGTAGCTACACCAGCCTGTAGCTAGTGATGCCATTGTGTGGAAATCCCTATGAGCACTCACCTGGGCCTATACTACTCTCTGGAAGCCCCACAGAGCCAGTGATGGGCCCAGACCAGTCCTCTGGTTCTTATTATGATTCCAAGTCAACTTTAGCATTTACCATCAGAAAACTTTGAAAAATCAAGGTCTATTACAAATTTTGGAGGGGGCACATGGCATGCCTGGGACCACCCACGAAGACCTCTGAGAAAGCATGGGGGGGGAGCTGGGGTTCTGCCTTTATTGAGGTCCGTGGTGTGGTGCCTCCAGAAGAGAAAGGCAAGCAGCTGGATGTTTTCCCTTTCCCAAATTTCTAGATATAGTTGACTCATTGTGTCGTTCTACCACAGCTGGTGGAGGTCCAGAAGGCCTGCCCGAGTTTTCAGTGGCTGCCAGTGGGCTTAGGTGCTCCCGGCCCCTGCGTTCTTGCTTCCCTCCACCCTCATATTTATGTTACTTGTTTTGGTCTAGAAATGAAATTAACATCTGTTCACAACAACCCCCCCCAATATCCATTCACACAATGCAGCCAAAGCCTCCCTCCACATCCAGATTCCCTGGCATTTCTGAATCCCTTGTGTCAGAGGACAACAAACCCCCATAGCCCCATCTCCTCCCTCCTTCCTGTATCAAGAGACAAGATTTTCTCCCACGCTGGATCCAGAAAATGTATCCGTTTATTTTTTTTCTGTTGGGGGGGGACAGAAAAAGAAAAAAGAATTTCACCCCAAAGAGGAATTCTGATGCCAGCTGTTACTTTAATTAAAAAAAATTTTTTTTTCAACATATTACACGCTAAAATGCGAACAGAGGAATTCCGAGGCCCCCAGACTGTGGACAATTATTTTCTTTGTGATTGTCTGTATTTTCCAAACGTTCTGTTCATTTCTTATCAAATAAAAGATCCAAAAGAAAAATGGTGTTATTGTTGAAAGCACTCTCTTCTGAAGAGGATGTGAAGACCCCTATGGGGGAGGAAAACCAGGGGGCTGCCGCAGGGGGTGCTCCTTTGGGGCTGGTGAGTTGGCCCAGCAGGCCCTCCCCCCCCACGCCCCCACCCCTCACCATGGGATGCCCTATTAGCACTCTCGGTTCTCCAGGGTCTGTTAAAGCAGCCCCGGCAAAGGTCCCCCCTTGCACCCCTTGGAAAGCTGGTGAATGATCTTGTCTCAGCCTCCTTCTTCCCTGCTCACCCCTGCCGACAGGAAAAGAGAGGCTGTGGCATTCTGGGATACAAGCCTCTGCCAGGAAGGGGGTCCTGGCTGCGGGGAGGGTGCAGAACGAGGGAGCCGATGTGTGGGGCCCCGCTCCCTAACAGGCAGCTCGAACCTCCTGGATTCATTAACCTTAGTTCTAATGAGTGCAGCTCCAGCGTTTTGCTGCCGCTCATCATCACAGCTGCTTAATTGCCTGAACAGAGCAGTTTGCCTATTTGGGGCTACAAATTAAAAGGTCTTGTTTCAGTTTGTGTGTTTCCTAAATTTTAATTTAATTTGCAGCATTAATCCTTTCCAAGATTCACTAGCACAGAAGCCCGCCCTTTGCCAAAGCAAGCAGCCCCGCCTCCGGCCTTCCCACAGCTCTTGCTCTGCAGCCCAGAGGAGCCCCAAATCTGTTGGGAAGGGGAAGATACACTCTAGCAGAGCTGGGAGAAATCTCTTTCCTGGAGAGGCCTACTGTGGGGAGATATCTCCCACCCCATCACTCACACCCAACACCAGCCTCCATGAGGGCCTGCTGGTGCTGCTCTTGACCTCCCAAGGCTCATCTCTTCTCTTAGCTCTCCTCACTTGATCACAGCCTCCTAATACTGCTCTATGCACATTCACTGTTTGCACCAAACCTCTGCTCCAGCTGGGAAAGGGGTGGAGGTAACCCCGTTCCCTGAACACCCCCTGAATTTTACTAGCCTTGGAGACTTGGCTCTCCTTAGGCTCCACAATTACCTTGCAAGCAGCCACTGAAAAGCCTCCTCCTTGGTCAGCCTGTCTCAAGCTCCAGCTCTTTAATAAAAATTGCCTCATTGTTCCAAGGCTGGTCACTGTCTGGTGCCTTGATGACTCATCCAAGGCCATCTCACAGCTCATCTTCCTGATGGCACCTACTCTCAGCTCCCCCACTTTCAGATACTATTACAGTGGGGGTTAGGATTTCAATATATGAATGAGGGGGTGGGGGGTGGGGGTTCAAACATTCAACCCTAGCAGTATCTAGGACTCAAACCGTAGGATTGCTAAGCACTGGTTTGGTGCTCTACACTGTCTCCAGTGGAGGAAAATGTGCTGTTTCCTAATTATTACCACATATTTGCTGGCTTAAAAGAGAAATTTATTCTCTCAAAATTCTGGAGGCCATTAGTCCAAAATAAAGGCATCTGCAAAGCCACACTCCCTCTGGAGGCCTTGGGGAAGAATGCCCCCCTGCCTCTTCCAGCTGCTGGCGGCTACAGCGTTCCTTATTCTGTGGCTGCCTCTCTCGAGTCTTGGCCTGTCTTCATGTGGCCTTCTTGCCTGTATGTGTCTGACTCTTCTCATTCCCTGTCACTTCAGTGGACACTGTCATTGGGTTTAGAGCCACCCGAAATCCAGAATGATCTGATCTGAAGATTCTGTCAGTTTAATTGCATCCACGAAGACCCTATCTCCAAATAGTCACATTCACGGGCACTCAGGGTTAGGACCCAGATACATCTTTTAGGGGTCACATTTCCACCCCTGGCAGAATGGCCTCTCACCTGGCCGATCTTCTACTTTGAAGCAACACAGAGAAGATTGTGCAAAAGACATTAAATCCCCAATAACCCAAGAAAGAGGGTACCTCCTTCTCTGAAAGTGACCCTGGAAAATCCACACTACAGACAGAGCCTGGTTTGTTTTTAAGCTCCACCAGCACCCTGAGGCTCAGAGCAGGGAGCTAGAAACAGATGGCAGCATTTCCCTTGAATTCTCTGGAGTTAACAGAGATGAAAGGGAGAGAGATGAAGGTTGAGCAAACAGAGTGTAAAGATTTCTTCCTATTCACTCTCCCTTCTTCACTTCCGGAACACAAACATCACCGGAACAGAGACCAAGGCAGAGTAACTGGTAGGTAAATATTTGACAGATGAATGCATAGATGAATTTGTAAACACATTGATGCTTCTTTTAAAGACATGAATTTCTCTAACATGTAATCAGATGCAAAAGAAGCAACAAGGCAGATAATTCAATTTAATTTGACCAGTATTTAGTAAATGCCTACTTTGTCTTCTAAAGTTAGGATTGAAGGGAGACACAACAAATATGAGAGCTTAGTCCAGTGATGGTGGTGGAGCTGGTGATAATACCATCAGTTAATATTCATTCATTCATTCATTCATTCATCCATCCATCCATCCATTCATTTATTCATTCTTCACATGGGCCAACCAATGTCCTTGATGCAGAGTTGTTGTCAAAAGCATTTTGGCAAATGTGTGCATCTTTATTAACGCATTACAAAATAAGATCTAATAATTACCATAATTTCAAAGTAGCAGGAAGCATAAATGATACTTGGAGAAACATGCAGCAACTGTGATATAATATGACTACATCTATGTTGCATCTATTGCTGAAAAAGTCACAGGTTCTGCCCCTCCTCCTGGGTCTGTTGCTGCATTTGTAACTGCAGGAAATGCTGAATTTTAGTCAGAAGTTAACAGAAATAAAGAGGTAGTTTTCCCATCCAGGTTTACAAACACTTGATTATTGTGAGCTCCTGAGTTTAAAGTCACAGGTACAACTACAACAGCAGAGACGGAACTCTGCTGCAGCTTGGGGCAGGTGCCCCCATTGGCCTGCCAGGGCCATCCCTATGATATTTTGAAGTGTCATATCAACAAATGGAGGTGGGGGTGGGAGGGGCAGGCTGAAAGATAGACACCCTATGTCTATTACACTGGAAAATTGCTTACACTGAGCAAAGACTCGGTTGATCACACACGTGTAATTCATTCCATTACTGTTAACAACCTAAATGTGGCTTCAGGCTGGAATATAATAAGAAATCAGGATACATGGCAAAATGTGTTCATTCCCTCTTCTCAACTAAGTACAGGGACGAATGCATCTTAGAAACAATTAAAATCAGCAGGATGGAAGGTGAGGAAGAATTACTCAAATGCAATTAATAGTCATTAATAATTAATAACCATTCCACGCACACACTAGGATTCTACCTTTATTGTTAATAAGCTAAGGACTCAAGGGTTACATATTTTTCTGCGTGTATTTGTTCATTTCTTTTCAAGCATTCAGTAATTAATCTCGAATTAGGCTTCACCATGAGTGAGTCTCCAGGGGAGATGCTTATTCTCTCATAACATTTCCCAACATGATCCTAATACACCCCCAGAGTCATTTCCACCACTTCACCACACCCACTTACGTTCCAGAGAAGTAGAAGGTCTTGCCTTCTCCCAATTCGAGGGAATAGAGTTATGCTAAAAACTATTCATTGTTTACCTGAAGTTCTAATTTAACTGGGTATACTCTATTTTTATTTACAAAATATGGCAACACTACCCGGATTACAGTTCATACTTTCAAAGGTCCTTGTCCTTGTCACACTATCCTTTCCCTTAGGATGCACTCCATTGTCCCCTTAGGAAATTCAGTCTTCAAGAACCACCTCAAACACCCTTTTCTCAGTAAAACCTTCCCTATTTTCCTCAGGTAGGTCATCCTGAGATATTTTCTTCTATCTATTAAAGACTTAAACAGTGAATGGGCTACCTGTCTCCCCCACTGACTGTGAGCTCTTTGAGGGCACCACTGGGTCTGCGTATCTTTGTATCTTCATGCCTTGTATGCAGTAGATACTTAATAAGTGTTGAAGGAATGAATTAATGAATTTCTTTGTAAAGGAACCACTGCTGTTCTTTTTGACAGCCTTCCTACTCCTATTTCCCCCTTGCCACACTGATTCCTCTCCTTAAAACAGTATTTTTCAAACCCCAGGCCATTCCTTAGTAAGAATAAAAATTAGAGGGCAAAAACCAGCATGAAATAGAATAGAATGGAGGACATTAAAGGGGGTGGTGTGTAGCACCCATGGAAGCTTTAAAACTTGAGTTTCAGGTGCGTGTGTGAATGTGAGTATGTGTGTGTACTAGGTTTTGACATGAATGTATTTCTTACTGTAATTGATGACCAAGATAGTAGGAGAGTCCTGTTGGGAACATCAGGATTAGCTGTGAGTCTCTGTTAACATTTCTTGTGATTTCTTGGCACTCCCTTCAAACATCTTCAATGGCTCCCCATCTCCTACATTGGAGACCTTCTATGATCTGGCTTCAACCTCCTGCTTAGCTTTCTCTTCCCACAACCAACTCCATAAACCATCCACTCCAGAGAAATGCCTATTGCACACCCGTCCCACCCCCTTGAATGGACAAGATACACTCTTTCCTCCACAAAGTCTGTTCATTTTCTTCCCCAGTCAGCTCACCCCTGTCATCCCTTAATGGCCCCTCTCTTCACTGTTTTATTTTCCATAGAATTAGCCCTGCTTCCTTGGACTTCCAATCCAAAGCAAACTCCTGCTTCCTTCAACCTTCTACAAAATCACCTAAAACAAACCAAATCCTCTAATACATCCTTTCTAATTCCCTCTTACTGAGAAGCCCCTCCATTCCTTATGGTGTGCCCACTCGGTTCCACTACTGACTGATGTGTTCCTGGTGGTCTTGGGCTAGAACGCATTGCCAGTGGCTCACACTGGTAAGCACAAACCTAATGTTTGCTGTAAAATACTCTTAGGATTTTTGTACCATCATGATTCTTAGCTTTTCATGTGATGAAAATTATCTGAATTGTGTGGTGAATGTTGTTTGCACAAAGTAAGAAGTTGGTTGTGTACACAGGTTAGGTTACATAGGTCAGATTGGCATGAAGAGTGTCAGGCCAGCTGCAACCTGAAAATTCTTTTAATTGGCAAAGACTTGTTCTCACTCGCACACCAATGACAAATAGCTCAAAATTCCTGCCCTGTTACTCCATGACTAATGTCAATAAGCCACAGAAACCTGAAGCCACCAAATATACTTTTTAGTGTTCTTGGAAAACTACTTCAAAGCCTTTTGGAGAGGGATGCAGTGTATAAATATATTTCAAAATAATGCTGTAGAGTTTTGTTTTACCTCATAGATTCTGAAGTTCTCTGACATCAGTTACTTTCTGGTGACATCCCATCCCACCAGTCATGACTAAAAGTGGCTTATGTAACATTTGTGCTCATCGTGAAATGAATGCACATGAGCCCAGGAAACAAATGTTTCCTTTTCCAAAAACTCCTACACATAATTCACAAATGCCAAAAATCAATTTATAAGCATATATGTAATCTGTTCAATCTACTCAAATAAACTCTAAATTTCCTTCAGTATCTCCCCTCCTCTCAATAGTCTGTGCATAGTAGAGATTTAAGAAATAAATTGAGGGGTGCCTGGGTGGCTCAGTCAGTTAAGTGTCTGCCTTTGGCTCAGGTCATGATCCCAGGGTCCTGGGATTGAGCCCTGAATCTGGCATCCTGCTCAGTGGGATGTCTGCTTCTCTCTCTCTCACCCTCTGTCCCTCCCTACCACTTGTTCTCTCTCTCAAATAGAAAACCTTAGAAAATTTTAAAAATAAAAAAATAAATTGATACCTATTTAAAAATCAGGTACTAAGTATCTACTACATACACATCCTTACTTGATTTTCAGAGCTGGGTGCCAGCAAGTTTCATATGAGGAAATGAGAAATGAGAAATGAGAAACATTTCTGTAATATTCTGAATTGTGTGCCCCCACTCCCAGATTCATATGTTGAAGTCCTAACACCCAATGTGAGTATATTTGGTAACCCGGCCTTTAAGAAGGTGAATAGGGATGAATGAGGTCATAAGGGTGGATCCTGATCCTCCAAGACTAGTGTCTTTCTAAGAAGAGGAAGAGACACTACTAGATCTCCTTCTCTCTCTCACACACCCTCTCTCTCTCTCCACACATAGAAGAAAGCCAGGTTAGGACACAGTGAGAAAGGAGACATCTGCAAGCTAGGAAGAGAGGTCTCACCAGAAGCCAACCTTAATGGTACCCTAGTCATGGACTTCCAGGCTCCAGCACTCTGAGAAAATAGATCTCTGTTGTTTAAGCCACTAGTCATCGGTATTCTGGTCAGCAACCCAAACAGACTCACACAAATTCCAAAATCAGATAATAAACAGTGAAGATGGTATTTAAAATCAAATTTCTGGACACCAAATCTAGCATTCTTTCTAATGCACCATGCAAAAGTGAGTCCTAAATGTTCCAGATCCGACTTTAGACCAAGTTCTGAACTTCCTGGGAGCTCAGAGAGGTAAAATGAAACCTGTCTACTCAGTACACAGCTCAAGTACAGTGGTTAACTATTTTCCCTAGAAGTGACAAGAGGCTGGGGCTGTAGCTCAGACTGCTGAGTTCCAGCTGGCCTGGCCTCAGGAAGTTCCCCCAACACTTACTCTTACTTTCATTTTTTTTTTAATTTCTTTTCAGCGTAACAGTATTCATTGTTTTTGCACCACACCCAGTGCTCCATGCAATCTGTGCCCTCTCTAATACCTACCACCTGGTTCCCCCAACCTCCCACCCCCCGCCCCTTCAAAACCCTCAGATTGTTTTTCAGAGTTCATAGTCTCTCATGGTTCACCTCCCCTTCCAATTTCCCTCAACTCCCTTCTCCTCTCCATCTCCCCTTGTCCTCCATGCTATTTGTTATGCTCCACAAATAAGTGAAACCATATGATCATTGACTCTCTCTGCTTGACTTATTTCACTCAGCATAATCTCTTCCAGTCCCATCCATGTTGATACAAAAGTTGGGTATTCATCCTTTCTGATGGAGGCATAATACTCCATAGTGTATATGGACCACATCTTCCTTATCCATTCGTCCGTTGAAGGGCATCTTGGTTCTTTCCACAGTTTGGCGACCGTGGCCATTGCTGCTATAAACATTGAGGTACAGATGGCCCTTCTTTTCACTACATCTGTATCTTTGGGGTAAATACCCAGTAGTGCAATGGTAGGGTCATAGGGAAGCTCTATTTTTAATTTCTCGAGGAATCTCCACACTGTTTTCCAAAGTGGCTGCACCAACTTGCATTCCCACCAACAGTGTAAGAGGGTTCCCCTTTCTCCACATCTTCTCCAACACATGTTGTTTCCTGTCTTGCTAATTTTGGCCATTCTAACTGGTGTAAGGTGGTATCTCAATGTGGTTTTAATTTGAATCTCCCTGATGGCTAGTGATGATGAACATTTTTTCATGTGTCTGATAGCCATTTGTATGTCTTCACTGGAGAAGTGTCTGTTCATATCTTCTGCCCATTTTTTTATATGATTGTCTGTTTTGTGTGTGTTGAGTTTGAGGAGTTCTTTATAGATCCTGGATATCAACCTTTTGTACTGTCATTTGCAAATATCTTCTCCCATTCCATGGGTTGCCTCTTTGTTTTGTTGACTTTACTTTCATTTTAACTTGACCATGTGGCAGCAGTTCTGAGGCCAGAGGCTATAGCATGGACAAGCAGGGGTGCAAGATTTGTTCAGTGTCAGGATCTACCCCAAACTTTCTTCTGCTTTTCTTTTATACTTTCCTCATTGGGAAGGGACCTGAGGCTGGAGATAGAGACTTGACCAGCCAAAATCCACACTTGGTCTTCAGGGTGAACCTCTCCTCTCCATTACTTTTATTTTAGCTCTTATAAATAAGAACCAAAGAACTGGGTATTCTGCTCTTCTCTTGTTACTTTGCATTTCCTTATGCAGCCAATGAGCTAATTCCCTGGAATTTGCATCCATCATTTCTAATTTCCACTGGTAACTTTTATTTTAAGGTTTTATTTTTATTTTTGAGAGAAGAGTGGGAGCAGGGGAAGGAGCAAAAGGAGAGGGACAAGCATACTCTGAGCTGATCTGGGAGCCTGACATGGGGCTCGATCTCACAACTCTGAGATCATGACCTGAGCCAAAACCAAGAGCCAGATGTTTAAGCAATGAAGCCACCCAGGTGCCCCTCCATTGGTAACTTCAACTTTCTGTAACTAAAGAGAGCTGCCATTCTGTGCTATGGATGACCATGCACGCCATCCAGAAATCAAAAGTCAAGATCCTTTGTCCTCCCAAACTACATGTTTCAGTAAGTCAAGATCATTCTACTGAATACCACTTCTCCTGACATTATTTGCTGTTTGCCCAAATGGGAGGTTTGAGGGTACAGTCCTTCAGAGTGCCAAGTCTCCCTCTAACTTCTGACACCACCTGCAAAGATAGAGTCCAACTACAAAGTTAGAGGGCATGATTTCCATGACTTTCCTCACTTCTGACACCGACTGCAAGTTCAGGGGGTTCCCAAAACCACCCTCAGTCTTGTTCATACATTCAAAGGACTCACAGAACTGACTGAAAGCTGTTATACTCATGGTTATAGTTTATTACTGAGAAAGAATACAGATGAAAATTAGCCAAACAAAGAGACACAAAGGGAAGAGTCTAAAAGGTTTCCAAACACAAAGCTTCCATTGCCCAAAAGACATATTACCTTCTCATCACCAGTGTGTGACTATACACATGGAGCATGGCCAGGGAAATTCACCTAGTCTTCAGTGTCTGGAGTTTTTATGGGGGCTTCCTATGAAGGTATTATTGATTGGCCATGGAGTTGAACTCAGCATTCAGCTCTTTCCCCTACCCCAGGGGTAGGGCTGATATCAAGGGGCTCACCAGGAGTCACTGGCCACTATAAATAAAAAGACATCCCTGTCACTTGGAAAATTCCAAGAGTTTAGAGTTTGCCTCCCAGGGGCCAGAGACCAAGGACACACCTCTCTTTGAGCAAAGCAAGTTCTTTACTACACATTTTTCACCTGCTTATGCCTCACAGATATGCCTTACAAAGGTGGTTGCAGTGAAAAGTAATAATAGTAGCTACACTCAGAGTGTATTAACTGTCAATGTACACTTATTTTTGTCTAATTCTCAAAACCCAACAAAGTTGGTGTTAGTCACATTTTACAGATAAGAAAATTGAGGCTCAGAAAAGTTGTCCCCCCAAAAACGAAAGTTGCCCAAAGTTTTAGAGAGGGAAAGTAACAGATTTGACTATGGTGACACGCCATACCCTTTGGGCTATTACAACCATGTTCCCAATTACCTTCACTCATTCATTCTATAAACATGTATTTTCTGTCTACTATGTACTAGGAACTGTTCTAGGTGCTGGAGATACAGCCAAGAACAAAACAGACAAAAATCACTGCCCAAATGGAGTAGATATTCTAATGGGAGGGAAACAGAAAATTAGCAAATAAGCAAAATAGATAGTACTTTGAATGGTGATACTACTATGGAAAAAATAAAGCAACATGTACACTTTGTTTTATCTTTAAACATATCAACTATAACAAGACATCTCTGAGACACATGGGAAATTTGCATATGAATTGGTGTTATGTGATACTATTAATTTTATGAGACTTAATGATGGCATGATGTCTGTGTTCCAAAAAATGGGTATTTTCTATTAAAAATATAGACTGATGCATTTATGGATAAGATTGCAAAAATGTTGATAATAATTGATGCTGGATGATAAATATGTGAAGGGCCTCTATACTAATATTTCTAATTTGGGGTATGCTTAAAAATTACTTAACACAGTTTAAAAAAAAAAGAAATTAATGGAAAGGAGTGGCAGATAGGTCTTGCTACACACCTTGCAAGACCAAATAGGTGTATCGGAGAAGACCTGAGAAGGTGACACTGAAACAAATGCTTGAAGGAGGGTGGGGAGGGGGCTATGTGGATATCTAGGGAAAGAACATTCCAGGCAGAAATAGGGAACTAGTGCAGAGCACTGATGTAGGTTTCAGGGTGCCTGGCAGGACATGTTCAAGGAAGAAGTCCAATTGCTGGAAAGCCATGAGAGACTGATAAAAGTAGAAGGTGGCACCAAACGGTTAATGGAGATGGGATCGGTGGAGAGGAAGGAAATGCTGGGCCATATCCAACAAAGAATTCATACCCAAAATATATAAAGAATACCTACAAACCCATAAAAAAAAAAAATGCAGGCAACCCAATAGAAAAATGGCCAGAAGACTTGAACAAGCACTTCACACAGAAAAGGAAATGGCCAGTGAGCATATGAAAAGGTGCTCTACTCCATTAATCATCAGGGAAATGCAAATTAAAACCACAATGCTACACTACCACACACCCACAGAAAGGTTAAAATTAAAAGGCAGGCAACACTAGAAGATAGTACTGATGCGAATGTAAATTGGTACAAATTGCAGTGTGTACTGAAACTGAAGGTACGCATATCTTTTAGGCAATCAGTCCCATTTCTCGGTATTATCCAACAGAAAACCATGTAAATGTTCACCAAAGACTGGAACGAGAATGTTCAGAGCAGTACCATTCTTAACATCCGACAACTGTGGACGACCCAAACGCCCAGGAACAGCAAAATGTAGGAACCAGGGGCGACTCCACCACATTTAGAATGACAAAATCAACCAGGTAGATGAATCTCACAAAAACAGTGAGCAAAGGAAGCAGACACAAAGAATACTGTGATTCCCTTTATGTAAAGTTCAAAAATAGGCAAAATTAATCTATGCTGTCAGAAGACAGATCATGGGTCATGACTGTGGAGAAAGTGACTGGAAAGGAGGATGGGGGTTGAGGACAAACTGGTGAGGTCCTGTTCCCTGACCTGGATGCTAGTTAAGTACGTGTGTTCGATGTGTGGACAGCCACCGGGCCGCACACTAATGTGTGCACTTTTCGGTGTATTATGCTTCAGTAAAATGATTTTTAAAAATCACTCAGGGGCATCTTGGATCCCCCCTCCTCCTGGTGAGCCATGATAGGTCCTCCACGCAGACTCCTCTCTCCCCCTTCCCACACTGAATGAGAGCAACACCAAGCATGGGGATTGTTGCCTGAAAAAGAAAGAAGACGTGCCTTCTCAGCTCACAGCTGCAACCTCTTGGGTTCCAGATGCTGAAACTGTCATGGCGAGTTCTCTGGCTCCTGGGTGAGGATCTACTCCAAAGAAACAGGGCAAAACTGTAAACGAGAAATGAAAATATGAGGACAGTCTCTTCCCCTCAGCATCATGAATGTTGATAAGGAGACTTATTGTATCTTCTCCAACAGAACATTCTTACAGAGGATCATGATGCCAGTTAAGTTATTGTGTCATTCTGAATCAATTGTTCAGAGTTTTACAGAAAGAGAAATTGATTATTTTAAGTGTAGACATTATGAACTCTTTAAAAGCCAAAAATTATTACAGCTTTTCAAACTAGACATGAAAATCCCACTGAGGCATCCTGCAGGTTTTAATTTCTAATATGGTAAATACTGATCTCTGTAACCTACATAAACAAAAAGCTCTTTGGGTTCTCAATTTTTTTTAAAGAGTAAAGGATCTTGAGATCAAAAAAGGGAGAAAATCACTGTAGATGATCCTCTGCCACACTGGTCCATTTATTCCTATGACCTCGTACTATTGTTCTAGAACTCCAACAACCAAAGGAATCTCTGGCTGCGCCTAGGGTGCCATTCCTTCAAGCTCAGGAAGCTGCTTTTCAGTGACCTGAAGGACTTTGACCAAGGTTAGCTTGTTTCCTCCTTGGCACTTTGGTCTATTTTGGTTGTTGGGCTGTTGTTCCCCTATTCTTTTTTCTTTTTCTCATTTTTCTTTTATTTTTACGTTTATCATTTTTTATTGTTTTTCACTCAATTATATTTTAGTTTGTTGATATTTGCTTTTTGTCTAGCACTGTATTTTGATTCCATTACAAAGATCAGTTCCTCAGGTGAACTTTGAATTGATTTTCTTTTGAGGTGATTTGGACCAAGCCTCTCCCCAGCTTTTCCCAAATGTAAGCTGACCTTGACTCCAAGCACAGCCGCGAGGCCCCGAGACTGCGGGGCCTCTCAGCCACCTCTGCTGAGGACAGACTCACTGGTACTGACAATGGTCTCCTGGAAGCCAGGGGCAAGCATGGCTCAGCTGTGGGGAGGCTGGCCCAGCAACTCCTGCCCGGGGAAACGGTGGCCATGAAGGCCACTGATGAGACGCCACAGAGCTCCTCCCGCCTCCAGAGACTTCCCCGCAAAGCAGGAATCATGAAGGCGCTGAAGGATGATCCCAACACAGGGAAATGCTGGAGGAGCCGAGGCTGAGGACGCTCCCGGCCTCATGAGGAAGGGTGCTGGCGGAGGGGGGTCTCCGAGTACCTAGTGGCTCCCCGCGGCAGGAAAGGGAAGAGGCTGAGGCAAGTTCCATCAGACGGGGTCCTCTGTGCAAACCGTCAGCAGAGGCGTGCTGCCCATCGAGACTTGAAGGCAGAAAACCTACAATTGGAAGCTGGCGGGAACATCACGATTGCAAACTCTGGCTTCGACGACAACAAGCCCGACACCGTCTGTGGTGGTGCCGCTGGGCTGCCCCCAGCTCTCCCAGGAGAGAACCGGAGGGGGGAGTCCACACTCCGCCTTTTGCTTCTGCCAGCGCCCCTGGGCCCCTGAACCAGGAACCCAAGGCCGCTCAGGCCTCTCCGCGGCGCCCCAGCAGAGCCCTTGTGAGGAGCCACGGCGGCCCGGCACAGCCCCCGACCCCCACAGGGCCCCAGGGCCTCCCCGGTACCCACCCTGTGCGGGCGGCGGAGCCCCACGGGTCCGCCGGGAGCGCCCCCTGCCGGCATCCCGGCAGCTGCCAGACCCCGCGATTCCTCGCTCTGCGAGACTCGGCCTCTCCCTGCGGCGAGGGCGTGGCCCACAGCGTCCCCGGGAGTGTCTTTGGTCAGTTCCAGTTCACAGCCACAGGCGGAATCTCTGTCCCACGGTCGCCGGGAGGAACCTGCATGACCCTGAGGGCAAAGGCCTAGGGACGGCACCCGCACTCCGGGGCTGCCGAGGGGAGGAACTGCCCGCGGACGCGGGGCAGGTGGAGGACGGAGGTGACAGCTCCGCAGGTCCCCGCGCTGCTGCTGGAGGCGGCCGCCGCTCTACCCAACAGCGGCCCGTGCCTCCGCGACCTTCCGGGGACGGGAGAGGACGGCCACACCGCCGCCGGCGACGCTGCTCCCGCCGGCCCTATAGGGGGACAGACACAGTGCCAGGGAGAGCACACGAGGCGGCGCAAGCCCAGCTGGGCCGCCTGGTCGCCAACCTCACGGCGTTAGGCAGAGGCTCCAGCAGCCAAGGCGAGGCACAGGGAAGGCTCCCGGGTACCGGCTGGAGGCGGTCGGGCCAGCGGCCACCTTTCCTCCCTGCTCCACCGCGAGCTGCGGGGCTCCTGCGGGTGGCTGGGGCTGAGCCCTCTCAGGGCCTCCGCAGGCCCACTTCTACTCTACCCTTTCTCCGCGTCTTGCCTCCTGGCAAACCAGAAGCCGGTCCTGGGCCCCGACCTCAGGCCCCTGGGCGGGTGGGCTGGTCCGGCTCTGGGGCAGCAGAGGTGTGGCTGGGGCGCTCTGGCCACCTTCCACCCCCAGCCCTCCCCTCCTTCCCCAGAGCCGGACACTTCTCCACAAGGTGCTGTGAGAGGGGTACTTGTCCCCTTCCCCCAGCCTGTGCCATCACCTCCCCCACAGCCCTCCAGGGCTTGAGTGCTGAGGGGACTGATTGCAGGGCTCCGCTGGGGTCCACTGGGCTGTCTCCCTCGTGACAGGAACACTGAGTATTCTCTGCAATAGCTGAGACTTTGTCTGGGAGCATCCACTGCCCATCACCCTCTTCCCCTTGGTTTGCACTGATGTGGACGCTCTCTAGTACCACCACAGTGACCTTGTCTCGCCCCACCCTCCTACCTAATCAGTCTGTCTCCCTGGCTGTCCCTTCCTGAAAACGTGGTCCATCCTTGGGCTGGGGGACAAGCAGGGCAAAGTGGCCCCTGTCTGCCGGCCTCACTGCTGGTGTGGGAATGGTTGGTTATGGGTGTTGGCTGGTGTTGGCTGCTGCATCCCTCAATTTATATCTCTGGGTTTCTGTTCTTGAGAAATAAGGCTCAGCTCTTGGGCTCCTCTTCCCTCTACTGACTATTCCTGCCCTGTGGAACTGTCCAGGCATGGCTCCTGAAGGGAGTGGGGCCAGGGGCACCCAAGCTAGCCCCCCACACCTACCCCTAGCATCCCGACTGCACTTAATTTCTCCTCAGGATCAAACACATAGTAAAAAGAATGTTTGGGTGGGGGGAAGGGAAACTTTAAGCCTCTATAAGACTTTGAATCTGAGAGGAATGGGGAGACATTGGAATTTTCACAGAGAATTGACATAAGCTGACTGATTTGTTGTTGGGTTTTTTTAAAGGGGGCAGGGGAGAGGCAGAGGGAGAGAAAGAATCTTAAGCAGGCTTCAGGCCCAGCACAGAGCCTGATGTGGGGCTCGATCTCACAACTCTGAGATCATAACCTGAGCTGAAATCAAGAGTCGTTCACTTAACTGACTAAGCCACCTAGGGGATCCAAGCTGACTGACATTTTAAAAGGATCCCTGTGTTGGGAAAGTGCTTAGGGGACCAAGAGGGAAGTAGGGAAACACCAGGAAATACTGCCATCATCAAGGGGAGTGGTGAGGGTGGACAGGACCAGGGTGATGTGAGCAAAGGTGAGGAGGAGGGCATCCCTGTGGCTGGCAGCTTGTACCTGTGGGATTAGCCGGCAGGGTGTGATTTCCGACGGGCCTCCTGCCTGGCTCTCTCTGCCTCCCAGGCCCCGTGTGACCTTGTGTCCTCTTCTATCTCTTCTCTCAGACCCCCTCTTCCAGCTAATTATCAGAAGATCCAAGTAGCAGAAGCCAAAAGAAGTCATCTAAAATGCATATTAAGTATAGAGCGAAAGGAGAGGTAACACAGAGAAAGAGAAGGCCCTCAGTTCACAGTCTCTGCTGTAAGCAACAGAAACCAACTCGGATTGATCTCAACAGGAAAGGAATTTATGATAATGATCTTGGGTAGATTGCAACCTTGCCAATGTGCATGGAGAGCCAGGTTCCATGGAGCTCAGGGTCGGTGCCCACAACCAGCTAACCCAGCTCTTCGAGGGCAGGCAGCCCTACCTCCAGCAGCGAGCTAAAGGCTCTACAGCTTGCCCCATCCAGCTCTCCAGCCCTGCACCCTGCATCCATCCCACCCCAGCCCTGCTGTCACCACTGCTCTAGGAACTCAATCCAAGTGGAGGCTCCCAGTCCCTACCTCCCTGAGTCACGGGCTCCTGCTTCCAGGTCCATGTGAGTCACTTGACCATGGGATAGCTACAAGGGAATCTGGGGAAGCAACCATTTGTCACTGTCATCTCCCCATGGGGGAGGCAGCCTCTGCATCCCACTATGACCAGTAAGGCAGGGGACATACCAAATATACAAGGGACTGCAGATACTAAGCCAACTTCAAGAAAGACACACACAAATGTCCATAAGAAAAAGGATCAGATGGGGACCAGCAAATGTCTTAGGATTATAAATGCCAGACTTGGTTTCCTTCTGTGGCTCTAATCCACACTACCAGAAGGAAAACCCAAGAGCAAAATTATTAAAATGTCCCATTCTTTTAGTAAGGGATTTAACCTCCTGAAAAAATTACCTTAATTGATTAACATTCATTTGGATATTTGTTTGAATATTATTGACATGATAAAATTTCTATTTTAAAAATGTTTGCATGAGGTGCCTTAGTCAATTGAGAGCAATCAGCTCTTGGTTTCAGCTCAGGTCATGATCTCAGGGTTGGGAGATCGAGCCCTGGTCAGGCTCTGTGCTCAGGTGGGTAGTCTGCCTGAGATTCTCCCCCTCTGCTCCTCCCCCAGCTCACACATTCTGTCTAAAACTAAAAAAAAAAAAAAAATTGCGTGATATAAATGTATCTATATAGGCATACAGATACCTATATAGATAGATAGATAGATAGGGGGAGAGAGAGAGAACGTGCACATCAGAACCCTGACAATACCTTTTAAACACCCACCTTGATCTAACTAGAACTGAGCTGAATAAACTCTCAGAATTCCCAGGTATTCAAAAAAATTAATTACCTTTTGGGTTTCAGTTAGTTTGAGATGAGTTTCTGTCACTTGTACCCAAGAGATTCTAGAATAAAAAATACATGTAATTATTATTGTAAGTAAATATTACTGATACTTAACTTTTGTTGATTCTATTTAGACTACAGAAATAAAGGGACTTATGAGAACTTTAAGTATAAATGTAATAAAAACAGCTGATAATATATAGATTTTTATAAACCTCATTCATATCTAGAGCTATGACAAATTTATTTTAAAATTTCCCATTGTTCTTAAAGTCTCATTTTTCCTAATGCATGGAGGTGGGCCACAAGCTTGTTTAACAAAAAGAAGAAAGAGGTCCTGATGTATTTTGAAAAAAAAGTATTTTTAAGTTCTAAGCAAGACAGATTCTATTATTCCTGGAAAGGAACTTGTTTTGACATAGATTTAATATCAGTGTGTTAAAGGATAGATTTTAAAACTTAAGCTATTTATAACATATGTGGGGGAAATGAGGAAGATTAGACTGGTGATTTAAATAAATACAGTCATGGCATAAAATTAAGACTCAGCTAAGTATCTGAATCTAGCACTGCTGCCCTCTGATCCTCAATACACACACACACACACACACACACACACACACACACACACACACCAAAATAGTGATTTTGCTTTAAGGGCTGTAGGACACTAGATGAAGCTTAAATAATGCACAAAGAATTTTGAGAGACTTTCCACAATCACCAAAAAATGAACAAGGACACCTACCTCCACTCCCTCTTAAAACTCCACTGAAATAAGAGTAAAGGGGTTGGATTAAAAGGTCAAGCCATAAGGATAAATAGAAGTGGCAGAGAGAGACAAGAACAATGACATTGGGGAAGCAAGTCTGCAGATGTAGGTGGAGTGACTCCATAGCTAACATGAGCAAGCCAAAGCCCAAGCCCCTCCCCACCCCCCCACACCTGCCCTGGGGCAGCAGAGCTTCTATGAGCAAGCTCCTTCCTACCCCAGGCCCCTCTCAAGGTCTGAACTGGAGGCATCAGGGACCCTGGGGGTGGGGGGGATATGGCACGTGGGTGAATGGGGGGATATGGCACACGGGTGAAAAGTCCAGGGTGTCCCTGGAAGTGTGAATACAGAGTGGTTAGAAGCCCCTTTCCACTCCCACTGGCAGAAGACTGGAGCTTTACTCTCTGGAGACGTTCATCCACAGAAACTCTGGATTTCAGGGCCTCAGGCCCCCCATGCAGGCAGTAAGCTGTGCTGAAAAATAGGGGATCAAGTGAGCATCTGCCCACCAGACAGTGGGACCTCCTGGCTCCCTGGTCCACTGGGCTCCCTGAATCCTGCTGGCTAATTTAGGGTGCTGCATTCAGACTGCCTCAGACTGCCTTTACCTTCTTCTTTCTGATTATGTTTAATTCCTACAATGAGGTGATACACACACACACACACACACACACACACACACACAATGTAGGAAACGAAATATTTCCAATCTATAATCCTATATCCAGCTGAACTATCAACGAGTTATGAGGATAGATTGAAGGATGGACCCAACATGTAAATTTATCTCCTAGAGGAGCCTTCTGAAAGATGTATTCTATCGGAATGAAGGGAAAATATGGGGTGGGAGGGAAGCCATGAGGTCTCAAAAAATATAGGAGCCAATATATGAGAGAAATGAATAGAATTTTCAGGATGAAGGTAAAGGGAAATGTCAAGACCTAGAAAATAAAGAAGACTGGAGAAAGTGAAACCAGGGCTCCTGGAGTGATGGGCACCTCCAGCAGGACCAGCTTATCCATGAAGCATGACAGACACAGGATCATGATATGTTTAGGGATTTACAAAAATGTATTCTTTTTCGTTTCCTGAAAATCAAGAGAAAAATTTAACTGTGGACATCCAACCTGGATTATATTCATCTTTATACCAATGCAGTATAAACTGTAATTTTTATTATTTTTTATGGAAGAAGGGGATCTCAATGGCAAAACTGCCCAGGACCTACAAAAGTCATCATGTGGCCCTGACCTCCCAGGAAAAGAAAAGAAAAACTGGATAGCTTTATTTGAACACGTGGAAAGGTGATTTAGGCAGAATGGGTTAGTGATAGGTAAACAGAAAAAAGTGAAGAAAAATCAAGACAACACACAGTAAAGGGAAAACAGTCTATAAGAAAGGAGATGTAACTCTAATATATACAAGATCAACATGAATAATACATTGTCAAAAAAACACTGAAAGCTGATGTAATAAAATATATAGCTCTAGGTCAGGAAGACAGGAGGAGGTGAGGGCCCAGTAATAAGAGAGCCAATTCGTCATCTTCTCTAGTAGGAAGGAAATAGAAAATAAATTTTAAAATTAATACTTTTAGAGACATATTATAGAAATGCAAAGGTAAATGATAGAAGAAACAGTTAAAAGAGGTGAAAGTCAGTTCCTTTGGGAATGAGAATCAAGGGTGGCGAAGGTCAGAACTGGATGCTGACTTGCTTTATACCACTTATAGAACTCTGACTTCGTGAAGGAGAACATGTGTTATTTTAATGAAATTTAAGATGAAAGGAACTATACCCATTGCTGTGTGTTAATATTCTTACTTGAATTTTCTATTTGTCTAAGTATTTATGTATTAAATTTATAAAGCTTAGGAATGCAAAAATGACTGAATTGCACATTCGTTCGAATACTTAGAAACCATAAAAGACATGCTCACGGGATATTACATATTCAAGGCTGTGAAGCCAAAGTGAAATTCTAATATGATTGAGATGAGCACAAATACTACAAATAGACAAGAATGCCTAATTATGAGGAAAAGTGAAAAAGGCTAAATCTAATCAAAGGAAATGCCAAAAACAGTCCATATGTTCATAAGGCAGAATATAAGATAGGTTATAAATCTGAGGTCTCCATGATGAGACGCTGAGGGAAGAGCTAAACGAGAGAATACCATAATATTTTATTAATAGCTATTATGATCTGCTAAAATGGCATGTTAAAAAAAAGCCCTGAAGATACTTGAATATCTATTCCTAGAAATTACCAGCCCCCCATTCAGAAAGTTTTCCATGGATTTTTTAAATTCCTAACAACTTTCCAACAGCACACCCATAGCACAAGGCAGTGCTGTCTACTCCTCCATGGATGGTTGAGCTGTGTGGTTTGGAAAAAGGAAAAAAGAGAAAATGGCAAAGATACTCTTAGCCAAAACAAAATCAAAGAAAATGATTCTCTCAGACATGAATCAAAAACTTAGAAATGCATAAACTAGTGTTTTAAAAAGTCCGTGTCACTTTATAGAAGTAGGAGGAAAACCTTCTGCTGACCATAACATACTGAAGACAACAAGCATACAGGAGCAGCAGAGAAGAGTCCTGATAAAGGCATCAGTGAGCGGTGAGGCCCAAGCTGACATGTTTCGGACCACCCGTCCTACAGCCCCTACAGCATGTGAGGCACTTTGGGACTTCCCAGGGACTGGCCTGAGTTTAGAGGCCCAGGACATCCTCAAATACTCCACAGAATATTTAAACATGGTCTTCCCTAATAAACTTTTTAAAAACTAGATTGTGAAAGCAAGTCGTTCACATACCTTCTCAGGCCACACCCTCTTCTTTGAGAATCTGAGGGCTGGATAAATAATTGGTAGACCTATCATTTATTATGTGCTTATTAGGGACTTCTGAGGCTTAGAACTAAAGTGTTTTAATAGTTTAAATAGTTTAACAGTTTAAACTGTTGTGAACTAAACAGACACTATGCCTACCTTCCCTGAGTTGCTGGTCTGTTAACTTATAGAATGAGAGCTTGCACAGAATGGAAGGAGATGGGGGGAAAAGTCCAGACTGAGAAGGGAGAGAAGCAGAAAAAACCCACTACTCCGGCCTCTGGAAGTAGTCATGGGAAAGGAAAAGGAGAACTTGCAGAGAAACCACGGGAACAGCATCTCCAGTTTTAAGAATGGGACACAGGTGGGAGCTGGTGAAGAAGCCCATGGAAGGCTATTGCCTCTGCCTCAGAGCCTGGGATTGAGCCTGGGGCTGCTGTTGGTCACCAGCACAAGCAGGAGGAGAAAAGGACTGGTGGCAAAACAGAGGAGGGTGACGACAAGCTAGAATCCTAGACCAGCAAACGCGCCGCCGCTTACTGCCTCTAGGCACTACTTGCGGGGAATAATGGCGGCTGCTTCACTTCCACCTCCAGATCTGGCCCAGGTAACTCTTTTGGCCAACTCTACCATGGAACTATAGAGGCAATGTAGCTCCAACTTAAGCCAGTTTGACACAATACAAACCCAGCACTGTCCTATCCCTTCTCAAATTGGAATCCTACTCACCTCTTTTAATCATATTTAACTTTAATATGAAGTCTGACTTCCACCTAACATGGTGCAAACTATTCCAGATACAACTGAAAACACCCTAACCCTCTCCCCAAAAGACAATATGAAGTTCCCATGTGTCACTTTCTCCTTGCGGAATGCCCATTTGTTTTCTTATTAAATGACACTCCCCTTTTAATAGCCTGAGAGAGACTCTGAACTACTACTAACACACACTCCACGTCCACTAGCAGGAGACTGCGAAGGTTCCTGCAATTACTTAATGGTTTCTGATGGATGTCCACAGCGTAACTGGCTTTCTAGATGGCGGTTTGGTAACATACCAAGGTCCTTAACGGCCGCTAAGGGCACGAGCTGCGAGGCTGGGGAGGGGCCAAGACCCCGCCTCCCCCCGCCTCCCCCGCCTCCAGCGCCTGCTCAGCCGCCCGCTGGCTTCCTCCAGATGTCTTGGATCCCAGATTCCAGCCCCAGCTCCAGGGACTCTCCGAGGAACCATAGGAGATGTTGAAGCCCCAGGAAAGATTTCTACGCTACAACTCACAAGTTTTCTTTCAAGAACTTTAGCCTGATGAAATTACCAAGAATGAGTAGCTTATAGTGGTTTTTAAAAGTGGAAATAACCCAAACACACAACAGTAAGGGGGTTGGTTAAGTAAATTATTGTACTTCCAAGTGATAAAATCATAATGCAACCACTAAAAATAATGGTTTTTTTAAATACTGAATGACAAAGATTTCCATTATTAAGTTGGAATAAAAACAGACACCTAAATTCTATTCACGGTATGAGCACATTTATGTAAAATTATGTACGCAAAGGAAAATAAGGTTGAAAGTACTAACAGGTACCTATATTGAACTGACATAATCACAAGAAGTCACTGATAATAAATTAATTTACAGAAAGGAATTTACTGTGAGGAAAAAATAAAAAAAAACTGAAGAAAATATTTGCAAAACATAACAGATAATCTCTTTAATATATAACCAATTTTTTCAAATCAATAAGGATTAACAAACCAATAGAAAAATGACATTTAGAAAAGGAAACAAAATATTTTTAAATATACAGTGTTCGATCCTACTCATAGTAAGAAAAAACCAAATTGTGGGCTCCCTAAATGGCTCAGTCCATTAAGCGGCTGCCTTCAGCTCAGGTCATGATCCAGAGGTCCCGGGATCAAAGTCCTGCATTGGGCTCTAGGCTCAGTGGGGACCCTGCTTCTCCCTCTTCCTCTACACCTTTGCTCTTGCTCTCTCTCTCTCTCTCAAAAAAATAAAATTTCTAAAAAAGAAAGAAAGAAAAAAGAAAAAAAAACAATTGAAACCAAATCCAAGTACCATTTTTCAATCTGTAGCCTTGGCAAAGATCAGAAAGTTTAACACATTGAGTTGTCAAGAGTATAGGAAAACAGACACTCTGATATATTGCTGGTGGAGTAAAAATTGCTAAAACCTCCCTGAAGGGAAATAAGCAACTCAAAATTTTGAATGCATGTGTCTTTGAATGCAACAATTTTACTTAAAAGAATTTGTCCCACAGTTATACTCAATCGTGTGGTAGTGACATACATAGAAGGACATGTACTGTGGCATTTTTCATAATAGGTAAAAACCAGAAACAACTGAGCAACTTGTTAAACTATGGCACAGCCATAAGATAGAATACTCTGTGATGGTTAAAAATAGTAAGGTACCTCTTAACGTGTTTACATGGAAAAATCTCCAAGACATATTACACGAAAAATTCAGGATATGTAATGGTGTGATCAAACCCTACTATTTTGTAAAAATAAAATAAAAGATGTGTGTACGCATATGTGTGTATAATCTGTGTAAACTCCCACACGCCTGCATGGGCATAGACCGTCTCTGGCATGATACAATAAAATAACTGATAAATTTCTTCCCTATAATGTTGAGGGCAGTGTAGACAAGCTCCCAATAGCTAATTAATTCTTATCCTTTACCTCCAACTGGCTCTTTCTTTCATTTCTTCATTTCCAAAAGGTACTACCACTTATCACACTGATTATGTCCAAAAAAGTGGGAATCAGGTTTGTTTCTTCTCATCACTCACCCACCCCCGTTAAATCACTCATCAAATCTGGTTAATTTTATCTCCAAAACATATCTCAGTTTTGTCTACTCCTGTGGCAGAAGATGCTGGTTGTCCCCAGTGTTTGTTGTTCCCTTTGTTCTTAGTCACAGAATCCTGGCTTTCCAACTGGTCCTGTAGTTGCTCAGAATAATTATCTTATGTCTCAAACTCTTCTTGCAACCATATGGGGCCATGTGACTAAATTCTTTTGAATGAGCTATAACTAAAATTATCATGTGTAAATCTAGAAATGCCCTCAAAGAGAAGGGATATACCCATTTCCTCCCTTCCTCATTCATGTTGGCTGGAATGAAAACATCACAGGAGTTAGAGCAGTCATCTTGGACCAGGAGATGAAAGTCATATGTTGACAAACAAGATGAAGGGTTCTAGTGGCTGCTATTTGTGAAGCCACCAATCTAACTCTAGGCTATGTGCAGACTTTAATTATGTGAGAGAAACAAATGCATATCTGCCCAAGCCACCCTAATATAGGACTTTCAGTCACAGCTACTCCTAATCCCACATAACAAAAGGTCTCTCCATTTCAACCATAAACCCCTTGGTCCAAGCCCCATACATCACCTGACCTACTGCAATAGCATCCTGACCATTCCAGCTACATCCAGTCTTGACCGCTCTCTCCATTCAATTCTACACACTCCAACCAAAGCTGTCTTACAGAAATATACACATGAACAGGAATATTTTAAATCCCATAACTGCAGACAGACCGGAATGATACCATTTTAAAAGTTTTTCTTTCCTCCTTGTTATTAGGTCTGTTAATGTGTTAGGAAGAAACGAAAAAATCCCATGTAGGCTTTTTCTAAAAAATTCAATGTTCTTTGTCCAGATTTTAGATTCTCAGAATAAATGCCTTTTACAGATTAAAAAAAAAAAAAAACAGAAATATACACATGATTAAATCACTCCTTTGTTTAGAGTGCTTTAATGAATTCCCATTGGTTTTAGGACAAGTTTGAAATTTCCAAAGGGGGCCTATTCCATCTTACATTGTCTGGCCTATTAAACTTTCAGCTCATCCCTTGCCACTTTCCCTTCTCATTCTCTGGGCCTCAATCACATTAAAGCTGCACATATCCTGAACTCTCTACTGTTGTGTTCAGCTTAAATCTTTTCTCCTGAGTCCCCACTGGCTAATCCCTAATAATCTTTCAGGTCATCAATAAAATATAACTTCCCCTGGAATTATAGTGAAAAGTCATTACTGTACTTCCTCATGATATCTTGTACTTTTCATTATAGCCCCTATCTCATTTCTACCTACATAAGTATTTGTGCAGTTATTCATTTAATGTAGAGGTTTCAGATGGTGTGCCTACAATGTATTCCATGGCCTACAGCATTGTTGCGGTGTTTTTCATTAAATTTAAAGAACTTTAGTCAATATATCCTCTTTGGGTTTGCCACAGGTTCTACCAATTCATGTCATTTCATCAACTCAGGTCCCTTTCTTGTGTCTTCTAGGCTTTTGTACCTTAACCTATTTCCCTCACTAGATTGGAAACTCCATTAGGGTAAAGATGATGCCTTTCTTGGGGCACCTGGGTGGCTCAGTTGTTAATGTGTCTGCCTTCAGCTCAGGTCATGATCCCAGGGTCCTGGGATGGAGCCCCACCTCAGGCTCCCTGCTCATCAGGAAACCTGCATCTCCCCCTCCCACTCCCCCTACTTGTCTTTCCTCTCTCGCTGTCTCTCTCTCTGTCAAATAAGTAAATAAAATAAAATTTTAAAAAGATGATTCCTATCTCCCACAATATTCTATGCCTCCCATCTTAATATGCTTGGGACATATTCAGGAGCTATAGATATCCTTGTCTAATAAATGAAAGCAATAAATGATATGTTCTTGCCACCATTATTAGGGGCTTTTTTCTTTAAGTTTTTTTTTAAATCAGATACAATAGGGAGGCAAATGGGGAGAAGAATCCATTTGGTAATTATTGCAAGCCAAATTTTGAAAAATTTAGCACAAGATTCTGACCGATAAAGCAAACTTTCACCTTCTTTTCTACTATTGAACTAAACAGAAAGTAAAATTATGTTTACATTTTTGAAAGTTTTAAGATGAAGTTTTGAAACAAAAACATTTCATCTGGACCAATCTAATTCTGCTCTCAAAGAGTTAGCCATCTCACTGTCAGCGACCCTGATTCCCCGTTGGCTTTTTAAACACAAGATGCTCCAAAGTGTATGTCTCTGTAGTCTGTCCTTACCAATGGCAACACCAAAAATAAATCCAGATCACACTGCTGAAAATTCTTATCATATCAAACAAATAGTATATTAGTATAACTTAGGAATGTCTATTTCTGTCAATAATTAAAAATAAAGATACAAAATAACCATCCCTGTTCTGTCCAGATGTTTAATTTTTATCTTATATTTCCTCATCCCTCAAAATGGCACAAGTTTTCTCATTCATGAGGTTATGAAAGCCTAAGACTCTTCTAAAGCCCTGGGCTGCTTATATTTTGAGACAGAACATGGAGCTGAATCACTTCTAAAAATTAAATTCCAGGTTCCCTACCCCTAGTACATCATTATACATCATTATACACTTCACTGCTTTGAAAATTACTTCTTACATATTCACACACACACACACACACACATAGAAACATTTTGTTTCACTTGATGAAGACTACAATCTTCTTAATGTGTCTACGCATTTCAGAGTTATCTAAACTCTAGATGAAAATACTAGAATCCTTTTTGAAATTTTACCTGTACCATGAGAATAAAAAAGACAGAGAGAGGGAAAAAATCAGCTAATCTTAAAATGTAATGTTCAAAATAGAAATTTAAAATAGAATATAGTTTCTTTAACAAAGATCTGGATGGAAAATGTTTCCATAAGCAAAACAGTAGGAGTATTTATTTTCTGTTATTAAAACAAAGTGATGTTAATGAAAGCCAATCACACACTTGGCAAAACTGATGTCTTGAAGGTTTCTTTTAATCAGTATAATATCTCACCAAGTATGAAAACCAAAACATCAGACCACTAATTTTGTTCTATGATTATTTGAGTAGCTAAATGGTTTGGTCCAACATTATATATTTTCCTATTTTTCTTCCTCGGCCTCCTACTTATTATTCTCAGTTGAATTGATTTGAAGACCAAAAGCAATCATCTTCTCTAACTTGAGCTCTCCACTTTAAAATATCTCCACTGGCCTTTTCCTTCAATTCATTGGAAAGACAAATCACATTGTCTCAAAGTTATGAATTGTGTGCTGCTGTGGCTATTTCTTTTTTGCTGAGAGCAATCTGTCCAACAACCCTGTGCCCTTCAAAAAATGAGTTTCCACAAAACTCAAAGTTCCCTAAATTAGCCTCACAACAGTTTTGAGATGATAAGTTTTCCATGTTTCCATTAAATGTCTCAGAAAATCCAAAATTATTTGACTCCATCATTGACACAGTCCCTGATAATAATAATAACCACTAGTATGTGTTGAGCACTTATTCTCCTGCAGGTGCAGAGTTAAGCAGTTTATATGTGTAATCTCATTTTATCTTCCAAATAACCCACTATTCGTCAAGAATTTTTTGGTTGCAAGTAGCAAAAATCCAACTCAAAAATGTTCTTACATGTAAGTAAAAGAAGAATAAGCTTGTCTTGGAGTGTAGTTAGCTAAACATGTGGCTGGATCCATATCCTCAGGACACTGTTCTCTCAGCTCTATTTCCCTCTAAAGTGCTTTATTCTCAAACTATCCCTATGTTATTATGAGATGAATGCCATTATCCCCATGCTTACATCCTATCAACAGAACAGATTGCTATGATCTGGCTTGTGGGCACACTCTCCCTTCCACCCTGGCAAATTCATATGTTGAAGCCATAACCCACAATGTGACTGTGTCTGGAGAGAAGACCTTTGAAGGTAACTAAGATTAAGTGAGGTGATCAGGGTAGAGCTCTAATCTGATGGAATTGGTGTCCTTAAAAGAAGAGACGCAAGAGAAGTCCTCTATCATGCGAGCAGGCAGAGAGAAGGCAGCAACCAACAAGCCAAGAAGAGAGGTCTCACCAAAAACTTAACACCCTGGTACCTTGATCTTGCACTTTCAGCCTCCAGAAATATGAAAAATAAATTATAGAAGGGTTTTCCCCAAAACCTCAGCAAAGTCCCAGAACTGATTCTGATTGGTCTTGTTTAGGTCACATGTCCACCACTGAACCAATCACGCTGGGCAGAGTTTTCATTACCTGGCCTCGGTCCCCTGGAGACCCTTTGAGCTGGTATGTGAGATTAGTCTTACTTGAACTATTTGGGAAAGTTAAGGAGTGATTATTCCTGAAGAAAATTATTACCAAAAGAAGGAGAAAGTGATGCAAAGAAAAACAAAAGCAAAATGGGAGCAGGTAACTTCCAAACACTGTGGAGAAGGTACTGCTTATCTCTCTCTTTTTCAAAGATTTTATTGACTTTATTAAGAGTGAGAGAGCATGAGCAGGAGGAGGAGCAGAGGGAGAGGAACAGGCAGACTCCCCATGGAGCACAGAGCCCAACCTGGGGCTCAATCCCACAACCTGAGCCAAAATCAAGATTGGATTCTTAACCGTTGGAGCCAACCAGGGACCCTGTATCTTATTTCTATAAGAGGAAACAGGTTGAGCAAAGTCAAGTGCTGAAAGACTTGCTGAAAGGTCCATGGATGAACCTCGGGCTCTTAAAACTCTGAACTCTGAGTCACTGTATTATTTAACCTTGATGATGAAGACCTTAGGAAATGGTGTACTATGCTATTTCCACCCTCTTCATGACCAATGTGCCCCACTTCTCTTTATCATAGGGAAATTTAACGGAATGCTAAGTAAGTAATATGCCTCTTTCTCCATAATTTTTATCATAACTTGGAAAAAAAAAACCTCCAGCCAAAATGAAAACAAGAAATGATAATTTTCTGGATTGACTCAATGGCCCACTCAGCCCAAGAGCATCTTCAGCAATACATTTGGAATGCAATTTGCCTCTGTTTACAGTCTTACTAGGAACATCATTTTCTAAGCACTTCAGTGTCCTTTGAATCATGACTCTTGTACCTATTTTTTTAAGATTTTATTTATTTATTTGACAGAGAGAGAGATCACAAGTAGGCAAAGAGGCAGGCAGAGAGAGAGGGAAGCAGGCTCCCAGCTGAGCAGAGAGCCCAATGCAGGGCTCTATCCTAGACCCTCAGATCAAGACCTGGGCTGAAGGCAGAGGTTTTAACCCACTGAGTCACACGGGCACCCCTATTTTTAATCTCATAATATTTCTCTTGGCTTATTCTCCATCACAGGAAGTAGTATTGCCCTTTATTTATCCTAAGCATGCTTCACTTAAACTGCAAAGGCGGCGGCTCTCTCTTGCGTTCAGGACTTGGTGAAACCGTCTCTAATGATACCTAGACCAGACGGTTAACCTTAAAGATTTGCAAGAGTTGTACCTCCCCCTGGACATTTCCTCTTTCCTAGGCTAGATCTTGGGCAGTTGAGCTTATCCTCAGGAAGCATCCTTCCTGTGACATCTATCCTGGAAAATTGCATTTGGCATTTGAATGTGGCTCCTAATTGGTTAAAGGAGAAGATGCTTCAAGTCAGGGCTTCAGTCGAGGTGAGGACTAGGCCATCTCAGTGTCTCCAGTCCAGATCATTAGGAACAGAAATCATTGAAGGGAGGAGGGAATGAAGAAGAAGCAGCGAAGAGGTTGGTAAGACTAGATGGTTGAGGGGGTTCTCGTTCATTGGATTCATCATAAAGCTAGAATCCACAGCAACCATGCACGTCTAGAGCATGCATGAAAACCCTTCAGACTGTTTAGTTATGAACATCATCAAAGTCTATTATAACCACAAGGGCAAAGGCCTCTAGTGAGGCCATCAGAAATGTACTCATTGTAGGAAAATGTTATGGGGAAGTACAAAAAGAAAAGAATGCTTGCTAAGAGTAACTAAATTGTTGAGTGTCAGTCAGCAGGGTGGATAAATGACTGGTTTCCCAGAACAAGACTTTGTTCCATTAATGTTTACCAGAAAATTACTTAAACATTTTATCAGGAATATTAGTTTCTTCCTAGAACAGAGGTTGCAAATTACTCCATGTAAAAAGGTTTCTTCCCACACCAAGTTTGGGGCAAGTTCTCTTTAACAGTAGTCAGAGTGTTTAAAGGTAATGACCATGGGATTCTACATGACAGTGTTAAAAACTGGAAGCTGTGTAGCAGATTGGCTCTGAATGTAGGTTTTGCCCCTAGACAGACCTGGGTATTCAACCTTAAACCTTAGTTTATTCATGTGTAAAATGAGGGTGGTCATAACTATCTTCTTGGGGAGGTAATATTTATAAATATTATTTCATTCTTGTCATTTTCTCTGAATTATTACAACTGATCACTTTTATATTAATCACTTTTATAGTTATAATAAATAATCATATTATTATAAAATTTTTAAAAATATTTTATTTATTTATTTGACAGAGTCAGAGATCACAAGCAGGTAGCTGAGACAGAGAGAATGGGAAGCAGGCTCCCCGCAGAGCAGAGAGCCCGATGCGGGGCTCGATCCCAGGACCCTGGGATCATGAACCAAGTTGAAGGCAGAGGCTTTAACCCACTGAGCCACCCAGGCGCCCCATATTATAAAATTTTCTTAACAGCCAGGACCTATGTTCCACCTACCATGGCCCCTTTCAAGGCCCTAAGTAACTCCTAAAAATATGGAAAAAATTTAGGCAGCAAAATCTTCAGAAATACTGGACACTGAGTTCCCCAGACTACATGAAGGAGGCAATTCTGGTGAAGTTTTCACATGCAAAAGTGGGCAGAGGATTTGAACAGACATTTTTTCCAAAGAAGACATGGAGACAACCAACAGACACATGAAGAGATGGTCAACGTCACTGATTATCAGGGAAATGCAAATCAAAACCACAATGAGATATCACCTCACAGTTGTTAGAGTGGCAGTTCTGAAAAAGACAAGAGAAGGGTGTTGGTGAGGATGGGGAGAAAAGGGAACCTTGAGCACTGTTGTTGGGAATGCAAGCTGGTGTAGCCACTATGGAAACAGTATGGTGGTTCCTCAAAAAATTAAAAATAGAATTACCCAACAATCTGGCAATCCCACTTCTGGGTATGTATCTGAAAGAAATGAAATCACTATCTCACACAGATATCTGCACCCTATGTTTATTGCAGCGTTATTCTTAATAGCCAAGACGCAGAAACAACTAAAGTCTCCACTGATGGATGAGATGAATGGATAAAAAATGTGGAATATATGCATAATGGAATATAATCCAGCCATTAAAAGAAGAAAATCTTGCCACTTGCAATAATATGGATAGAATTTGAAGGCATTATGCTAAGTGAAATAAGTCAGAGAAAAATATTGGATGTTTTCACTTACGTGTGGAATCTAAAAAATTTCATTTACGTGTGGAAATCATAAAAAAGAGGGTAGAAGGGTACTTGGCAGGGGCTCCATTCAGGGAAAATGGGAAGATACTAGCCATTGGGTATAAACTACGTTCTAAGATGAATAAATTCCAGGTGATCTAATGTACAACATGGCTGGCTATATTTAACAATACTATATTATATACTTGAAATTTACTAAGAGAGTTAATCTCAAATTTTCTCACTATCAAAAAATGGTAATTATGGGAGGCAATAGAGATGTGAACTACTTTACGGTGGTTATCATTTCATAATACATGTATGTATCAAATATCTCACTGTATGACTGTATGCCTTTAAATTACATACTGTGCAGCATCCCCTTCTGGCAAGTACAAGGAATGGCCCCTGGGGAGGAGCACTGGAGCAGAGTTGGGGAGGAGGCTCCCTTCACCCAGGAAGTGCTCCCTTCACCTAGGAAGTACTGTGGTCCAGACCCCCAAAGCTGCCGAACAACAAACCAGAAAGAGCTTTGAAGCAGCCACTGACTGCCTTGCCAGGTGCTGAGAGCCTTGTACCTGTGACTACAAAGATTAAGTCTAGGGAAGTCACATCTAGAAGAGGAAAGTGGTACACTGGATATGCAGGCAGGTATGCAAAATGGAATGCTCTAGATTTCTCTAAGTTGAAAGGAAATTTTCAATAAGATTAAAATGTACGGGACGCCTGGGTGGCTCAGTTGGTTAGGCAGCTGCCTTCGGCTCAGGTCATGATCCCAGCGTCCTGGGATCGAGTTCCACATCGGGCTCCTTGCTTGGCAGCGAGCCTGCTTCTCCCTCTGCCTCTGCCTGCCACTCTGTCTGCCTGTGCTCACTCTCGCTTCTCTCTCTATGACAAATAAATAAATAAAATCTTTAAAAAAAAAAAAAGATTAAAATGTACAAAATGTTCACATTGTTCAAAACTTCAAAAGTGTTTCAAAACCATCTTTCCTTACCCCTTCACACATTTCCCTTCCCAACTTCACTTCGGTGGCCACTTTGGTGGGGGCTCTTTCTCCACCTTCCCTTAGGTCCATTCACTGCTTCATTTTAGAAGTTGATTGAAATGGGAGGGTGACAGCAGAAGAATGAACCACTTTCCATGTGACTTCAGGTATTGGTGGCTTGCCTGCAATGGGAAAGTTTTGAATGGCAACTGTTCCCAGTATAATCCAGCTTATCTTAGTTGAGAAACCTGCATCTACCTGCTTCCAGGCCTCAGACCCCTGGCAAAAGGACCTTAACCTGCCCATCAGCTTGGCTAACCCTTAGTTCTTCTGACTCGAGGCCCCTGACAAGCCTCCCTTTTCTTAGAGCATAAACATTAGAAAATTTGCAGTTGTAAATTTTTTCTCTGACTCTGAAATAAACATCTTCAGCAACCCAGGAATCTTTCTCTAGGACCTGGAGCCAGATCCTTGAAATGTAATCACCAAGAAAGATAGGGCCCCTATCTCCCAGGCTCTGTGAGTGGGTAGGACCCTAACTTCAATAAGCATCAATTAGCAAATACAAATGGCTTAATCAAATTGACCGACCTGCCCCCAACCTCCTCCAGTACTTTCCCCCTTACTCACCTCAGTGCTTAAAGTCCTTGGGGTTTTGTTTCAGGGAAGGTGAGTTCACCCTCTCCCCTGGTATATACTGTTGACCCCTGTGCAATAGTCCTGAACAAAGTCTCCCTTGCCTGTGTAATTCCATCCAGTGCAATATTTCTTTGACAACCCCTTCTCTTTTAAGTAGACTTCCTCTTCTTGAGGCTCTGGATACTGCCTCTTCTCAGAAGACCAACAGAAGTCTCACAGTGAAGTTTCTCAGCTACTCCTTCACAACTTAACAGCAACAGGCAGGGAGATGGACTGGAGTTCCTTCTTTGTGAGCAGACAACGTGCAGAACAGATTCTAAATTGCATTATGCCTTGCAAGGATGCACTCTTCCCTTTACTTCTGTCCATCCAAAATGTCCCAGTTACTGAAAGCATTATTCTATGTATGTACAGGAATGAATTTCCATTGTTCTTGTATCCTATCACCTGAAATCTTGCAAAGAAATAGCATGAAAGTGAGGAAGGCACACCTGGTTCTGGTCCTGAGTGTGACTCTAACTAGCTGGTTAGGTCTTGGGAAAACCCTCGCCTTTCTCTGGATATTTTTTTCTTTATCAGAGTCATGAAGTAAAATGAGACCAAGGATTCTCCATTGTTTTGTTAACTTATGCCCCACTAATTCCAGGTCAAATAACCTCAGTCCTCCCTCCCCCATGAGAGGAACCAAAGCCAATATTCTCTGAGGATAGTTATACAGTCACAGGGAGGGCCCCCTGTTGCTGTATGTATCATCTTCTGTGTGTTTACACATTGCAGTGGTAGAGCGGAGAATAAATTTAATTGCTATCATTTCTAAGCACAAGAAAAACAGTAATTCCATTAGTGGTTGCAATTTGTAAAATTTCATTGGCATACATGTTATTGCTACAGTAAATCTAAAACATAGGCATATTTTTAAATTGTAGTAGCATCATGTGTAGTAATGGGAAGGGAGTGATTAAGAGAAATAAGAGATGTGAAATGAATCCAGTGCCAGAGATCTCATACTTATCCATGAACCTAGAGTTTGAGTAAACTATCTAGCAGGGGTGTGAGTGGGGGATAAATAGTCACACTCTCTTCTGCTCCTCCAACAATTCCAACACTGGTCCTGCATTTCTCCCCAACTTTCCACTGACCTCCCACTTCTGCGCTTCACTATGCAGATGGTAAGAATGGTAAGAAATCAGCAGGAAAGCCTAGATTTCCATAAGAAAAGCAAAAGTTAATAATGAGAGAAAAGAAGAGTCAGAAGAGATGGAGAGAAATGAAACTTGTCCTGGAAGAACATTTAGGATTGGGAGTTGAGAGAAAGAGAGAGTTTTTGGAAGCAACTTCTGTTCCTGAGGAACATATTTTCTTTAAGTAGGCTGTATGCCCAGCATGGAGCCCAATGCAGGGCTTGAACCCACAACCTTGAGATACAGACCTAAGCCAAGCCAAGATGGACCTTCCTAGACCTTTCAACCACGTATGGAGACAAAGATTCTCTCCCTGACCAAACTAGTTGGGTACCTCTGAGCTCTTTTCTAACCTTGGGCATGTCCTCAAGAGCCCAATTTTAGCAAGAATCTTGCTAAGTCCGATTTTGAGAACCTCCCACCCTCCACATTTGATCATTCTCAATATCAAATTAGATTCTTCATCCTCCACCATTTCCTTCTGGCCAGCCTTCACTAAGAATCCCACCAGGCTGATTTAGCCAGAACCACCCCCCAACCATTGATGGTTGCTCTTAGTAATTTTCTATCCACCAGTGCTCCACGCCCCCCAACACACACGGTTCCTTACCTATAAATTCCTACCTTTCCTTGTTGTATTAGAGGAGTTGAGCCCAATCTCTCCCTTTTACAGTGAAACCCTACTGCATTAGTCCCTATACCTATCTCAGTAGTCCTGAATAAGGTCTGCCTTACTGTTTTAACAAGTGTCATGGATAATTTTTTCCTTAACAATGGTCAGAGGAACTCAAAGATCAGATCTGATCATTTTGAGGTCTGCTTGTGATTAAATGTGAATATGTACCAGGATATTTGGTCTAAAACTTGCTTCCATAATCTACTAGGAAGTTGCAATCAGGAGCATATAAACCTCACCAGTTTCGAATATTAAAAACAACAGACATTTGCCAGAAAGAACCTAATGGTTGTACTGAGGAAGGTAGTTTGGGTCCCTTCACCACATCCATCTCAGTGATAATGCAGACTGAGGGTCAAAATCTCTAAGATCTTTCCAGCTACAGCTTTCCACAATTTTGCAGTTTACCTAAAATGGGCACAACATCTGCTTCCTATGCCTAGAAGCAGTTATATAATCATGAAAGTGCTCCAAATCTTTCAATCTTCATTTTGATATTGATCTTTTCCATCAACAGCAGATAAAGAAACTGACTAGGTTTTTCCAAAGCCAGTAATCCCTGTCTTCAAAGGCGCTACTAAGTAGTGATGGGGTAACTGATGTTAGCAGTCACTAGGACTCAACAATACGGCCCCCAGGAGACAGAAGTGGATTTGTTCGCTCACCTCCCTGTCCAAAGAGGCTTCCCCCCGGAGTCCTGCCACCTGAGTGGAAGTATTGTTTGAAGAATGAGGTTGGTCCACTGCCTTCCTCCTTACTCCTTACTTGTCTGGATTGAAAGCCTCTTGCTGATGCCTCATCCAGCTCTTTCAGTGAAGGATCCTTTCTCTTGCAGCAGGAGTTCTGCCCCTGCTGGAGAAAACCAGCTGGTGACAAGAAAATGGGATTTTAAACTCTCTTTGGGTACCTGGCACTGAGAGGTGGAGGTATCTGCATGAACCTGTGGTCATGTTTCCATGGAAACAAAGCAGTTTGGACCTGCAGTGTTAACATTAACCAGCACTGCTCCACAGACGAGCTCCCTCCCTCTTTTAATCCAATTTAAACCAATATTTCATTGAACACCGACTATGGGCCACGCACTGAGCTGCTGCAAGGACAAAAAAGAACACAACAGACATAGTCTTTGTCTTCATGAACTCCAGTCTGGCAGCCTGGAGTATGTTCTGAAAGTTCCAAGGTACGATCAGAACATAAACTGAGCCAACTGAGCCATTCCTTGAGGCATATAATACGAAACTCAAAAGATGAGTAGGAGTAATAGAACTTTGTAAATAAATGCATATACATATGTTGAAGATACATATTTTCAATTTTTTTCACTGCTGGGTGAATGGTCAAAAACATTTGAAGAACATTGTCCCAGAGCAAATGATCCCCAAACCTCAATGTGCATTAGAATCCCTCAAGGTGCTTACTAAAAGGACAGATTCCCAGTCCTTGCCTGTAATAATTATGTTCGGTAGATTTGGAGTGAGGTCCAGGAAACTGTTTAGTAAACATTCCAGGTAATTTTGATGAATCCTGCTCTGCAGATCAGTCCCCTACAAAGCTGATTTAATTCTTCAGCCCTAAGACCCAAAAGAGGCTTTTATCCACAGCTAGCCCACATTATAATTCAGGGTAAGGAGGGAATTTTTGGTCTGTTTGTTTCTGTGGGTTTGAGGCATTTGATTATTTTGCTTATCATTATACAAAGTGGCCTCAGTAACTGCTCCAATTTCTGGGTTTCCCCAATATTTAACTAGTTCTACTTTGTGACTCTGGGGGCTTACTTTAAGCAGCTAACCACTGACCTGGACTTCCCTTACTCCTGACCTTAGCCTATAGTTCCACAGTCCATTGAAGCTGTCTCTTTCTCAGTGATTTGTCTTCGTCTTTTCCAGTAGGATGACCAGCTATCCCAGTTAGTCCAAGACAAAGAGGTTTACGGGAACTCGGATTTCCATTAATATATTTGAGAAAAGAATAGGTAGGCCAGAATGAGCCAGTCATCCTTGCAGGAAGCTTGGCTTTCAATAAACAGGGTATTTGAAGAGTCAGAATGGTGGGCCTAGTTCATGCTGCCTGGCAGGGCTAGTCTCTTTAGCCTAACCACTTCTAAGCCTTCTTTGTTTTCATCCATCTAATTTCCACCTAGATCCATGGAAACAGGAACAAGAACAAGGCTATTAACTAGAATTTAAAAACCACTTGTCAATGTTAGCTGCTGGCTGCCTGCAGAGACTTGGAAATGCCAAGTTTTACGGGAGACTCACACTGTTTGAAAGGGAGAAGAACTACTCCACCAGTGTCCACGTTCCTAAGTGTCGTCAGTTAACCCCAACAGATGCATCTCTCTCTGGTTCCAGGTAACTAGGAGCAGTATGTTTCCAGTCCCGTGGCTTGAAGGATTGTAGTGGACCCAAATGACAGGCCTCCTACAGAGTGACTCCATTCCTTGTAATCTGTGTTAAAGCAAGAGTCAGAAAGAGGGTTCTGTGTGAAATCCCTCTCCCTCCAAATTGAGTCTAGCCCTTGCAGCCCCAGGCTTGCTAGATTACCTAGAAAGAGAGTGTTACTTTCTGCTCAGGGAGGAAGAAATGAGCCAATCTACGATCCGTGTGTTAGGACCTGCCATAGCTATTTTAAAGCCCAATCTCCCTTCGTCCTGGACTCATTCCTAGGGAGAAGGCACCCGCAATCCTCTGTGAGAAATGAGGAACTCTATGCACAAAGACTTTGCATTGTCCCTGTTATGCAGCTAGAAGATACAAAGCAGAGAGCCAACCAGCGTTCTCTGAGCGGGGGCTTCTCCCACACCTGCCACTCTCTGCTTCTCCCACACCTGCCACTCTCTGCTTCTCCCCGCAGGGTCTCTGCTCCTTTCCCATGTTCAGTTTAATTACCACGGGGCAAGCAAGCAGGGAGCTTTTTAAACCCAGATCTTGGGAATGGAAGCTCCCAGATCTCTTGCGTCTGAGCAGCACCTGGGTTCTTAGGCAGCTGGAAAGCATGCAGCCACTCTCTCAGCTTTGCCTCCCAAGGAGCGACCCATTTGGGTCCTGTTTCCTGATGCTGGCGGGGACTCGACACTTCCTTTCTCAAGCGTGATCTTCCCCTTGCCGAATCCCAGTCTCCTCCCAGCCCTCCCAGCTGCTCTCCTAGCTGTTCCAGCTGCTGGATGTTTCCAGAGGGCTCTAAAATGTTCCTCTGTACCTGAGGTTATTCACATGAAGAGTCCCAGCCATTTTGCCCCTGCTTTTGATAAGGCTTAAGAAAAACTGGTGTTTCTATTAGATTGACTGGTGTATGGAAAAGCTGGTTGGCCTATTTGTGGTCCACAAGCCATGCATTGTTCACCAGGCCCTAGAGCTTAGTCAGGAATCAATCTATGCAACTCCATAAAATACCACATCCATAAGATTTCCCTCCCTTTTCCATAAGGTAGAGCTTTGGTCCAACTCTGAAATGTAGGGTTCACCCTCTCTAAGGAGCTCATCCTCTTCCTGCCAGAGGCCAAACTCAGATACCAACTAGGAAACTTGGAAAAAGTCCCCATTTCCACCTCAAAAGACATGACCTCTGCTTACTTCATAACGCCGCTCACTTCCTTCCAGCATCTTTCTATCTTCCTGTCTGGCAAGACAGAAAGACAAACCAGCTGAGGTCCCCACAATCATCTTTGCCTCCTCCTCCCCACCTGGGATGTCCCTCGAGATTCTGAGGTAGAACCCTAGGGTCACAGAACCCAGCTTGAAAAACCAGTCTTTCCCTCCTCTGCTAACATTACAAAAGGAGCCCTGAGACTTCCTGAAGTGGCACTGCGTGTGCCCATCTTTCTTCTTCTAGCCAGAGACAGGAGCCAGCTCCACAGTCCTCGATCTGGGCTCTCCTCTCTGCGGGAGCATGGCTGGGGCCTCAGAGCTGAGGCGAGTGTCTGCATAGTGTGGTGAGAGCGTGAGCACATGTGTCCTGAGTCACAGCGAGTGGAGAGCATTCCCTCACCACCATCTTATGTGAGGCTCGAGTTAGGGAAGTTTGCCATCCTGCCATGCTCTCCAGCGAGAGATGGGAATGACAATAACAGTGGAAGGAGAAGGGAGTGGGTGGCTCTGTGTTACTTCCATCTGCAGAACTGAGAAAAATGAGTCGTGTGCATTAGGTGAGAGCTTCTGGCACAGCTGTGGCTTAAAGGTGACAGAAGACGTGGGACTGACGAGGGGAAGCAGGTCTCACCTGGCCAGGAGGCAGAGAGCCAGGAACTGATCAGCTGCAAGGTGACCAAGTTTGACCAAACCACGGGGTACAAGCTGGCTGTACAAGTGGGCTCAGCATCAACATCTTTTCTTTGAACTGACCTAAGGAGAGAAAGCATGGATGTAACTTAGCACAGAGGTACAATAAAGTTCAGTGCAGCATTCCTTTCAACAGCAAAATCCTGGGAGCTCTGAGGATCCGATGACCAAGGAAAGAGGGCAGGCTAAAAAAAATTACAGCACCAGTATCCGAGAGAACATCACAGTCTTTAAAGAAATTGAGGAAAAATACTGAATGGAATCTGAAGATGTTCACTATATATTGTTAAATAAAAAAGCAAGGTACAAAGCAGGATTATTTTCTTCTTCTCTTTTGTTGAAGAAAAATATATAGACATAGAAGAGCAGTCCAAAAGGGTATCACAGATGTTCATTTCCCCCCACCCACCCCAGAAATAGATTTGATATTACATAATATATAATATAAATATGATTTTATGTATACTTTTTAAGAACTTGCATACATTTAAACTTTCTGTATTAACAGAAATTACAAAACAACCCATGGAAGAAAAATGTGTTTTTTAAAAACCAAAACCAAATAAATAACTACCTTTTAGAGCCAGGTCAAAAAGTTGGCATTTGTTCAAACATGCACCAGAGGGTTTTCAATAGCAGAGAGACAAGGATAGGGCAGTGGGCTCAAAGCCCTTGCTGTGAGCCTTAGGGTGGCAAAGAAGAACTTTTGCTAAGCTGTGCAAAATATTAGAGAAAAGGGAGGGAGAGACTTGGGAACAGAAAGGGGCAGTGAGGTAGATGAGGGATGAGCAGAACTTAGTTGAGCCATTAGGCATGGCAGGGAAAGAAGGGAGAAAAGTCAGGGAATCCTGCAGAACAAGAAATGGCAAAACCTGCTAATAGCCTCAGCACGTGCTTGGGTGAAAATGAGACTAATGTCCAAAATGACCTACATCAGACAACAGCTGACCTGGGGACATATTGTGCTGTGGGAGGAAGCTGCATCTCAGGAACACCTTTCTGGGAAGAACGCATGTTATGACTTTATCATCCGACACTCTGCAAAGGCAGAGGTTCTTATACATAGTAACATCAACTAAAAGGATTCAGAGATAACAACAAATAGAGGAATTATGTTTTAGAGAATCCACTGAAAGGACATAAGTAGTGATGAAAGCAGATGGGAAGGAACAGGAATTGCGCGCTGGAGCGATACTCACTGAGGTCTTTTTTAAAGTCGGAAGCAAGAACATGCCTGTCACATAGCAGATCCCAATAAACACAGATGTGATTCCTTGTACACATGGTTTAGCTGTCCTACTCAGGAGGTCCTTCTCTGGTTTCCTCTTATTCTCCCTCCAGAGTGTCTACCAGGTACATTGCCTCATCAGTAGTAAGTGCTCAACAATGTCTGCTGGAGAAATAAATGGAGGGAGTTGATAATTCTATTTTGTACTTCTTAATGCCACCTTTATTGATAATGATACTTGTTTCTCCTTATCTCTGCAGCCCCTGCCACTATAACTAGGGAAGGACAGGTGTGATCAGCCACCAGTGGGATCCTCACTCTCCGTGAAATGATTCACTTGGACACCCAGACTGTCCCCAGGTGGAAAGGATTTTAGAAATCAAGTCCTGCAGTTTTGAAGCTGCGCTCACTTCTACCACCTTGTGGTGGGGAGTGACCCATACTCCACTTCAATCAGCAACACAGCTTTTATCTATTTTGTATCGTGGGCTTTCTAATAAAATTTCATTTGTGCAGTTTTTGAAACTAAGCAAAATCTGAAAACCACACACTCGGAAACCCTCTCATTTCACAGGGAGACAACAGCTGAAAGATGGAGAGCTGTGGGACACCTGGGTGGCTCAGTTGGTTAAGTGTCTGCCTTCAGCTCAGGTCATGATCCCAGAGTCCTGGGATCAAGCCCTGCGTCTATTTAAAAGCCAAAAGATGTATCATATTGAATTTTTAAAAATGTACTTTTATATATCTTATTACTTTTAAACAACACCCCAAAAGACTAAAATTAAAATGAGTCAGGGGCACCTGGGTGGCTCAGTCTATAAGGCTTCTGATTCTTGGTTTCAGCTCAGGTTGTGAGCTAAGGGTGGTGAGATCAAGTCCCGAGTAGGGCTCCAAGCTCAGGGTAGAATCTGCTTAAGACTCTCTCTCCCTCTGCCCCTCCCCCTTGCTGTCTCTCTCACTGTCTCAAATAAATAAATCTTTTTAAAAATAAATGAACATTTAAAAATGATTCAGCTCCCTGCTCAGCAGTGAGTCTGTTTCTCCCTCTCCCTCTGCCTGCTGTTCCCCCTGGTTGGGCTCCTTGCTCTCTAATAAATAAATAAAATCCTTAAAAAAAAAAAAAAAGATGTAGAGCTGTGGCTAGAAACCAGTTCTTTGGACACTTTGTCCAAAATTCTTCCTCACACATCAAATAGCCCCTAACTTGGGGTATGTGTTTCAAGTCGCTTTCACATAGAGTTGCCAGATAAAACACCTGATGTCTATTAAATTTGAATATCAGATAAACAAAAAAATTGTTTTAGTATGTCTCAAATACAGCTGCACTTGTCCAGCTGTCCAAACACCAGGCTCCATAAATGCTTCATCTTAGAAGCTGCTGCAGCACCTGGGCCCTCCGTGTTTTGCTATCAGGAGCCTATTACTTAACTCTCAGTTCGAATGACAAAAACCCAGCCCATAAAGCATACTCTCCATGAGCTATTCCAGATGGAGCCAGGATCCAGCAGCCATCACCACAATAGCCCTGGCCACTCACTGAGGTAAAACGAGGAACGTCTCACAGTAAGTGGAAGGAGCGACCTCTCAGGGTTACCCTGAAGACCACACCCTGCTTCTGTTCACAGTTCAGTAGGTCAAGTGGCTGTGCCCATCTGGGACTGACGAAAAGAATGTGTGCATGTAAGGGAGTTGTCACATCTGCACTGCTGACTTTTGAGGCCAGTTGGACAATCAAACCATAAATCATCGGTCGCTTTCTTGTCTCAGGGATCAAATCAGATTTCTTCCAAGGCAAACTAGTATTTCTTCACTTCTGGTTCCATCCCATAATAAGCTCCACTACAAACTGCATTTGTCAAACATACTGCCGGACATGGAGGTGAGTGAAGGAAGCTCCCATCCTTGAGGTGCCCACATTCTCGAAAGGCAGGCAAGTGTGAAACATACTGTGTGTATGTGAAGCACTACAGTGAGGGTAAATAAGCATGAACCACTATGAGTGCAGGAGGGCCATGCAAGAAAACCCGAAGTCAGACAAAGATGAAACGATGAGGTGGAGCCACAGAAATGGGACAGTAGGATCAAAGGCTCAGAGGCATGAAATGCCATAATAGTGTGTCCAAAAAAACATGAATAGGTTAGTGTTGCTTGAGTGCAAAATTTAAGATGATGAAAAGAAATGATGAGGTTAGAAATCTAAGTTGACTCTATAACATAAAATAGAAAACTACTAGAAAAGATTGAGGCAGAAAAACAGCACAGTCAGAGGTTTTGGAAGAAGCTGACTGGAGGCCAGCTGGGAAGGGATGGGGGTGGAGTGCAGGGCAAGGGGGACACTGAACAAAGTCTGGCATCAAAGAGTAATGCATGGACCACGTAGAAGATGGAGACAGTCTCATGAGGCTAACAAGGAAGGGAGAGGATCTGGGCTTGAGAAATACTTACAAGGCCAAACAGGTGAGATGTGGCTGGTTGGGAATGAATGGTCAGAGGGAAAGGACAGAACAAAGCCCAGTTTTCTAGCCTGGGTGACTAGGTGGGTAAAATTTCTGTCAAAGGAGAGAGAAAGTTCCCCTAATCTCAGATAACACCCTGTGTCCATCCCTTTGTCCTCACAGAACAAAATATGTTCTTGTCGTGTGCGTCTTTGTCCCAGGGCAGCCTGCCCCTCTGAGAATGCAGGGCAGAACCACGTCAGGTCCCAGGCCCTCACATCTCTGGTGCTGGTGCCCAGTCAGCGCGCAATAAATATTTGTCAAGAAGAAAGACAAATACCAAATACTGCACAGTGTCACAAGTATGTAGAATGTTAAAAAAATAAATAAAATTTAAAAAGGCTTGATCTCCTAGAGAGGATAAAAAAGTGGTTGCCAGGGATGGGGGAAAGGGGTGGAAATAGGGCATTGGGGAGTAACTGGAAAAGGATACAGACCTTCGGATGGAGGATAAGCTAGGTCTGAGGGTCTAATGTACCACATGGTGACCACAGTTACACACTGTAGTGTATAATTCAAAGTTGCTAGGAGAGTAGAACTTAAATGTTCTCACACACAAAAACAGGTAAGCATGTGAGGTGATAGGTGTGTTAATGGTATCACAATGTATACACAGACCAAATCATCATGTTGTACACCTTAAATAGCTTGTACCTTTGTCAATTATATGTTAACAAAGCTGAATAAATGCCAAAAATTATGATCGTGAAAGGGAATATACAAGGAAAAAAGACACAAATAAATTGCCTTCTGGACAGTGAGTCCAAAACGACTGTGCAAAAAGCCAGTGTGGATAACCGGGAAGCAGCAGGAAACAAGTCTGAATCTCGGGGGCAGAATAGGTCTGGAGGTAAAGATGTGAGAGATACCAGCTAGTGATAAAAGCATGAAAGTGAGAAGAGCATCAGGAGTGGACCCTAATGAAATTCAACATTTAAAGGGGTTTACTTCCTCCCACTTTATAGTGAATTACCTTTGCCTTCTAGAAATGCACCAACTCCGCCCCCTCAGAGCTGACGTGTGACACGATTCAGGAACACGTTCCTAGGTTGTGATGCAGGGAGGGTTCACCTATGCCTTTGTGACCTTCCCAAGGCAACATCATATGCCTATTTTGCCAACTCAGTTCTCCTGGGTTCTTTAAACAGCCTCTGAATTCTGTGAAATTCTCCTTCATGAAATCCTCCTATGGACCACAGGGTCGCAACTATCTTCAATATTCTAGCCTGTGAATCATAAACTGCCATTCTGCTTAATCAAAGTGTAGAACACTTAATGTTTTACCAGTTCTTTTTCCAAATAGGTATCTTTGTCATCTACCTTTAAGATGAAATTAGACTGTGTTGATGTAAACACCTGTTGTCTATTACTCATTGGTGTATTGTTTCTATCCTGTTGACTGTGTGTTCAGCCACAGCAGGATTCTGTGTGCTTTGACCTAGGGTGTACCCTGAGGAAACCACAGGCTATGTCGAGCAAAGTGAGAGGACATCCTGGATGTTCTAGCATCAGTCTGTTGAAACCACCCTATAGCCACATGATATGTCAAACTATGCATTTTGGCTTGGAAAATGTGGTTAGGGCAGGAATGCTTTGTAGATTGTGTGGTATTTACAATTAGACATTTGACATAAGCTTTTTAGAAATAACCAAAAAAGGATGTTGAGCTTCTAAATTCTTAGCTTTGTCAAAAGCTGACAGGGTTTCTTTAGAAAGATTAAAAAGATAATAACTAGAAAGGAAAATGTCTAATGTCAATATGATAAATATATATTTATGTCTATGGGCCAATATAATTTTCAGTGATGGATCAGTTAAGAATAAATACATCTTTTTATATGATTGTCTGTTTTGTGTGTGTTGAGTTTGAGGAGTTCTTTATAGATCCTGGATATCAACCTTTTGTCTGTACTGACATTTGCAAATATCTTCTCCCATTCCGTGGGTTGCCTCTTTGTTTTGTTGACTGTTTCCTTTGCTGTGCAGAAGCTTTTGATCTTGATGAAGTCCCAAAAACCTTACACCAGTTAGAATGGCCAAAATTAACAAGACAGTAAACAATGTGTGTTGGAGAGGATGTGGAGAAAGGGGAACCCTCTTACACTGTTGGTGGGAATGCAAGTTGGTGCAGCCACTTTGGAAAACAGTGTGGAGATTCCTCAAGAAATTAAAAATAGAGCTTCCCTATGACCCTGCAATTGCACTACTGGGTATTTACCCCAAAGATACAGATGTAGTGAAAAGAAGGGCCATCTGTACCCCAATGTTTATAGCAGCAATGGCCACGGTTGCCAAACTGTGGAAAGAAACAAGATGCCCTTCAACGGACGAATGGATAAGGAAGATGTGGTCCATATACACTATGGAGTATTATGCCTCCATCAGAAAGGATGAATACCCAACTTTTGTATCAACATGGATGGGACTGGAAGAGATTATGCTGAGTGAAATAAGTCAAGCAGAGAGAGTCAATGATCATATGGTTTCACTTATTTGTGGAGCATAACAAATAGCATGGAGGACAAGGGGAGATGGAGAGGAGAAGGGAGTTGAGGGAAATTGGAAGGGGAGGTGAACCATGAGAGACTATGAACTCTGAAAAACAATCTGAGGGCTTTGAAGGGGTGGGGGGTGGGAGGTTGGGGGAACCAGGTGGTGGGTATTGTAGAGGGCACGGATTGCATGGAGCACTGGGTGTGGTGCAAAAACAACGAATACTGTTATGCTGAAAAGAAATTAAAAAAAAATAAATTCATCTGCAAATCACAAGAAGCCTCCCTTTCCCACATAACAAGTTCAGAGACAGGCAGTCCTTGTTAGCACAGGAGCTGCCCACTGTAACCCAGGTTCCTCCTGCCCGTCCTCTCTGCCATCCTGTTATACTCACTTGTCCTCACACTTGTCTTAGGGATGGTGATTTCTGGTTGGTCCACCTCCAAGGTTCATGTCCCTAAGAAGACAGGGGGAAATGGGTAGAGTCAAGGAAGAACAGGAACTTGTTTTAGTCAGGAAGAGAAGCTCTCCCCAGTGACTTTCACCTACCTTTCACTGACCAGCTTGAGCTACAAGAGGACAGAGATCAAGTTTGTAGCTTGTATAGCTTCCATTGCAGAACCTGGTCGGAGGTAGGAGAAATCAAAACTAGAAACTGTCAATCAGGTATTTCTGACAAGAAAAAGTCTAAGTCACATTATTAGATCTACCTATTTCCTAAAATCTTGTGAGCATATTTTAATCTAATTTACACGTGCTGATGTTGATTTCTATTTGCATAATCCTTAAGGTGATCTTACATCAAAATTTTCCACTCTATATAAGCAATATTACCCTCCTTTTTTATATGGTCTACTTTATCAAAGTGAGCTAGGAAAAGGATTAAAAATATTTCCAGATGCTAGCTCAGGTAATAGGGTGAATAGGATATATTTTTAGTTACATGTTATTTTTTAAATTGGTTCCTGGAATTTCCCCCAGCAGTGCCAAGAATATGTGGTCGGAAAGCAACAGTATCATGGATAATTTTACCTATCTTGCCACATGTTTGCCCTGTTTGGTCCAGACATGAATTGGAGTTGGTACAGATGTAAAGTCAGAGAATGGATTTTGTGTAGAGCCTTTTCCGCAGAGTAGTGCTTTATCTCCATCTGGTGGACAACCTTGTCTTTGCAATGTCGGTGGTGGTTCTCAGGCCCGGCTGCACCTCAGGATCCCCAGTGAGGCTTGCAAATAATCTGGATCCCCAGGCCCCTCCCCAGACCATTTCAATCAGATCTGGGAAAGGATACAGGCAGCAGCACTTCTGTTTTTCTAAGATACATAATTCTAATATGCAGTTAGGGTGAAGATCCGCTAAGTTAGAAGCTGCTCTAAATTGGTGATGATACTAGAGAATCATCCCTCCTGCAAGATTGCCATAAAGTAGAAAGGGCAATCTATGAAGGTAAATTCTAGAATGTTCCTGAGGCCTTTTACACGTTCCAGAGGGGAACTCAGCAAGTTGATGCTAAGAATATAAGAAAGCTAAATTTAAATTACTTCCTGCGTGACTCTCCCTGAGACAATGTGCTGAACAAATACATAATAAGACCTCTCCCTGGGCAAAACTCAGTCTCAATCTGATTTTAATTGTTTAGGTGTTTACAAAAATTTTTTACACATTTTCCCATTTAATTCTCTTAAGAACCTATGAAGGTAGGTAGTCCTTCTTCCCATGCGTGTTGGCACTCATCTAGCAACAGAAAGCCCTAGCGTATCCTAGGTGCCCACTCAAACCCTGCTTTTCCCTTCATCATCTCTCATTAAAACTTTAACTCCGCTAAACACTGTATTGTATAATTGATATTTCCTACTACAACTTAAATTTGCTAACCAAAAAAAGGTGGGAGGGGGTAAGTATGTGATGGATATATTAGTTAACTTGATGGCTGGGGGATCCTTTCACTATGTATACATATATCAAGTCATCACTTTGTACATTTTAAATATCTCACAATTCTGTCAATTAGATCTCAGTAAAGCTGAAAAAAACTATGAGTAAAGACAACGCAAGTATTCTGTGTAATATTCTTATTCATGCAAGTTTTCTGTAATCTTGAGATTTACAAACCCAAAGTTTTTTGAAAGTATTTTTTAGAAACTGACTTTCTTTCTCAGCTTGGCTTTTTTTTTTTTCCCACTGATTACAGATTTTACTTCATGTGCACTTGATGACCTTGAAAGGAAAATACATCAAAGGCATATATACACTTATAGTTCTTATTCAACATGTAGCATGGAAAAATACATCTTATTTATTGCTTTTTACACATTCCAGAAAATATCCAAATGAAGATAGGTTCGAACTGGTTACCTCTTTAAGTGCTTCTCAAATTGATTCCCACTTACTCATGTCCTCTGATCCCATCTCCTGACCCCAGCCTCAAAGCAATCACTATAGTTTTGCCTCTACTTCTGGCTTTGTCTTTCCATGATAACCAATGTCGTCTTTTCGTATGTATATTGACCACTGCTTGTATCTTCTTTAGTGAAGGATCTGTTCAAGTCTTCTTTTACCAGACTTTTATTGGGCTGGTTGTGCTCACATTACAATTTTATACAATCTTATATTTCTCCCAATCAGTGGCTCATATACATTGTGTTGTTTTCCTCACAATTTTTAAGACTGTGTGATTTTTCTTTCAAGATTTTCTTTATTGTTGTTTTTCAGTAGTTTGACTATGATCTTCTGAGGTATAGTCTTCTTTGGATTTCTTTATTGGGGTTTATATCTATCAAAGCCAGTGTTTCTTCATAAAACTTATAAAATGACCATTTTTTGCAAGTATATTTTTCTGCCCTATTTTCATTTTTTATCCTTATGAATCTCCAATTACATGTCAATCCATTTGATATTGTTCTATAGGACCCTAAGGCTCTTTTCTTTCTTCAACCTCTTTTCTCCCAGTTTCGGCAATTTAAATTGATCTGTTTTTAAGTTCACTGACACTTTCTTCTGACATTTCCGTTGCTAAATCTATCCAGTATCTCTCTCATTTCATTTATTTTACTTTTCTGTTGTAACAACTCTATCTTATTTTTTATACTTTCCATTTCTCTGCTGAGATTCCTTAATGTCTATAGTCATAAGATGACATTTCCTTCAAATCTGAACATACACTTAAGAGTTGCTTTAAAGTTTTTTGCAAAATTCAACATGTGCCATGTCAAGGTTTGTTTTGACTCCGTATCACACATTATAAGATACATTACAGAGAATCTGTATTGTATCTTCCTTTGAAGGGTGTTGATTTTTGTTCCAGGAGGCATTCTAATTACTGACTACTTTCAACTTTATGTAGGTTTGGTTTTATACTTCGTTAGTATGAATCTTTGGAAAGCACAAGGTATTTCTCAAGCCCTTCTAATTTGGTAAACTCTGCCTCCCTCACAAATCTCATTGAGGCTTGATTTCAGTCTATATTCAGGGACACTCATTTACACTCTGAGAGCTGAAACAAGAAGGCCATGTCACTTGTTCAACCTAGCTGGGAACATGCATGTTGGGCAACTCAAATTTTTGCTACTCTGCACATGTCTGAGAATGACTACAAAAGTGCCTACCCCACTGAGAAGTACATTTTCCCAAGTAAGCAAATCTGCAAATGTAATCCATGAATGAAGATCAACTGTGTATCTATTTTTAGCATAATGAAACCAGGTAACATAAAAAAAAAAATTAGTGCTTAAAAAGTTTTAATGAACTATTTTGATGAAATTTTCCCTAAACATAGTGTGTCTTAAGACACTAACAATAACTTGTTTCCCTGACTCAAGGTCATCATTATAATAAGCTAAATAATGATAAAATCCAAAGAAACCTTTAAGGTTTTACATATATAAATGTATACTCTTAGATTTAAAAGCCCCAGTTGGCAATAGTTCTTGAGGCTGCTGCTTTGGTTTTTGCCGGTTCCTTTTTCTTTTTCTTTTTTTTTTTAAATCAAAGCTCAATAAACCTTAGCTGTATGATCTTATGAAAAGTAAATTTTATGGGTCTCAGTTTTCTTATCTATAATATTAAGAAAATGCATTTCTTAGGTCCTTCCAGATCTAAAATTCTATCTTTTCTAGCTAGCTGTGCCTTTTCAGACTCTAGATGATTCTTTTCTTCCTGCTTCTGATCTTCTGTGTTCCCAAAGAATAGGAAAGCCAACTCTATTTGCTCACTAACAAATAAAAGACATTCTAATTAAAGACTTGAGATCTTTTCTAAATTATGTGCCCACAAATTCTGGCAACTAAGAGACCTGTACACACTTACTCCTGGATCTTAGCTATACTCCAAACAGACACGTAAAATCAGTTGTATTTCCTAACAAATGAAGTAAAAACAATTCATAAGACACTGTTAAATACAGTAATCCAAATATCTGACCTATGATACGTGTAAAAAAACAAAACAAAAAAACAGCATCCTTCCTAGGATCGTCACTGATCCTATGCCTAGGATAAAAGGAAAATGAACAGAGTTTTTATATAGCATAATGTATAAACTTGTCAAATCACTAAGTTGTATACCTGAAACCAATGTAATATTGTGTGTCAACTATACTTAAAAAAAGAGAAAGAAAAAGAAACTATTATAAAAAGTCTTAGAAAAGTAGACAAATGGTGCTGTTGATTTATTGTCTTTATTGAATTAAAATTATACTATGTATAAAATAGCAATGTATACACAGGAATTAATGCATTATAATATATACAATTATCTTTGAAAAGTCAGGACTCAAGTTACAATGATTATGAACATAAAACCTATATTAAAACATTTTCCATAAGTGATTTATTTAGCTGTTTTAGTTCGGAGTCGTCGTTTGAGAATCTGATGATCACTTTCCTTTACTTTATGGTCCATCAAAATCTGAAATTAACAATTTCATAATATTTTTATAAATAAAAGGTTATTTATAATTTAGTAAGATCTATTCATGTGCTTAATAATTGAAATAACAGGTACAATGTTTTTGTCCCTTTAGACTATAAGTATACTAATCTATTAAAAAGCATTATCTAAAGTAATAGATTTTGTAATGATTCTTCCAACACTACCTAACATAGGATTAAAATAATCTACACCCTATACAGATTTCAGGACATATATAGCTTGAAGTAATTAATGAAATATTTGGAGGCAAGTGCCTCAAATACTGTTTAAGAAAAAAATCTTTCAAAAAAAAAAAAAAAAATCTTTCAGAGCAACAAGTACAAAAATCCCCCTTATCTGTGGGGCCTATGTTACAAGTGGATGCCTGAAACCAAGGATAGTACCAAACCCTATGTTTATTGTTTTTTCCTATATATACATACCTATGATACAGTATAACTTATGAGTTAGGCACATTATTGTATTAACAACAATTCACTAATAAAACAATAACAACATACTACAGTAGGTTATGTCAATGTTGTATGTCTCTTCTAAGTATTTTATCTACTGTACTCTCCCATCTTCTTATGATGATGAGAAATGATAAAATGCCTATGTGATGAGATGAAGTAAGGTGAATGACGTGGAGGCACTGTGACACAGTGCTAGGCTATTACTGATCTTCTGAAATATATCAGAAGGAGGATCATCTGCTTCCAGACCATGAAGACCATAGGACACTAAAACCATGGAAAGCAAAACCAAGGATAAGAAGGGACTACTATAGTGCTCGCTTCAGCAGCACATATACTAAGAAGGGACTACTGTATATAACTTAGAAGAGTAGAAAGAGCATTATATTGCAACTAAGAAAAGAAAGAACTTTGGTCAAGGGAAGAAATTATACATTAATCAGACAGATAGTGAAAAGTGACCGAGAGAATAGTATTTCCTATTGACCCTAATTCTTCACCACCTGCCTTCCAGTGTCTGGTATCTGACATCTACTGTTGCAAAAGGTCTCTGCCCTGATTTCTCTGAGCCACTTCCTGTTGAAGGCTTCTCCTTAAAGTACTTTTCTACCATCCCTTTCATCCACTAGGCAAATGCAAGCATGATGGAAAATTAGAACTTTCCCTGTAATAGCACAGATTGTTCTGAGTGAAGAGATGAGTCATCAAGTCAGGATGACAAACTACAGTCTTTTCTTAAAAGAACCTGGAAGGCTTAGAGGAAAGGTGGGAGGAAATGACTGAATGTCAATTCTATATTTTTACCAGGCCCACTTAGGCCAGATTTGTACAACTCTTGTAACAAAGTTAACAAAAAAAAAAAAAAAAAAAAAAAAAAATAGCTGTTAGAAGCAAATAAATGACTGAACAGTGATAATTCTATTGATGGGATTAAAATTTCTCTGATTAATTTACAAATGTAAATAGGTGACACTTGTATACATTAATGCAGTACTTAAAATTATTATAAAGTTAACACATCAGATAGCAAAAGTATAACATTTAAAGCATATTCCAAGAGATCTGATCTAAAGAATAAAAATTCAAACCATTATAAAATTCAGATTGTTATGAATACTCCCAAATTAAAATAAAACATGAACAGTTTTATTTTTAAGAAAACCAAAAAGAGTAGCTTACCACTTGCCCAGATATATCAATAGGAGATGAAATTTCATTTGTGTATAATTTCCGTTTGGCCCGTTTTGGTCGAGACATATTTTCTTTACTTACTTCCACATTTGAGAGCTTTGAAGAGCTCATTGTTTCAATTATCTTCTTTGCTGTGAAGGAAAAAATGAAACAAGATGGGATCAGGAGGGAGAAAACCATAAGAGACTCTTAATCTCATAAAACAAACTGAAGGTTGCTGGGGGGTGGGGTGGTTGGAGATACGGTGGCTGGGTTATGGACACTGGGGAGGGTATCTGCTATGGTGAATGCTGTGAAATGTGTAAGCTTGCTGATTCACAGACCTGTACCCTTGTGGCAAATAATACATTAAATGTTAATTTAAAAAAATTTAAAAATCTTGTTTGGATCTAAAAAAAAAAAGAGTGTGTGTGTGTGTGTGTGTGTGTGTGTATATACGTGTGTGTGTGTATATATGCACATATATATATATATATATATATATATGTAAATTATTTAAATCCTGAAACAACTTTCTAACTGAAAAGGTATGATCCTTAATAAAGAAAAACATAGCAAATTAAAGAGAAAAAGCACTGTGAAAGGACATGACTAGTCAACTCACAAAGAAAAAAATTAACTCTCTCATAAACACATGAATAATGATGAACAGCAAAAACAAAAAAACAAAACATCATTTGGCTAATGTCAAAAAAGGTCTGGTAAATTAGAGTACAGCCAATAAAATTCAGGTGTTTTTAATGACTTGGAAAGGCTTATGCTGTTATACAAAAAAGCCTGGACCATGCAGCAGTACGCATATGTAAAGATATCCACAATAAATGTTAAGTGAAAGTAGTTTAGAATTGTGAGCCCTTTGCTTATCACTAATACACACATACACACACACATAGAGTAAATCAAATTCTTAAATTTTTTTTTTAAGATTTTATTTATTTGACAGAGAGAGATCACAAGTAGGCAGAGAGGCAGGCAGAGAGGCAGGCAGAGAGAGAGAAGGAAGCAGGCTTCCTGCTGAGCAGAGAGCCAGATGTGGGACTCGATCCCAGGACCCTGAGATCATGACCTGAGCCGAAGGCAGCAGCTTAACCCACTGAGCCACCCAGGCACCCGAGTAAATCAAATTCTTAATAGTTGATTGCTTCTGGGAAGTGGAATAAAAATTTCCAATTCTTACTTTGTACATTTGTCTTTCAACAGGTACGTAGTAATTTTAATAGAAAACATATTTCCATCTGGGAAACCTCCTGGGTAGAAAATCCTTGTACGTATAATATCAAGTATATTTTTTTTAAATAGAAAAAATATTGAAGGAAATATGCTAAATTGAAAATCTACTTGTAAAGTGTTAATTTGTCCTTGAAAGACCTGAGCTGCCCAATGTCAGAGCAGCCAATTAAGTCAATAAGCCACAATGAAAGTAATACTTAAACCTTTAACTACTTACTGCAATAATAGAATAAGCAAGAGGCAAAACGTGAGAAAGTGCCAACTCCCACCCCCACCTTCTGTCTTTCCCCACGTGTGGTCCAGGTCAGAAAGATCAGAACAGAACTGGGAGGTCACCCCCTGCCGAGGGAGCACTGAACAAAAAGCTCTTGCACAGCAGTTTTATGGATCTTGGGACTGGAGGCCAGAGGAAGGGCTACGAATGGAAAAGTAAAGTCAGAGGAGAAAGTGTCTTCAAGCTTCTCTCCCCTTTCCTGCCATAAGAAGGTCTTAGGCAGAAGTGCCTGAGGAATTTCTCTGCTGAAGGGCCCTGGTAAAGAGGCTCTCAATGAAGGCACCCTGGCTAGAACTACAGATATGCATCAGGGCCTTGCTGGCCAGGGTCCTGAGTCCTTGACTCCTTTCAGAAACTGCTCACCTTTGCTGTGGAGAGGGCAGTTTTCCCCATGAGGCCTAACAGGTAAAGCCTTTGTAAATGCCTATGGTCAGCCTAAAAAGAAGATTTTGGCCAGTACCACCAAACTCCTCATTACAGTGTGCCAGCCCGATACTAAGAGCTGTGAATGGGAACCATACAGACACGCTGCGCTTATGAAGCTTATACTATAGTGCAAAAAGTCAGAAAACAAAAATCATAGCTTAACTAATTCAATTTGCACTTTGAAAAGATCACGGGAGGCCACACACTGGATGGACAGGAGATAGATAAGAGAAAAAAGTTGGAAAACCAGTGAATGAAGGAATGAAATAATGGTGATTATCTAGAACAGATTTTTAAAATTAATATGTTTTTTCCCCCTACATTTCCAAGTGATCAACAACAGACACAGTGTAGTTATAATGCAAATAGGGGTATCTTCTACTCCTAGAAATAACTTTTAAAAAATCCACACGAGGGGCACCTGGTTGGCCCAGTCAGAAAAGCATTTGACTCTAGATCTCCGGGTTGTGAGTTCAAGCCCCATGCTGGGTACAGAGATTAAATAAATAAACTTAACAAAAGAACAAACAAACAACAATAACAACAGCAGCAAAAAAAACAGGCGCCTCGGTAGCTCAGTCCTTGTGTCTGCCTTCAGCTCGGGTCATGATCCCAGGGTCCTGAGATTAAGCCCTACATTGGGCTTCCTGCTAAACTGGAAGCCTGCTTCTCCCTCTCCCACTCCCCCTGCTTGTGTTCCCTCTCTTCTGTCTCTCTGTCAAGTAAATAAATGAAATGAAAAAAAAAAAAAGACCCACACCAGGTATACAGGAAGGGAAGAAGTTATAGAGCTGAGTCAACCAAATAAGGAAGTCAATTACCATATGGGTACTTCCCTGTCCTTGAAAACCTATTTTCTTTTACTATGTAAGTGCTAATCAATATAATTTAAATAAAATACTTATGGATCTAAAATAACAAGTCCTGCCTCTCCACATTCAGACATTTAACAATTTGCTGTTTGTCCCTTCTATGTTTATACTAATTACACCTTTTAAAAAAGTACATATTTTTTGAAAAATATATACAAATGGGGTCTGGTAAGTCTGAAGTTCCCAAGCTGTGCACTAAGACTAGAGCCAACTCACAAGAGCATCTTGAAATATTTTAAATATTCAAAGAAAACAGTGACACACAATAGCTCAAGATAATTCATAGTTTCAAATGATAACATATTACATTCCTTTGGATGATGATGTATCTTTGCAACCCTGATTTTCAGAAGCTGAGTTGTTCAGAAGCTGTTTGGCCTTAGTACTAATGGATAAAATATTAGGTGTTTCTCTGGGTACAGGGGAACAATGAAAACAAAACAAAAAAAATCACTCACTGAGACATTAAGGGCACTGTGAACGAAGAAAGTTTGGGGACCTCAGTGTTAAGTTTTTAGAGAAAAGTGTTTTTAGACTTCTACTATCCCCTGCTTTAGTTCCTTTCCTTCCCCATTCTCCTCACTTCTAGTCTCTAATTTATCCAAGTGCTACCAATGAAGCAATCTCCTGAAAATCTACTCTACTGCCTGCCCCTTTCCCCAATGCTCTCTCCACACTCTCCATGTCAGATATGTACTGTTACCCCAAAGTGCCTGCATATGCTCTACACTCTCCTGGTACTGTGCCTCTGTTAAAACTGTTCCCCTACAGCAGATGTGTGTGTGTGGGTGTATGTGTGTACATATACATGTATGTTTGTGTTTCTGTATATGTGTACAGAAAAAGTATAGATCTTAGTATGTGTTTATACACAGGTAGTTAATAAGGTTAATGTTATATTATAAAGAAAAAAGCATGAAGCAACTAAACCCAATAGATATTTACAGAAATACATATTTTTGATATATATGAATTGATAATGTTTGTCAATGCATAGAAAAAAATACTATAAGAATATATACCATAATATAGTGGTTACCTCTAGAGGGTGTAATCCTGCCAGGATTTCAATACCCAAGTTAATCCCATCTCTTTCAAAAATTAAAATTTTCCCTTAGCCTCTGAATCAAAATAGCTCTCTTACCTCCAATACTACCACAGCACTTTGCTTGAACCCTGTAAGTACATTAAGCAAGCCGCTTTGAATTAATTTGATCCTTGAACAACACAGAGCTTTGGGGTGCTGACCCCTGCATAATGTCAAAAATCTGAGTTCAACTTTTGACTCTCCAAAAATTTAACTACTAATAGCCTACTGTTGATCACAACTCTTACTGATTAACACACATTTTGTATGTATTATATATTGAATTCTAACAATAAACTAGAGAAAACAAAATGTTATTAAGAAAATCATAAGAGAAAATACATTTACAGTAGTGTACTTATCAAAAAACATCCGTGGGGCACCTGTGTGACTCAGTCAGTTAGGCCTTTGAATCCTGATTCTGGCTCAGGTCATGATTTCAGGGCTGAGAGATTAAGCCTTCTGTCCGGCTCCACGCTGGACATGGAGCCTGCTTGGGATTCTCTTTCCCTCTCCCTCTGCCCCCACCTCTAAAAACAAAAGAAAACAAAAACCATCCACATATACGTCGACCTGTGCTGCTCAAACCCGTGTTGCTCAAGGCTCAACTGTACTCACATATGGTTCGTTCTCTTCCACTCCAGTGAACGTCTAAGCATCACACCCTCTCATACTCTCCCATAGAAATCAAAATAAAACAATGTCTGTTCGAACAATGGTAATCACTGTTGTTGAGTTTACACACTAGTCAGATATTAGAAAACATCTAACATAAAAGGTCATTTAGTTTTCTGCAAACCTTTTGATTGAAGAATTGTTGGAGAATGTTGTAAGAAGTCTCCAAATTTCTGTAGTGTTCCTTCTTTTTTCTTGGTGGTCACATCTGTACTAACTGTGGATGCCTGACTCCGTAAAGAGTATGTTTTCTTAGATGATGGACGTGTGGAAACCTAAAAAACAAACATTTTTTGTTACTGTCAATGAGAAATGTTAAAAGGAAACAGTTGTAACCATAGCTGAATTAAAAGAGGCCACAAATTCGCAGGCAAGGAACTCGGGATTAAGTAAATGAGAGGAGGATAAAAGAACCAAGGCATAGCAAGATGGGTGTGACAGGCTGACTCAGAAGTATTGAAGGGCCTGCTGCTGGCCCAATGCTAAAGGTTATACTCTAAGCCAAATTAGATGAATAAGAAATGGAATATAAATGAGTTATAACTGGACAAAAGTGGATTTCTGAGTAATTACTGATCAACTTTTACATCTTTATTTTTATATTCTACTTTATAAATATAAGTTAAGAAAATGTTCAATTCTGAACACATTAAAAGACAAACCTTTTGTTCCTTTTTGACAGAAGAATTTCTATGCTCAGAAACAGGAGACTTCAGATTAGGTCTGGGTGTAGCATTCTTCTTATTTTCACATTTCACCAAGTCCTAAAATTAATGAATTTCAGTACTAGTTAATTCCTAACAATATTTTCTTTGTCTAGGCTTTTAAAAAAGATTTTTTTTTCTTTTGAAGATTTTATTTTATTTGACAGAGAGAGAGAGAGAGAGATCATAAGTAGGCAGAGCAGCAGGCAGAAAGAGGGGGGAAGCTGGCTCCCGGCTGAGCAGAGAGCCAATGGGGGCTTGATCCCAGGACCCTGAGATCATGACCTGAGCCGAAGGCAGAGGCTTAACCCACTGAGCCACCCAGGTATCCCAAGATGATGGTTTTTAACCAAGGGTGATTTTGACCCTAGGAGACATTGACAACGTCTGGAGATATTCTGGGTTGTCATTGCTGGGGTAGGAAGGTGTCTACTGGCAACTAGTAGTAGAGGCCATCAATGCTCCTAAATACCCTTATAAATGCATAGGAGAGCCTTCCCAAACAGAGGTGTATAAACCCAATATCAATCATGCTGAACTTGAGAAACCCTGACTGAAGGTATGACTTTTTCTCCCAACTTCATTGAGGTATTATTGACATATAACATAGGTAAGTTTAAGATGTACAATGTGAGGATTTAATACACACATATATGGGAACATGACTGAAGGTATGAATTTTTCACACACATCATAAGTAATGAAATTACATAAGTTAAATAAGAAATAGTAGAAGGGATACCATCTTTTATTTGAACCCCATTTCTAAAATATAGCAATATATCTACTCTTTCCCCAACTCCCAAATCATGCAGAGTTTCTATGTTTAAGAACTCTTATTGAAATCTGGCAGCATCAAAAACAAAACAGAACAAGAAGTAAAAATCTTCAGTATAAGCACAGGCAAAATGTTAAAATCAAGAAATATAATCTATCTTCCCTACTAAATAGGTATGACATATTACTTTTTTTCTCCCATATAACTTCTCTTAGGACAAAGTCTCTTGTAGTATATTAACTGAATCAAACTCATACAAATCGTAGTTGTACCAAAGATTATAAACATAAAAGGGGAAAAAAAAGGCAAGAAAAGAAACAAAGAAAAGATTATGACTGAACCTCAGAATTCAAGTTACAAAGCAAAAGTCATAAGGGTAATAAGAAGTGGACTTCCTGAAAGGGGAAAGACGGATGGTATCAATCGGAAACAAATGCACAGTAGTAATGCATCATACTTGCAGTGTGCAATGAAGAGGGCTCTAGCGTCTTCTCTGGGTTAGAACGTACAGAGCACTACACAAGTGGTTGTCATGAGGACCTTACAACACTCGGTTTACTAGAGCAGTGAAGAGCTAGTAAAATCAGGAAAAACCTTAAGTTTCTACATGATTTATCTACACCAATCTGGACATCTATTCTGAAAAACACTTGGGGAGTATATACCAACAGTAAAATGAATAAAATAATGGGTTTTCAAATCCCTGAATACACAACCAATTTTTCCTTTTCCCTTGAAAAAAATTAATCAAGGAAAAGTCAAAATAGATCATAATGAAATTAAAATACTATTTTAATGTTATCTAAAATTTATTAAATATAAATTAAATAAATATTGAATAAAAGTTAAAGAAGGCTCTACTAAACAAGCACTGAAGTATTCTAGGTGTAGCAGGAAAGATGCTAAACAAATTTCATTTGGCAAATTTATTACCTGACAGAGAGCCTCAGGAGTATGGTTAATATTATTTCTGCTCTTCCACCAGCTTGAAAATATACTATTCTTTAAAGAGGTAGAAAAAAAAAAAGTTGAAGAAAAGTTATTGTGCTAGAGAGTTTATAATTAGTTTTAAATTTAAAACAAGTTACTTTTTTAAAATAAATATTACCATTTAGTATGTATCCACCAACTGTGGAACAAAAGCTAAGCATTTTAAAAATATTATCTCTAATCCTTTATTTCCAAAAGGAGTAAACTGAGAATGAGAAAGTTTATGTGACCGGCCAAACCTGCTTGACTAGGATACGGCAGAAGATTTGCTAACCCCAATCAGAGAGCTACAGTACAAAGTAGTAAAGAGTTTGTATCCTACCACTAAACAGAGGTCCACATTTTAATACACCAACTGATAGAAAAAGTCTCTCTTCAAAAAATCTACTATAACCATAGGGAACTAGATTTTAGTTAAATAACAAAGATTATACTCGAGCAATTTAGCCATTTGGTTTCTGTAATTTATCAATCCTTTTCTCTTCCACTAGAGGGAAAAGTCACTAAGTTTGAACAGGACTGGTATACTGAAATAGCTTTCCACTGAAATCTACCACCGAACAACCTATCACAGCTTCAATGAAACAAAGGCTAAGTTTTAATAACCCTAAGCTTTTTGCTTAAGGACTATTCAACTACAATAATATTCTTTTTTTTTTTCAAGATTTTATTTATTTATTTGAGAGAGAGAGAGAGACAGCAAGAGAGGGAACACAAGCAGGGGGAGTGAAAGAGGTAGAGGCAGGCTTCCTGCTGAGCAGGAAGCCCATTGCTGGGCTTGATCCCAGAACCCTGGGATCATGCATGCGCCAAAGGCAGCCGCTTAACGATGGAACCATTAAGGTGCCCCACAATAATATTCTTAAGGAGTACAAAATATGCCACAAATTATGATTTTGGTCTCCAATAACAGTGCTTATGAACAAGAGGGCAGTATGAAAGTTTAATTATGTATAATAACTAAGCTTAAGTTTTGCTTGTTAAATTTACTCATTAGTTAAGTACTTACCTCCTCCATTTCATTACTCTTCCTCTTCCGGGCCTTGGGAATCTTAACCGTCACGGGTAAAGTGCAACCAGGGTGTTTCACTGCCATTTTGTTTGGCCGTAAAGGTGTAAACTGAATCTCTAACTCAGGTTTTGGAAATCGAGTGGTTTGATTATTTTCTGTTGACACTTCACAAGAGTCAAGAACTACAGAGCCATCCTACAACAGAATTAAAAAGAAAAACAAATCTTATTTGCAGAATATGAATTCATGAATCACCAAGAATTAACTCTTTCAAATACCTATCAGAGACAATGAATTGGAAAAGATTAAAAGAGTGCTGGGTCAAATTAACCACAGCAAGGACAGAAAGATGAAGTTATGATCTACACTCTCCAGGTTTATACATGATATGTTAAAATCCAAGGAAACAGAGATCAGTATTTCCCAAACTTGTATGATCATAAGGATAATTTAGACAATTTGTTTAGAAGATTCTTGGACCCTACCACAAACCTACTACTGAGTTTGTTGGTACTCCATTTTTATTTTGCACCCAGGAAAAAGAGCCTCACCAGTCCCACCTGCCTCTTAGTCCTGGCCCCAGGAGGCAGCCCCCGTGATGTGGGCGAGCACTGCTACTGGAATCAGGGATGACTGGTTTGAATACTAGTTCTGCTCACGTCTTACTCTGGGTTACTTTGAGAAGGTTCCTTAATCTCTTCACTTTTTTTCTTTTCTCTTGTTGAAGAAGGCTTACCTACTTCCAGGGTTACCATGAAGAATAAATTATGGGACATCCTGCATCACAAACCTACTAAATCAGCAATCTCCTAGGAAAGAGTCTAGGATTTTTAATAAGCACCCTAGTTAAGGTAGATTAAATTGGCTTCTAATTCTTTGTTACTCTTCCCATTGAGAAATGGAGTCTCATTCCCCTTCCTTGAATCTGAGTGGTCCTTAATGACTTCCACGGCCAACAGGATGTGGTGGAAATAACATTGTCGTTCTGAGGCTCAATCATAAGAAGGCTATAACTGCCATCCTGTCCTCTTTGAAAAGTTATTTTCACTTCCCCTTCAAAATGCCTCATTCAGAATGCAGCCACTGTGCTGTGAGAAGCCCAAGCCACAGGGAGAGGCCACATATAGGTCCAGCTGAGCTCCCAGAAATCAACTATTAGCTCTATGAATGAATCATTTTAGACTTTAAGCAAAACAGAGCATATTGATTTCATAAAGGCAAGAAAAATATACAAACCAGCATAACAAAACCATTCATCAGAATACACAGTAACTTTTGGAATTCGTAGTAAGAATTGGAATCAGGAGGTTTAAGACATAAATTTATGTATACATATATATAGTTGTATAAACATACATAAATTTATATATAAATTTATAAAGAAATGTTCCATATATAACTGCCTTTGCAATCAAGATTAATCTTGTTTATGAATTAACTTCAAACTTTTCTTCAAATGATATGATCTTAGTCTCTAAGGCCAATGCTAATTATCTGAAATTCCACCAAAAACTATCAAAGAAAGGGCAAGAGAAAAGAAATGGCTCCTGCTATTTCTCCAGCTTAAGATACCCCTCTCTTCCTGTTCATAGCTCGGTAAAATCTATTCACCTCAAGACCCACTATGATGTTAACTTCTCTAATCCACATCCACAACCACTCAGGCAAAATTCATCATATCCTCCTCTCAGGCAACGTTCCTTCTTAGCACTCTTCATGACTCTTGGCCCACAAGAAGAAGTCAAACAAGTAGTCATTTAGGCATCTGTCTTACTACATTCTTTACTCCTTGAGGATGGCGATCATGCCTTATGTTTGTACTCTCAGTATTTAGCAATGTTCCCAACCAACACTGAAAACTTGCAAATGTGTTTAAAAAACAAATGCAAAAAAGGAATTTTGTCTTTAAAACTTTAAGTGACATAGAATTTTTATCTATTTCATATGTAATCTAAGACTCTATCTATCTATTATCCAAAGTGATTCATAGAACCCTAAGCCCACTACAGATTAAGGAAACTCACCGTGAATTACCGAGATATGGTGACAAAGTTATTAAATGGGTATGATTTAAAAAAAAAATACTGAATAGAATGCATATTAAAAGGACATCTTATGAGGACATCATCGATGTTTTATCTTTTGTAGGATTTCCTATTTCTGACCATCAAGTTTGTTTATAATAACAGATCTGTTGTTTGCAATAAGTATCATTTTGAGAAGAGATTAATACCGTTTGGGGATCTAATCTTCCAAAAGAATTTCACTTCTCAAAAGACTTTAGGTTTTCCTTCCCAAAGCCAAGAGCACATACACCTAACTGCACAGCAAGATACTTACAACAACTGATTAAACTTGCAAGTGTTATTTACTAATTAACAGTCACAGTAAAGAGGGTAAAAAGTGGACTGTGTTACCAAATGCCCACCTCTACCTCATTCCTAGAAACTTCAAAACTTGTTGACTGAGGTTCCGTTTCAACTCTGCCAGGATCCATTGAACTCCTATGTGTAGGATTGATATCGACATTTTGTTCTTCCTAAGAAATATTAAAACAAGCCATTGTAACCAAATATGTATTAAAACACTTCACCTAAAGAAAAGAAAATCAAGATTTGGGTGGATTAAATCACGGAAGTAATGAAAGACTTCCTCCTCTCATTCTCAGAGACTTAGGAAAGGCTGGGAAACTTACCAGCCTCTGGGCCTGATTGAAAGAGAAATCTAAAAGACTACTTTCAATTTTCAAAATTTTAAGTGTATTCTCTCATTTTACTTTCATTCCAACTCTCTCAGCTAGATTTGGCAAGAATCATCATTCCTACTTTCTAGATGAGGAAACCAAAACCTAGAGATGTAAAATCCCATGGCTAAGGTCTGTATTAAGTTGGAAGTGCTGGAACCCCAGCAACTGCTTTGACAACACCATTCCGAAAAACTTGAGGAGTCTTGAGAATGCAACTACAGTATCAGAGTAGAAAAGACCATATTGATAACTAAAACTTTTCTTGCTGCATACCTCATCCCTTTTTCTCAGTCAGGGTATGTTGTATTCCTATACTCTATTTAAGGGATCTATAAAGAAGTATCAGATTATATTTTTAAACTTGATAAATTCCACCATTCCACCTTGATAAACTTGATAAATTCCACAATTCCACCACTTGAAAAATTCTGCCTTCTCACAACTGCCATCAAAAGCAGAAGTCATATATATCCTTTATGTCACCTACCCAAATAAAAAAGGTTGTACCGAATCTACAATATGGAACAACTAGCATGTATTGACATCCACTGTGGTAAAAACTGTGCTGTTTTGCAAATGTTCTCAATTTTCACAACTCTATTAGGAAGACATTACTATCTCTGTTTTAGAGAAGTTTAGATGTAGTAAGTAATTTTCCCAAAGATCCCGAAACCACAGTGACAGCAACACACACCTAGTTTTTCTGTTTCTAGTCTGTGTTGTTTATACCACGTGCTACTACCTCTTTTTTTTAGCAGTCTTCCTCTTAGAATCATGAAGTCTTTGGTTGTGACAGACAGGCACATACATTTATCTTCCTATTGTCTGGAGGCAGCAGATTTTTAAGCATTGATCATTTATTTTGGAAATACTAGCTTCAGATGTTCTCTGATTCGATTATACCAGGAAGTAGCTATCTGTGAAATGCAATCCTCTCTCCATGCAGGAAAGTAACTCCTGAATGACTCACCATTGTGAGTCACTATCAAAACAATTCATTTTCAAAACAATTCATATCTTTATATAGTCAACTATATAGTTGTTAGGGTGGGCCCAAGTATTTAAATATTACCAAGAGTTCAGGTTGAATCACATTTCCACATTTGAGAGGTAGATGAGGGACTAAATCACAAATTGTTTATTTTCTAATTACACTACCTGAAAGATATGACCAAAATATTTGAGGAAGTACTATTTCTCAGGTGGTTACTAGCAAATCAATCATAATGATAAAACTCTGAAAACATGACATACATAATAACTACCCAAATAACTTTTCCAACTCTGATTCCTCTGTGATCTATTGAAACTTATTTTTTTTATCTCCTGAGAGTTAATCAATTAAATAATTATGAAAAATTCCTGTGTTCAATTAAAAAAAGGCATTGAAAGATAAGGATAAGATTCTACTCACGGTTTTAGGAGGCTCCAACGTGATCTTTCTTAATTGTTCAATTTCATTATCTTTCTGGATATTACTGGAGATCAGTTCCTTCAGCTGTACTTCTAAAGCTGCAACCAGTTGATCCCGTTCTTCTCGCCACTTCTGAAGATTCTCATCTTTCTCTGCTAGTTGTGCTGTAAGTATTTCCTAACCAGAAAATAAAGAAAACATTATGAAAGTAAGAATTTTTTGAAATTTTTACTAGAAATAACACAACTATGAATAAGACATGGAACAAACTACATAGTTAAGGCTAGATAAAATATTTACTTATAAAACAAAATACACAATGCCTTCACATATTTACTGCCCACATGCTGTATTCATCTTTATCCCACCCTCATTCCAAAAATCAGCTTATTGGTCACTTTTTCAAAAAGCAATTATGGTTTTTAAACTAATGCTAGCATTTCCCCCAGTATTTTGGAAATTAGAGGGTAAAATTACAGTCAAGCAAATGACAAAACTAATAGGAACAAACAACAGAGAAATGAAAATTTGAAGTACCATTTTCAGTGAGTTCTAAAACCATGAAATAGTGGTGAATTAAAGAAAATATGCATCAGACCTAAACATGAGAAGCCACAAAACACTGCTGAAAGAAAAATACATCAATAAATGGAGAGAGAATTTGTGCTCAATGATCAAAAGACTCCATATTGTTAAGATGTCAGTTTTCCCTAAATAGATCTAAACAAAGTCAAAACAATCTCAATCAAAATTTAGGCAGGTGAGAGTGCAAGTGTATGGAAATGGGAAGGCTCTCTGTAAAAGTTATATGAAAATGCAAACGATCTAGAATAGTCAAAATTATGTTGAAAATGAAGAACAAAGTAGGAACAAATACACTGTCATTTCAAGCCTACTATAATAATCAAGACAATGTGATACTGGTAGGAACAGAGATCAGTGGAATAGAAAAGAAGGTCTACAAGCTCACGGTCAACTGACATTCTACAATAATAACACCAAAATAAGCCAGTGGAGGAAAGGTCAGTCTTTTCAATAAAGAATGCTGGAACAACAGCCAAATGGAAAAAAAAAAAAAAAAAAAAAAAAAAAGAACCCTAATCCCAATCTCATACCATATACAAAAAGCAATCCTTGGACAAAAGTGCCAGAGCAGTGGGAAAGTTTTTTTGTCAATAAGTACTACCAGGAAAATTAGTAATCCACATTAAAAAATTAGTCTTGATGCCTAACTCACTCCAACACAAAACTCAATACTAGAATCAAAATATGAAAGGTAAAAACCTATACAGGAAAAAGTGTAAGAGAACACCTTCATGTCTTTAGGGTTAATAAAGGAAAAGATCAGGAAAATGAACTAAAATATATTTAAGAACTCAAATTCATTAAAAAGCATTAAGGGAATAAAAAGTAAACTAGAAACTGAAAAAAGGTACTTGCAACACATGACAAGCATAGGAGGGTTCCTATCCAGAAAGTGTCAGAAGCTCCTACGTATCAACTAGAAAAAGCCAGATAGTTCAAGAAGAAAAAGGTACAGGGCCCTATAATCTTCAACCTCATTAATACTCAGTTAAAACCATAAAATTGACCATAAAAATGACCAATAATACCACATTTTTGAAAATATACAGCAACTCTAATACTACTTAGAGTATAAATGCGTATAACTACTCTGAAAACCAATATGACATTCTACCAGAGTTCGACACACATATACCCTATCACCCAACACTTCCATTCTTAGCTAACTATGCAAGAGAAATGCATGCACATGTGACTGAGAGAAATGTATAAAAATGTTTATAGGAGAATTTACATGTAATATCTCAAAGCAGAAAATAATTCACATATCCTCAGTATTAAAATGAAGAGGCCATGGTATATTCATACACTGCAATATTCAGTAATGAAAATGGACTAATTCCAGCTATATGTGACATGAGTAATTCTCACAAACATAATGCTGAAAGAAGCCAGGTACAAACAAATGCATCCTGCATAATTCCATTTACATAAAAGTCAAAACTGCCAAAACTAAAGTACAACATTAAGACAGAATAGTTATTACCACTAGGAAAGAAATAGAAGAGGAGCCCCCTGGGGGGCTGGTAATGTTCTATTTCTTGAAATGGGTGGTACTTAAGGGGACATTGACTTTACAACAGTTCACGGAATTACCGTTAGTTCTATTTACTGTGATTTACTGCATTACATGTGACAATTTTACAAATTAACAATTTATACCTTAATATGGCAGGACATACATCCTAGGTATGACTGCAAAGAAATATATGGGAGAAAGAAGGAAGCTAGCTTTCTCTAGGATTAAAAACTGAAAGTAGGTTTTGGGGCACCTAGGGGCTCAGTCAGTTAAGCTTCCAACTCTTGATATTGGTTCAGGTCATGAGGCTCCTCATGGGGTGTAGAGCCTACTTCAGATTCTCTCTCTCTCCCTCTTTGCCTGTTCCTCCCTCCCTGCCCCTCAATCATGCTCTCTAGCTCTTAAAAAGAAAAACAAAACAACTTAATGTAGGTTTACTTGCTAGCACTGCTGCCAGAGGGATCATTGACTGGGAAAAGAAAATAGCTCTATTACTGGTTTAGTGTTGGAGTGACGGACAGTGCCAACAGTTTTGATTCCACTTCTTGCCCCTTACTATTGCCTAGGAAAGTATGATGGGCTGTGGGACAGGAGCAGAGAACTAGCAGCAACCTTTCCTGTTAAGACAAATGCAGCATCAGAGAATCATGCTCAACACATTTTCTGAAGATTACTACAGCTCTGAAATGGCAACATAGTTCATGTCCCAATTCCACATGATTGAGTAATCATGAGGAATTGGGACATGAACTATGTTGCCATTTCAGAGCTGTGGTAATGACAAGTTATTAGTCTTCCATGATTTAGCTTATGACAAAAAGAGTCAAGAATCTAAGGAAATGACAACTGGGTGGCTCAGTTAAGCGTCTGACTTTGTCTTAGATCACGGTCCTGGGGTCCTCGGATCGAACCCCACATTGGGCTCTCTGTTCAGTGGGGACTCTGCTTCTCCCTCTCCTTCTGTCCCTCTCCCCAGCTCAGGCTCTCTCTCTTTAGCTCTCTCTCAAGTAAATAAATAAAATCTTAAAAAAACAAAAACAAAAACAAAAAAAAGACAACTAATGTAATGTAGTATTATAGATCAGACCCTGGACCCAGAAAAAGATAACAGTGGTAAAATCCATGAAATTCTAATATGGTCCACAATTTAGCGAACAGAAATACAATAATGTTAATTTGTTGATTTTGATCATTGTACTATTGTGATGTGAGATGCTAATATCAGAAATTAGTGGTAAGAACACAGGAACTCTGAATTAGTTTGGCAACTTTTCTGTAAATAAAATGATTTCAAAATAAAAAGGTAAAAATTATTTTTAAAAATCGGGGGAAAATCACCCTTAACTTACTGAAGATATTAAAGGGAAGCTTAGCTATTATCTGTAAAATTCTGTTATAAACAAACAAAAATAACCAGCAACGACAATGTGATACTGCCAAGTTACTACTACTGAAAGGAGGCTTTTCATTTAAAGATAGTGTCAGTGTGTTGCACAATAGCTTTCCTAAGACCAACAATAACTTTTAACTTCTTTTTTCTGTTGGCAACATATGGTGTCAAACAGACTAAGCAGTCAATTAAAACAGGAGAGGAAAAACAAGCTAAGAATTGCTAGTAAGAGCTATCGCTACTGAAGATAAAAACTGAGGGGGTATTTCTACCTATCGTCTTCAAGAAACTATTTAGTTGACTTTTTTTTTTTTTAAGATTTTATTTATTTTAGGGGTGCCTGGGTGGCTCAGTGGATTAAGCCTCTGCCTTTGGCTCAGGTCATGATCCTAGTGTCCTGGGATCGAGCCCCGCATTGGGCTTCCTGCTCAATGGAGAGTCTGCTTCCCCGGTCTCTCTCTGCCTACTTGTGATCTCTGTCTGTCAAATAAATAAATAAAAATCTTAAAAAAAAAAAATGTTTTTAATTTATTTTAGAAACAGAAAAGAACACAAGCTAGGGGAGGGACAGAGAGGGAGAGAGAATCTCAAGCAGACTCCATATTTACTGTGGACACCAACAAAGGGCTCGATCTCATGACCCCAGGACCATGACCTGAGCCAAAACCAAGGGTCAGATGCTCAACCAACTGAGCCACCCAGGCACCCATAAATGACTTTTTAATTAAAAAAAATAAATAAATTTAGAGGGTATCAAGCTTAGCGAAATAAGTCAATCAGAGAAAGACAACTATCATATGATCTCCCTGATATGAGGGAGAGGAGATGCAACATGGGGGGTTGAGGGGGTAGGAGAAGAGTAAATGAAACAAGATGGGATTGGGAGGGAGACAAACCATAAGTGACTCTTAATCTCACAAAACAAACTGAGGGTTGATGGGGGGAGGGGGTTGGGAGAGGAGGGTGGGGTTATGGATAATGGGGAGGGTATGTGCTATGGTGAGTGCTGTGAAGTGTGTAAACCTGGCGATTCGCAGACCTGTACCCCTGGGGATAAAAATATATGTTTATAAAGCTGTAAAAAAAAAAAAAAAAAGAAAGGATGAATACCCAACTTTTGTAGCAACATGGACGGGACTGGAAGAGATTATGCTGAGTGAAATAAGTCAAGCAGAGAGAGTCAATTTTCATATGGTTTCACTTATTTGTGGAGCATAACAAATAGCATGGAGGACAAGGGGAGATGGAGAGGAGAAGGGAGTTGAGGGAAATTGGAAGGGGAGGTGAACCATGAGAGACTATGGACTCTGAAAAACGATCTGAGAATTTTGAAGGGGTGGGGGGTGGGAGGTTGGGGGCACCAGGTGGTGGGTATTGTAGAGGGCACGGATTGCATGGAGCACTGGGTGTGGTGCAAAAATAATGAATACTGTTATGCTGAAAAAATAAAAAAATTTAAAAATAAATAAATAAATAAATAAATAAATAAATAAAATCAGCTTATGACGGGCACCTGGGTGGCTCAGTGGGTTAAAGCCTCTGCCTTTGGCTCAGGTCATGATCCCAGGGTCCTGGGATTGAGCCCCACATCGGGCTCTCTGCTCAGCAGGGAGCCTGCTTCCCCCTCTCTCTCCTCCTGCCTCTCTGCCTACTTGTGATCTCTGTCAAATAAATAAATAAAATCTTTTTTTTTTTTTTTAAGATTTTGTTTATTTATTTGACAGAGAGAGAGAGAGAGAGATCACAGGTAGGCAGAGAGGCAGGCAGAGAGAGGAGGAAGCAGGCTCATTGCTGAGCAGACAGCCCGATGCGGGGCTTGATCCCAGGACCCTGAGATCACAACCTGAGCCAAAGGCAGAGGTTTAACCCACTGAGCCACCCAGGCGCCCCCCTAAATAAAATCTTTAAAAAAAAAAAATCAGCTTATGAGATAACATACACCGTATTAATAGAATCTACAGTTCACAATGCAAAATTTTAGAATAGAGTTCACCCTGTAGCAATCAAAAGAAAGAGATGTTTAAGCTCTGCATCTAGATACTAAGATGTAATTAGGCATTTTCCCAACTTGCTAAATGGACTGAAGTAAGTTAAAATAAGAACGTAAGTGAACTTCAAAATTGGGACAGAAAAGTCATCTTACAAACAGACTGTCTTTTAAAAGAGCGAGAAAATCAGGCAACCATGTAAAGACTGGTAAAAATCTCAGGGATTAACTTAACAAACGAACGAAGCTAGTGAAATACATCAAAGATAAAGGACAATTGTCACCAACCACTTCATTTTGTTGTTTTAAACAACGCTCTCTGTCTTCAGCATATTTTTTCATCTCTTTGTTTCGAGATTCTCAGCTTCTTTTGCCTGAGTGATAAGCATCATTTTTTCTTCTAGCCATTCTTTCTATCGGCTTTATATTTATGTTCACATTCCTATGTATATAAAATTAATACAAGTAACTATCACATGCTTAAATAATACTTAAGCAACAGTCAACAAATTTATTTTTAAAACATATCATATAACCTATCACATTTTTACATTTTTGAAGATTAAAAATAAGTGTTTTTCCTTAAACAATTGTAAGATCAGAGTTCATTTCGGATTATAAAATGAACACTGCTTGCTTCCTTTTCTAAATGGACTTCCTTTTATAAACCATTTAAGGACTCTCAGTGACCTTAAGAACAAATAAACAACTTCTATTTCTGAAACAGTTATAAAGACCCAAGCCTTCTTAATGCCAGAAAAGAAAAAGCCTTGGTTTATGATGGTCATTTCTAATTGTATGGTTTTAAAAATAAAATATTTCTGGGTAGACAGGATGCCAAGTAAAAAATAACTTGTGCAACAGGACATTCATGAATCTGAGGAACACTGGGAATGGCAAGACTGAGGATATAGCTGATCAGTAATTTCCATTCCAGAATTACAAAGTTTATAATCTATGTGATTAATCATTTGAGAAGAACATAAAATAAACCAATACTCCTTAATATGAACATTCCCAATATAGCTAATATTTTTTCATAAATAATGGAGTATTTACTTTGTTCTGCTTTGGGATTTTCCCAATAGAAAGGGTAAATTCTAGAATATATAATTAATAGTTAACAAAAGAAAGTATTTTTTTTTATTTGTTCAGTATCTGATTACATATAGCATGAATTTAAGAAAATAATTTAGATGCAGCCAACTTTTAAAAATCACTATTATGTTTTCTTCAATTTCAAAACTAGTTCCTTTTAATAAAACATATAAAATTTTAAGTGGTATTTGGTAAACTCCATTAAAAAATATTTTCTCCATATGTTGTATTCTATACAGTATTTAGAATTGAACATGGAAAAAATATAAACAAAACAGAATATCCTTTATATAATACAGTTTCAAGTATATTCCAGTGTCCAGATACACAACTGTATTCTCTTCCAAATTTATAACTGAAAATTAAAATGATTATATACAAAATACTCTTCCTAACAGTCCTCTTTTCCATAGCAAAATTTGAGAACTAAGAAGTTTAAGGAGTAGAAAAATAGGTACAAACATATAAGAGGTAGTGATTCAAGAATTAAATATATAGAATATAAAAGAGAAGACCCGACCACTATATTTTCATTGGCACTAATAGTGGTTTGTATCTTGGAATTTCCGCCCCAATGTCATCTCAATGTATACTGAAAAATTATACCTATATGTTAACATTTCCCAGGTAATGTTTCCCCCATATTTAAATTATTTTAAAGTATTTGCTGAGTTCTCCTCTCATAAGAAATACCATGGCGGGACGCCTGGGTGGCTCAGTTGGTTAAGCAGCTGCCTTCGGCTCAGGTCATGATCCCAGCGTCCTGGGATCGAGTCCCACATCGGGCTCCTTGCTTGGCGGGGAGCCTGCTTCTCCCTCTGCCTCTGCCTGCCATTCTGTCTGCCTGTGCTCGCTCGCTCTCCTCTCTCTCTGACAAATAAATAAAATCTTTAAAAAAAAAAAAAAAAAAAAAGAAATACCATGGCTAGATACATACATACATCAAATCATACCTGTAACTCATCCTGAAGCTTACTGAGCTTTTCACCAAGTGTATCTGTGTTATCCTCGAGTTCTCTGTTTGATCTTTGATTACTTTTGGCTTCCAGATCGCTGCACTTTTCCTTCCATTTTTCCAATTCTAATTTGAAAACATAAAATTATTTTTTAAAGCACATGCAAGTTATACCATATAGAGATACATACGGCATAAGATACAGACAAGAATCAGTAGAGCCCAGAAGAAAAACATACACACAGATAGAACTGAAACAATTCCAAGGGCTGCACTTTGAAGAGTTCTTATAAAATGCCCAGAGAAGAGTAAGTATGAGGACTTCTTAGGAGCTCACCGAACTGTGTTCAGAGTATATAGTATAAACACATCTCAATCTTCATTATACAGGAAATCTCACATAGTTCTCAAAAAATCAAAGAAACTGTGATGGTATTCTGAAGGATGGAATCAGAGTATTTACCAAGATAAACATACAAGATGATACTAAGAAGCTGGACAGAGCTGAAACTTAGTTGAAAATTCGTTTTAATGTCTGGGAAACATTGTAAGTTACCATCTGGTTATTATGAAAGTATCCTTATTCCTTCTTTACTATGCATGATTTTACTTAGATAAAACAATTTTCATCACACTGGAAAACAGCAAGTGATAGGACACTCCAAAAACAAACCAATACTTTTTCACTATGAGTTATTATAAATACTTAGGCCACCTGGGTGGCTCAGTCATTAAGCATCTGCCTTCAGCTCAGGTCATGATCCCAGAGTCCTGTGATGGAGCCCCACATCAGGCTCCCTGGTGGGCGGGGAGCCTGCTTCTTCCTCTCCAAACTCCCCCCGCTTGTGTTCCCTCTCTCACTGTGTCTCTGTCAGGTAAATAAATAAAATCTTAAAAGAAAAATACTAAAAAAAAACTTTTAAAAAGGAAAGAAATCTAGGGAAATACAGAAAATGGCAAGTAGGTCTGGAGATATTTGAGCAGTCTTGTTTTACCCATGGCCAGTCTTTCAGCTTCCTCTAACTTAGCCTCGAGCACTCGCTCCTGTTCCACCTGAGTTTGTTCCTGTTCTTCCAGGGTCATTCGCATGTCTTCAATTATTTTTTCTTTAACATTTAGATCTAAAAATTCAGGGAGAACATTTTAGAAACTACTAACATCTATATCTAGATACCCGACTTTTCCTGAGTTCTTCTAAAATTAAAATACATTTTTATTAACCATAATAGAATCTGCATCCCATGCAGACAGAAGCTTTGTCTTGTTCACTGTGGCATCTCAAAGGCTAGAACAGTACTGGCAGATAGGAAGCACCAAATAAGTATCTGTCGTACAGATAGGTACCTGAATGATTGCAAGGATGGATGGATGGAGAAAAACAATCTCTTTGGATAACATTAACACTTTTTTTATAATATTAAACTTGTAATACTAATAAACACAAATCTTGGGATTTAGAAAAAACGTTATTTGGCAAAACATTTATTTTCAGTGTTAATACTCTCAAACCAAAAGCAAATGTTTACCTCCTAAAAACAAAAAGGGCTCAATCTCAATTTGACTTTTTTTTTAATCTCAAGTAGTTATGTGTTCTACAAAAATTTCCAAAGCCAAAAATCTACTTCTAGTATTTTAAAACCAGCTCTTCAGGAATGACTGTGCTACTAGCCTTACCAAAATTGTCTCTGGCCCTTAAAAAAATGACTACCATAATGACTTATAAGCAATTCCATTTTAATGCTGTCCGCTAGAAAGAGGCAAAAAAGAAAGATTATTTTATTGCCTCTGGTGATGGCCAGGTTTGTAGCAGAGCACATTTCAGACACCTAACCAAAACTATTACTGGTGTCAGTGGTAATAAATCTATAATTGCATGTAATTCAACCTCAGGTCACTAAATATTAAAAATAAGAAAATCCCAAAAACTGCCTTCCTCAAGTGCACATAAATAACAAACTTAAGAAAATAATAAAGACAAATTGAATAAAGGAATAAGATAAAATTATATGAGTAATTTTCATTATTTCTGTCCATTTATATAACCTACCAGGAATGCTAATAAAACCAAGACTCCTTTAATCCTAGGATTAAAGGAGTCTTGGTTTTATTATCTAAACTTTGTTTCAAAAAGCATGATTACAAATATATTCAGATTATATAATTAATAGAAGTTTATTCAAAGAATCCCTTCCCTCTTCCAACCTATTTTTTTCTCTAAACTAGACGGTTAGAAAGAAAAAGTTTAAATATCCAGTTATCAATTAGGAAAGTTCCACAACACCAATGTTAATATCACTAATGACTATCCACCTATTATTTGAAAGGTAGGTATAGTTAAAAACAAAACAAAACAAAAACGAAAGAGAACTATTTTTCACTCACTGCATCCAATAATTTATATTTCATTTCAGGAAATAATCAGAAATAATTCAACGAATAAAACAGAAAATAAAGCAGGATGCCTGGCTGGCCAGTCAGTGGAGTGTGTGACTCTTGATCTCAGGGATGTGAGTTAGAGTCCCATACTAACTGTAAAGATTAATTAAAAATAAAACCTTTAGGGGACACCTGGGTGGCTCAGTCAGTTAGGCGGCTGCCTTTGGCTCAGGTCATGATCCCGGGACCTGGAATCAAGTCCTGCACTGGGCTCCTTGCACAGAAGGGAGCCTGCTTTCTCCCTTTGCCTGCCACTCCCCCTGTTGTTCTCTCTCTCTGATAGATAATAAATAATAAATAAATAAATAAATAAATAAAATCTTTTAAAAAGATGGGGGTGCTGCCTGGGTGGCCCGTGGGTTAAGGCCTCTGCCTTCGGCTCGGGTCATGGTTCCAGAGTCCTGGGATCGAGTCCTGTGTTGGGCTCTCTGCTCCACGGGGAGCCTGCTTCCTCCTCTCTTTCTGCCTGCCTTCCTCTCTGCCTACTTGTGATCTCTGTCTGTCAAATAAATAAACAAAATCTAGGAAAAAAAAAAAAAAAGAGTGGGGTCTGACTCTTGATTTGGCTCAGGTCATGATCTCATGAGCCCTACTCGGCCCTACTCGGGCTCTATGCTTAGCATAGAGTCTGCTTGTCCCTCTCACTCTGATCCCCCAATAAGCCCTCCTTCATGCCTGCTCGCAATATCTTTCTCCAAAAATAAATAAATAAAATCTTCTGAAAAACAAAAATAATAAAAACAAAATAAAATCTTAAAAAAAAAAAACAAGATAAAGCAACATAAAGATAGCTGAAACAAATCTCTTCACTACTATCTGAAGATAGCAAAATAAAATAAAATATAGCTATGAGCTACTACAGCTAAATAAATGTCAAATGAACCAGCAATCAAGTGCTTAACATTCAGGGGAGGATCACTGAGAGCTATCGTGTCCTAGTAAGATTTCAAGGAGGAACGTCTCCACATATAACATTTGAGAACAGGAAGTGGAAAAAAGGGACATCCCATAAGCTAGGGACAGAAATAAATATAAATGCCATGTAAAACATAGATGAGAAATACTCACTTAGTGATGAGATTTATTTCAGAATATCACCGTACCAATTGTATATGAAACAATGACAGAAGCCTGAAACCATGTAATACCATTTTCACATATCACAATGGCAACAAATTTGAAGTTTGGTACACCTAATACTGACAAATACGGGGCAGAATGGGCATTTTATACTCTATTTAATGTGATATAACTAGTACAACAATTTTAGGGAAAATTTAGCAATATTTATCAAAATTTTAAATATATATCATTTGGTCCAACAATTACACTGCTAGGAATTTCCCTACAAATATATTTACATGTGTGCACAAAGACTTTCATACAAATTCATTCATGGTAATGTCTATAATAACAAAAAAATGTGTCTAAAAACTACCAAAAGTATTTTTTTCATCAAAAGGGTCATATTTAGATGATTGGATAAAGATGTGGTATAGGTATACAATGGAATACTACTCAGCCACAAAAAGAAAAAAAGAAATCTTGCCATTTGCAACGATTGTGGATGAAACTAGAGGGTATTATGTATGCTAAGCGAAGTCAATCAGAGAAAGAAAATTATATGACCTCACTCATGTGGAATTTAAGAAACAAAACAGAGTACCATAGGGAAGAGAGGAAAAAATAAAACAAGACAAAATCAGAGAGGGAGAAAAATCATAAGAAAGTCTTAATCATAGGAAACAAACTGAGGGTTGCTGGAAGGGAGTAGAGTGAGGGAATGGGATAAACTGGGAGGTGGACATTAGGGTGGGCACGTGATGTAATGAGCATTGGGTATTATGTAAGACTAATGAATCACTGACCCCTACCTCTGAAACCAATAATACATTATATGTTAACTAACTGAATTTAAATTAAGATAATGATTAAAAAAAATAAATTTAAGTAATTACTGATTAAAAAAGAAGAAAAAAGAGGTCATACTACTGAGAATAGATGATAAAATGTGTTGTTAATTTTTCTTATATATAATAATATATTTCATTATGTAAAGTAAGTATTTACCTTACAAATTCATCATACAGTATTTAAGTATAAAGTTTCAACAATGTCTGCAAGTATCTTTCAAGTCACTCAGTTCTATACATACATATTAGAGAAAGAGAGACAAGAGATGCAAATACGACAAAATACTTAAAAACAGTGAAACTAATAGTATTCAGGTGATTTTTATATTGACTTTCTGACTTATTCACAAATGTTCACTTCTTAATTAAAATTGAGAAAAAATAGGTAAATTGTAACCATCATTCTAACTTTATAAGCAATTGAAATTGTACATTAAATTAGCATTTAGTATTCTCTCTACTGGACTTTGAAATTATGTTTCATTTAGGATCAATACCATGTCTTTAGCCAAATGAAGGACTGCATTTCCTGCAACAGTGTATATTGGAAATCAGTCTTATTTCTTCTATCCTAATCAATTTTGTTGCATTACTTAAGGCTTTCTCTTAAGGGAACAAAATTTTCCCTTTATAAATAAGATCATATTAAATAAATGATGATAGATCAATAACAATAAAATGGAATACTATTTAGCCTTTTAAAAGAAAAGCTAAAAAGAGCAGGGGGGAGATAAAGTTTATCTGTGTGTGAATATACGGAAAAATTATCTCAAAATTTCCAAATATGTAGAAATTGTTGTTTTAGTGATTTCTCCTAGGGTCTTTTTCTTGGTCTCTTATTTGCCTTCTTTATCACAGTAATAGAGGCAAAATAGAGCAAGTCACAACTAGGGAACAAAACAAATTAGTCTGGATAGAACAGAAAAGTTACATTAGGCTAGGAAATGATAACCTAAACTCCCAAGCTAGATGGTGAAAGCTTATAAGTAGGGTGTATGAAAGGACTGAAAACTTTTAATAGGAAAATGACACAATAAAAGAAGAGTTTTAGAAAAATTTGATCTAGCTGTGTTGTTATATAAGAGAGTAAATTTGCCATAAAGCCTGGCAATGAGATAGGACAGTATGGGGAGCCACTAGTAAAAAGAAATAATAGAATTTAGGTACTACAACAGAGGGTAAGGGGAAATAATATTATTTAAAGTCCTAAAACCAAGAGTAGGCACTATTTTCTACAAAGGGTCAGATAGTAATTACTTTAAGTCCTATCACAACTATTTACCTCTGCCACTGTAATGTGAAAGCTGGCAGACAGTACAAAAGAGAATGTGTTAGTATGTTCCAATAAAACTTTGCTTACACAATTAGGCAGTAAGCTGGATTTTTGGTGAAAGGGTGCCA